>NW_006399823.1:5368786-5375251 GCF_000299155.1 Elephantulus edwardii | reverse complement strand
TTCTCTCCCTCATTGGCTTCAATGCATTAAACATAATTTATCCAGTTTTTCTCAGTCTTACCCCCACCCCAATGTCAGCCTCATTCTACAACAGTGGCACCATATAATATTTGTCCCTTTGTAACTGAGATATTTTACTCGGCATAAGGTCCTCCAGGGTCACCCATTTTGAATAGTATTGCATGAGTTCCTTGTTTTTCAATGCAGCACAGTATTCCATTGTGTGAATATACCACAGCTTCTCTACCCATTCGTTTGTTAATGGGCACTTAGATGGTTTCCAACTCCTTGCTATTGTGAACAAAGCTGCAATAAACATGGGTGTGCATATTTCTGCTTGGATGTCATCTATGGTCTCTTTAGAGTATATTCCCAGTAGTGGAATTGCTGGGTCAAATGGTATCTCTATTTGCAACTTTTTGAGAAAGTGCCAGATGGTTTTCCACAGTGGCTGCACCATTTTACACTCCCACCAACAGTGAATAAGGGTTCCATTCTCTCTACAACCTTGCCAGCATTTGTTGCTTGCTGTTCTGTTAAATTTTGCTCTTCTTACTGGCGTGAGATTATATCTCACAGTTGTCTTGATAAATCAGATGATCAGATCTTTCTTCTTAATCTAAGTAAGATGAAATAATCAAATGAAAATTTTTACAAAGAAAGTAGAACTGGATCATTCATCTTCTCCTGTGACAATCAATTAAAATAAACAAAAACCTCTCCTTTTTTGTAAATAAGATGATATTTCTGTCTTAGGGGATTCCTCAAGAACTATTTGCACCTACTGATCAGACACTGGCAGAAAGAATATCTCAGTCTGAACTATGGCATACATATTTAAACATATTTTTTTCTAAATACTTATAGACAATAATGCATGACTTTCTTTTGTAGTGTTAACTAGTGATTTATCAGGAAGTCATCTTGGGAAATTAGAGGGTGAGTGAATGAGTTGGATTTACACGCTGATTATAAGAGTGTGCTTAAACCTGGTGAATCATAATGAAATTGCAGGATAGGTCAAGGTTTCAGTCTGTTGTTCATGGGGTCATAACAAGTCATGGTCAACTCAAAGTCACTTATTAACATCTCCACGGGTCTATGCACATTAAGCCCAATCAGAAGAAAAATATCAGAGAAACTATGTCTTGTAAAGTGAAAAGTCAACTGGTAACTTTTGCTCTTATATGACGCAAGCCTTAGCTCTTTAAATAAGAGTGCTTTATAATTGAAGGATCCACAGAAAAGTAGGTAATGTAATACATGCCTAGGGTATTAGAAATGTCTTGTTTTTTTTCTCTTTTAAAATAATTCATCAATATGTATGAAGAACCTAGACATTTTCTATATCAATTGACCCAACATTTTTGAGAATTAACACAAATCCATATAAATTATGGACATTATAAACTATTTATTATAGAAAGAATAAGGGAAAATGATGCAACAAAGGAAAGCTAGTGAAATGTGATAACTGTTGCATGTTATGTAACCATTGAAATGTGTAGTTTTATAATATTACTGTTTTATGTTATTAAAAATAAAGTTATAATGTTTAGCAAACAATATTTTTATTGTTGCTAGGTTCCAACACATAGAGATCTTATATACAACAGAGCAAAATACTGTTTGGCCCTGCAACATCCTAACAGTTGTTGCTATGTTGTAGCTGTTGTTTCAGTCCACCTTTTTTAGTGTTTCCTCTTCTTCATTAATCCTCTACTTTACCAAGGACTATGTTCTTCTCTACAGAGCACTGGTGGTTTAGTGGTAAAGAAAATACATGACACAATGCCTCATTATTCTCCCTGCTAACGAGTATTGTGACTACACTTAATAGTAGCAAATAGCCCAGAAAGGTAATACTACTTATCCTTGAGTTTTGGATTACTTGACTAATTTCTCTGTACACATTAACTCATTGTCGCTCATATAAAACCAATTCAGAGCTGACCTTTATTGCATTTCAGAGGCTATAAATGGCACTGGAAATTGTCTTTCTCCCATGGAGTTGCGTGTGGATTTGAACTACCAGAAAGGCATGACTTTTGTGTTCCTTGAGCATATTGCCCCTGAAGGTCATACATAAGTGCATATGTTCCAAGTTGTATAAACTAAAAATGCATTTGCTTTTGAAATGTAAACTATGAAAAATTCCACCATTTATACCTATTCAAATATAAGAAATACTCATCTTTTTCTAGTTTTTTTCTTTTCTAAAGCTAATGTTTACCCAAAAATGTTTAAACTCTTTTTCTGGATCAAATATAAATCTAAATAATCCTTTTTAATTTTAGCTGATAAGTTACACTTTGTCAGAGACTCAAAATACCTGTAATACATACTTTCTTCAGCAACTTTAACTCTTCTAGCAAACTTCTATCAAAAGTCTGACAAAGGCAGAGTGATTGAAAGATAAATTACTTGTCTCAGGATTCTCTAATTTCTTTAAAAGATAGCTTACCAATGCAGTACAGAATTAGAAAGTCAAATTTATCATGTTAGCTTCTTAAAGACATATTATTTCACCAACCTTTTAGTCCCCTTGTGTATACTTTGTTAAGGATTGATTTAGAAAATAACTTTATAAAAATATTTTCAAGTCTTTGATTGTTTTGTTTGATATTAAAGAGTTTATTTTGGTGTGTTCTTTCCCCCTAAAACCTACATGAAGACTTACTGCATTTCATTCTTTAATATTATTTGAGAGCAATAGTCCTCATTAGGTTATGTTGTTGTTATTGTTAAGTGCTGTCGAGTTGTAGGTGATGCATAGCAACCCTGAACACTTGAACTTTCATCCTTTCTCCAGGTTCATAGGGTTTCTGGAGGCAAGCTATTTCGGAAGTGGATCTCACTCATGCCTCCAAGCTTGTTTTAATTGGGGAGCTCCACCAAACACTGTCCACCATGGATAACCATTATCATATTGGACACATCAGTATCACAGTGTTCAAGCTTCACGGCAAGTGGACATACCAGGGCTTAGACCTAGAAGAATGTTTGACCAAAAATAATTAAAAAGAGACCTGAGGGCAGTGAATTAAAATTACCCACCTATCAGGGACAGATGAAATGCTTCTTTTTAGTAGATGTTGAAGTGATGCAGACATTTCCCAATGGTCTAATAAAAGTTATTTTGAAATGTTTTTAGAAATGAGCTTTAACCGTATATCCCCACCCCACCCTGATGTGGCGCCACAACCACATGCCTCTCCACAGCCCAGTCACCTAAAGGCCACTAGAGAGTCCTTCAAGCTGCAGAGACCAACCAACACAATGAGCCCTGGACAGTAGGATTTCTAATCAGAACTTTTGTTGCACCAGTTCCTTTCGGAGCTACAGGACCACAAAGCCATGTGACAGATCCAGTCATCACCCTCAGCCACCAGCTGAGCTGCTGTGGGACTAATCTGGCAGGAGAAAGACCAGTAGGATCCTGAGTGGGTTTTCTGGGGCACTGCCAATTACCTGGGAGAGCACCCAATGGTGTGCCCACTGGTGGGGAATTTGGCCGAGTTCTCTTAGGCCACACTCACTGCCCAGGAATGAGCCAGCCAGTGGTAATCAGTCTGAAATTTTGTGGACTCTGCAGACTAGCCAGAGGCTAGTGGGTCGCTGAGAATTTGACTCTGACTTTTCAGGTACCATTGGACCCAGGACCTTGCTTGGACAGGGGCTGCTTCGTGAGGGCACCTGCATAAGTGCCACTGGGCAGGGACCACTGAGTTAAAAGCACTGGGTGGGAAATAGACAGTGGGACTTTGAGTAGAGACCCCAATCATGAGCACACCCAGACAGCTGAGGTACCAGTGAGGTCCTCCAAGGGTTTGACCTGCCCTTGCAATCACCCCAATCCTGTGCCTGCCTCACCCCATTTGGCTCCAAATTGGTGCATACACGTCCGGTCAATCAACTTGTCTTTAATCGGGAACACCTTGACATGTCCTACCAACATGAGGTTGCTCTGAAAGGCTCTGATCTGATATTTCCCTGAAGTCAGAAGTTCAGAGAAACAGACAAGTGGGGTGGCTACCCAACTGCTCTCTGGAGTATTGTCTTCAGATCAAGAACATATCAATGTCTCGAAGAAAGCAAGTTATCCCACACAATACACAAGAGCAAAGCAAGATGTCACCCCCAAGTAGTGACACAGTATCAGTCGATTTCCTGAAGCTAGAAAGTCTGATGGAACTTTCTGACACAGAATTTAAAAGATGAATGATTGAATATATTCAGTGGGTAAAAGACAAACTTGACAAATTAGAGGATACTACAAGCAAAAAACAGGAGGATCTCAAAACAAACAAACAAACAAAAAAAAAACACAAACCAATCAGAACAATGCAGAGAAAACAAACAAGGCATTAGTGACACTGGTAAAACAAAAAACCACTATCCAAAATATAAGAGCCAATGTTTCAGAGGCTGTCAATATGATGGAGGGACACATAAGCAGAGTTGAAGAGATAGAACACAGAACCAGTGAAAGTGAAGACAGAATCGTCACCACTGATTTGCTAGAGCAAAAAGCAGACTCGAAAAAGAAGAAAACCTAAGAATAATGTGGGAAACCATCAAAAGAAATAACATGCACATCATTGGAATCCCAGAACAGGAAAAAACAAGTAAAGGCACTGAAAAAGTTGTGGAAGAATTACTAGAGGAAAACTTTCAGGGATAATGAAGAATGGGAGAATATCTATTCAAGAAGCTCAGCAAACACCATACAGACAAGATCCCAAGAGAAAAACATCAGCCATATCATAGTTAAATTTGCCAGAATCAAAGATAAGGAGAGAATCCTGAAAACAGCAAGGGAGAAACAAGGAGTAACCTATAAGGGAGAACAGATAAGATTAAGTGCTGTTTACTCAGCAGAAACCATGCAAACAAGAAGAGTGTGTAGGGACATATATCAAACACTCAAAGAATACAACTGTCAACCAAGAACACTGTACCCAGCAAAATTATCCATCAAATATTAAGGACAGATCAAGATTTTCCCAGAAATGCAAAACCTAAAAGAGTTTGTAAAAACAAGACCAGCATTGCAGGAAAGACTCAGAGATGCCCTTTTTACAGACATACCACAGAAAGCTGCATGGTTCAAAGTAACTAGCAACAATGCCCAAAAGAACTCAACACAATGATAGTAATAAAACCTTGCCTCTCAATAAGCACAGTGAATGTGAATGGTTTAAATGCACAGCAGAAGAGGAAAAGAGTGGCAGACTGTATTAAAAGACAAAATCCATCAATATATTGCCTATCAGAGACACACCTGAGAAATGAAGATAAAGACTAAAAGTAAAAGGGTGGGGGAAAATATACCAAGAAAATGATAACTGGAAAAAAGGAGGAGTAGCAATATTAATCTCTGATGAAATAAATATCAATTTAAAAACCATCACAAAAAACAAGGAGGGTCACTACATAGTGCTGAAAGGGTCAATAGAACAAGAGGAGACAACAATAATATCTATGCACCAAATGAAAGACCTACAAAATATATAAAACAAACATTAACAAAAAAGAAAAAGGAAATAGACAACACTACTATTGTACTTGGAGACTTCAATACACCCCTATCAAGAAAAGATAGAACTACCAGAAAAAAACAGAGCTACTGAAGAATTAAACCACATAATAAACCAACTTGAACTCATAGACATTTATAGGCAAATGCACCCCAAAAAAGCACAGTATACCTTCTCCAATGTTCATGGAATGTTCTCCAGAATAGATCACATTCTAGGTCACAAGACAAGCATCAATAAGTTAAAAAACATACAAATAATATAAAGCATCTTCTCAGACCATAATGCTACAAAATTAGAAATTAATAAGAAGAAGATAAAGGAGGAAAAAAACCCCATACATTTGGAAGCTGAACAACACCTTGCTTGAACATGACTGGGTACTAGAAGAAATTAAAAAAAAATGAAATTAAAATGGTTTCTTGAAACAAATTACAATGAAAACACCACTTACCAAAACCTCTGGGAAACAGCTAAAGCAGTAATCAGAGGTCAATTTATAGCAATAAGCAAACCCATCAAAAGGCAGGAAAAAAATGACCATTGACTTTCTAACCCAACATCTCCAGCAAATTGAAAAAGAACAGCAAGAAAACCCAACAACCTCTAAAAAAAATGGAAATTATAAAAATTTTGTTGTTGTTGTTATGTACTGTCGAGTCGCTTGCGACTCATAGCGACCCTATGTACAACAGCCCTAAACTCCACTCTGTCTTGTGCCAATCGCACCGTCTCTGACACTCCCATCCCAATTATCCCAGTCACTGAATCAATCCACCTCATAGATCAATCAATCAATTCCTCTCCTGCGCTGTCCCTCCACCCTCCCAAGCATGATGTCCCTCTCCAAGGACCGGTCTCCCCTCACAACATGTCCAAAGTATGTTAGACGGAGCCTCAGAATCATTGCCTCCAAGGAGCCACC
>NW_006399823.1:5363569-5367152 GCF_000299155.1 Elephantulus edwardii | reverse complement strand
GCATTTCCTTTAAGAGCAGGAACTAGGCAAGGATGTCCACTATCACCTCTCTTATTCAATATTGTATTGGAAGTCTTAGAGATAGCAATAAGATAAGAGAAGGGAATAAAAGGTATACAAATTGGCAAAGAGGAGGTAAAATTATCTCTCAAAATTCCTACCTCTAAGGGAGATGCAAATTAAAACAACTATGAGATATCATCTCACCCTAGTCAGAATAGCAAAATTTAACAGAACAGTAAGCAACAAATGCCGGTGAGGTTGTGGAGAAACTGGAACCCTTATTCACTGTTGGTAGAAGTGTGAAATGGTGCAACCACTGTGGAAGGCGGTATGACGCTTTCTCAAAAAGTTGCAAATAGACCATGTGACCAGCAATTCCACTATTGGGAATATACCCCACAGAGACCATAACTGACACCTAAGCAGATAGACGCACACCCATGTTTATTGCAGCATTGTTCACAACAGCAAGGAGTTGGAAACAACCTAAGTGCCCATCAACAAATGAATGGATACAGAAACTGTGGTCTAGTCACACAATGGAATACTGTGCTGCATTGAAAAACAAGGAACCCATGTAATATTATTCAAAATGGGTGACTCTGGAAGACTTATGCTGAGTGAAGTATCTCAGTCACAAAAGGACAAATAATGCATGGTGCCAATGTTGTAAAACAGGACTGACATCGGGGTTGGGGGGAGACTGAGAAAGATGGGTTCAATAATGTACACTGCATTGAAACAGATGAGGGAGAAAACTGTTTAAAAGGGATATGTTGTTAGGTATTTTTGTCATGACAGGAGTCTAGAGTGAAGGCTACATTGTGGAGTGGACCTGGGGGAGGGTGTGTAAAACAATGAAATAATTTGTCTTTTACTTTTCCAAGAGGGTAATGTAGTAGGGGGGAGGGTTGGGAGGGGACTAAAGTGCAACAATGAATGAATGGAAATCCAAAGTCTGAAATTTTTAATTGAAATTTATAATAAATTTTAATTAAAAGAAGAAATGAGCTTTAGTCAATAAATCAGTGATATTTGTAAATCACAAGTATTTGTACAGCTTAAAGATATTTTCTCTTGAAGACAGTAATGAAGTAAAAGAATTCATCAGATTGTTGTTGATACATGTAATTAATTTTTCTGTTCTAGTAATCAATCCCTTTGTATACTTAATAGCTGATAATTTTTTTCCTTTAGCCACAGTTTAAATAAATACTATTACTTTTTAAAAAGAATATAATAGTACTTACAAAAGTAATTTTAAAAATTGGAATATATTCTAATCAATAACACACACATGCGCACACACAAATCTCCTATTCTTTTGTATACTAAAGAGGAGTAAATGTATTGTATTGTACTTTTTCTTGTACCCAGTCCCTAATAAATTGTGTTGCCAGAGGCAGTATGCTAAACCCTTTTTCCATCCATTATTCAGAAATATTTCTCTGTAATGATTTGGTACTTGAATAATGATTTAGCATCACAAACATTCTACCTTATTAGTTTTACAAGCACTCCGGGAAATGTGTGAACTCAGAAATGGGATTATAAATTATTTTCATGACTTTTTTTTAACTTGAGATCTCTTTCTTGGATAGAACATGAACTGTCAAATGCTAATTGTTACTTGAAGTAATTTCTTTCCTTAAAATAAGCTAACAAACGTTTATTTTTGCCCTTTCATTTTGCCCTCTTTTCTTACATATAAATGTGAACATATATTGTAAAATGGGCCTTTGTTGTCTTGGAAACCAATTTAATGATATAGTTGTCATTTCTTAGCTTAAAACAATATGTATACTTCTACGAGAAAATGGAATTTAAAAACTGGAAATATATTGGTTGATTATTCTAAGTCAGAAATTTCTGAGAAAGGTGTTTTCCCTCTGTAAGTTGAGACACTTCTATTAAAAAGAATTTGCATAGATCTTCTAGGCAGAATTCTTATTTTGCCTGAAGACTTACATTACAAATTGTACTGAAATGCAGCACCATCTACTTTCTATTACTTTATCAGAATGCTTTGGAAATATCACTGAAAATCACAGGAGTTCATGAGTTCTAACTAAATTACCATTATAATCCTGCCAGGATCCATTTAACTGTGCACTAGACTAATAATGAACTTTTAAACTCACTATTGATATTCACAAGGATGAGGAGTTACAAATATTTTTAAATCATTTAACATAAATTTTTTCAAGAACAATTATGTACATAAGAGACACATATAGAGAATATATTCAAGAGAAAGATGTCTAGTAAAGGGCATGCTTGACTTTCTTCTGGATCATTCTGTATTCAGCTGTGTTCACCACCACAGATGGCCATAAAAGTCTCGAAGGTACCATAAGAGCAAATAATGCCAGACATGAGTGTCAATACTGTATGAGGCCTGGGGCCAAGGTACGCTGGAGTTATATTTCTCATCTATACATACAATCAACTCTTGCGTAGTTTGCCAGGAAGGAATAAGAGTGCTTTGTGGCTAGATTTGAATTTTCAAGAGAATCCAATAATTTAAGTTTTCTCTATAAAAATGGAAATGGCTGACTTTATTTTAAAAAACAATATAACTGTGTCACTTGGTTATGTTGTGGTGGCTTGTGTGTCACAGTAGATCTGGAAATTATACTTCTGGTATTTCAAGCACTGTAAGGTTTATGGTATCAGATTTTATTTTATCAAAATAGGTTTAGCAATAATCGGCAAGTTTCAGCTAGAGATAATCTAACTCCAGAAAATAGCCCATGAATATCTTATAGATTACAATGTTGTTACTGTTGTTGTTAGGTGCCATTGACTTGAGTACAATTAATAGCGACCTTATGAACAACAGATCTGAACCCAGTCCAATCCCATGCCATCCTCATTATTTCTGAGATAGACTGTCTAGCCCATTGCAGCAGTCACTCTGCCAATCCATCTGACTGAGGATCTTGCTTTTATTTGCTGACCCTCCAACTTTTTAAGCATGATGTCTCTCCCCAAGGAATAGTCTCTTTTAACAACATGTGTAAAATATAAGAGATGAAACTTTGTCACCTTTGCCTCCAAGGAGCATTCCTGCTACACTCTCTCTAATACATATGTTTGTTCTTTCGTTGTTGTTGTTGTTCTTGTTGTTATGTGCTGTTGGGTTTCTTGTGACTCATAGGGACCCTATATACAACAGCCCTAAACTCTGCTCTGTCCTGTGCCAATCTCACTGGCTCCAATACACCCATCCCGATTACCCTAGTCACTGAATCAATCCACCTCATAGAGGGTCTTCCTCTCCTGTGCTGTCCCTCCACCCTACCAAGCATTATGTTCAAAGTATGTTAGACGAAGCCTCAGAATCCTTGCCTTCAAGGACTCGCCCAGTTTAACCCTCTCCAGGATGAATCTGTTTGTTTTCCTAGCAGTCCATGGTACCCTCAATACTCTTTTGCAGCACCACAGCTCAAAGGCATCAATTCTCCTTCTATCCTCCTTAGTCACTGTCCAACTCTCTGATGCACAACAAGTGATAGCAAAGACCATGGCCTGTATCAGACGCACCTTAGTCTCCAGAGAGACACCATTGCTCTTCAGT
>NW_006399823.1:5352635-5361357 GCF_000299155.1 Elephantulus edwardii | reverse complement strand
AGGAGGGACGGGTCCTTGGAGAGGGACATCATGCTTGGGAGGGTGGAGGGACAGTGCAGGAGGGGAAGACCCTCTATCAGATGGATTGACTGGGTGACTGGGGTAATCGGGATGGGTGTGTCACAGGCAGTGCGGTTGGCGCAGGATAGAGCAGGGTTTAGGGCTGTTGTGCATAGGGTCGCTCTGAGTCGCAAACAACTCGACGGCACATAACAAACGACAACAACATACAGGTTGAAAAGGTATGGAGACAGGACACATCCCTGGCATAAACTCTTCCCAATTTTGAACCATCCATGGAATATTCAGTACTCTTCTGCAACATCAAAACTCAAAGGCAACTTCGTTGTCATCATTATTCATCTCTCAGATGCATAGGAAATTATGGAAAAGGTCATGCCATACATCAGGTGTCCCTTTTACCCCTTAAACTGACATCATCACTCCTCAGTAATCTGGAGAGGTCCTTGGATACAGACTTGACTAATATAATATGTTTCCTAACCTCCTGACTGATGGTACTAAGGGTATTGCTGGTGGATCTACCAGTAAGGTGAAGTCATTGACAAGTTTTAATCTTTTCTCTAATTATCCGGAATAGGCTATCAAATGTCAGAATTTTTGTTTTCTTGAGATTGAGATATAATCTATATTGAAAGGAGTAGTATCTGATCTTCTGTAGCAAATGTTTCAAGTCCTCTTCACTTTCAGCAAACAAGGTTGTGCCATCTGCCTAACACAGGACGTTGAAGAGTCTTCCTCAATCCTGACATGACGTTCAATGTTATAGAGTCCAGTTTTTCAAAGAATTTGCTCAGCATATGGATTGAATAGCTATGGAGAAAGGATACAATACTTATACATACATTTTAAACGATGTAGTTTCCTTGCTATGTTCACATAGCAGCAGTTTGTCTAGGCAGGGGTTCATATGAGCACAATTAAGTGTACTGGAATTCACATTCTTCTCACTGTTGATCATAATTGATCTAATCAGCACAATTAAATGACTTTGCACAGTCAATAAATCAGAAATATACATTTTTCTGGTATTCACTTATTTAGCCAGGATTCATCTAACATCAGCAATGATATCCTGTGGTCTCTTCTAAATCCAGATTGAACTTCTTTCAGTTCTCTGTCAATGTAATTTTCTACTATTTTTGAATGATCTTCAGCAATATTTTGCCTAGTGATGTTCTTATGTGCCATTGAGTTACCTGCGACTCACAGTAACCCTATATACAAGAGCTCTGAAGCCTGACCTGTCCTGAACTAGTCTCACTGACTCCAACACATCTACCCCCATTTCTCCAGTTACTGTATCAATCCATCTTGTGTGGTGTCTTCCTCTCCTGAGCTGCCCCAACATCATCCCAAACATGATGTGCTTTCCCAAGGACTGGTCACTTGAGGCCACATGATAAAAGTATATGAGGTAGAGCTTCAAAATCCTAGCCTGCAAGGAGAAACTTGTTTTCACCCTCTCCAATATAGACTTATTTGTTTTCTTTTCTAACACCACAACGCAAAGCCTTCAATTTTTTTTCTGTGATCCTTAGTCATTGTCCAGGTCTCTAAAGCAAAGTAAGCAATTGCAAAGACCATGGCTTTGACCAGCTACACCTTAGTCTCTAGATCTACATCATTACGTCTCAGTACTCTGGAGAAGTCCCTGACCACAAATTTTTCTCAATGTATTTCATCTTTTAATTACCTGACTGCTGGTAGCAAGAGTATTGATGATGGAGCCAAACAAGCTGTAAGTAAGTGTAAGTGCTCTCTATCAGAATAGATTGGTGCTGTCAATTGGTCCAGGGGTGAGAATCTTCATCTTTTTGATGCTCAACTTCAATCCATATTGAAGACTACAGTCCTTGACCTTATGAATCAAGGACTTTAGGTCCTTCTCAGTTTCAGCAAGCAAGATTGCATCATCTACATAACATAGGTTGTTGAGAGTCTTCCTGCAATCCTCATTCCTCCTCCTTAAGCCCAGACTCCTGAATGATCTGTTCTGCATATAGATTTAAAAGTCATGGAGATAGGATTCAGGCCTGACATGACTCCTTTCCTGATTTTGAACCATGTAGAGTTTTTTTTTTGCTCTGTTCTGAGGACTGCTTACTGGTCTAAGTATCGATTTCACATGAGCACAATCAAGTGTTCCAGGATTCCCATTCTCCTCGTGTTTAGCCCCAGTTTGTTATGATCCACACAGTCAAATGCCTTAGCATAGTCAACTCTTTGCTTTTTGCCATGATCCATCTAATATTGGGTGATAATAACTCTAGTGTCATGACTTCTTCTAAACCCAGCTTGTATTTCTGGTAATTCTCTGTTGATGTACTGTTCCAGTCATTTTTTAATAATCGTCAGCATAATTTTGTTTGCATGTGATGATAATGTTCTTGTCTGATAATTTCCACACTCTGACAGGTCACTTTTTTTTTTTTAGAATGGGAATAAATATAGATCTCTTTCAGTCAGTTGGCCAGGTTGTCCTCTAGATTTCTTATCACAACCTAGTGAGCACATCCTCTGATATTGTTCAGTAATTTCCACATTCTGTTGGGTCAAATTCATTGGGAATGAAAACAAACATAAATCTCTCCCAGTCTATTTGCCAGGTAGCTGTCACAGACTAGTGTGCAGGACTTCCAGGGCTGTATCTGTTTGTTGAAACTTATCAACTAGTATCGCATAGTTTCCTTAGGCTTTTTTTTTCTTTTGCCAGTGCCTCTAGTACTTTATCATCATTAGTTCTTGATCATAAGGTATTTCCTGAAATATGTTTGTGTCTGCCAGATTTTCAGGTTTTGTTTGTTTATTTGTTCGTTTTGCACAGTGACTATGTACATTTACTCCTTTGTTTTTTAATGCTTCGTGGATCATTGAAGATTTTGTATGTAACATCTTCCAGTATTGCAACTTAAGGCTTTGTTTTCCAGTTCTTTCAGCTTCATAAATACTAGCAAAGTTCTTCCCAATAGGATCCAATATAGCGCTGAAATATGAGACTCCTCATCTTGATGGAAACGGGAAAAAAAATCGCTCAAATTGATTGCCAGAACTTACTCATCACTGACTTGCCACTAGGTTTTCAGAAACTAGAAATAGCATAAAAGAAATTGCCTGTCTTTCTTCTTGGAAAGTACCATCACGATGAACTCAAGTAGCAATGATTATGGAGATGGCACAGAGTTGAGCAATGATTTGTTCTCTTGTACTCAGGGTAATCATGAATTAGATCTGACTCAATAACAATTAATTAAAAACAACGATAGTCAAACAAAATGTATTTCCAGATAAGTTTCCACTGTGGTCTCTAAATCAGAGCTTAATTACCTTTGGTGGTACAGAGGTTAAGTGTTTTTCCTTGCTTAAAAGTCAGCAGGTGGAATTCAGTACCTGCTCTGTGGGAAAAAGATGTGGTAGTTTACACTCCCAAAGATATCAGTTTTGGGAATCCTAAGGAGGATTCTAGTTTGCCCTACTGGATCTCTATGTGTTAGAGTCTACTTAAAGGCTAATGTAAAATCAAAATATATAATTAGAAAATATCAATAAGAAATAGCCACTTTAATCTGAAATATAGTGAATGTTGATTATAAATGCATTTAAAAAGCACCATCAAGTAAAAACCTGTAGAAGAAAAGTGTTACTAGAAACCATGTACCCATGGAAGAGATTCATATTTGTTCCCATTCCCAAGTAAGTTGATCAACCAGAATATGAAAGCTATCGAACAACATCATTAATATAATCTGCAAGCGAAATACTGCTGAAGATCATTAAAAAACATCTAGAACAGTACATAGATAGGAAATTGACAGAAATTCAAGCAGGATTTAGAAGAGGTGTAGTACCAGGGATATCATTGCTGATATCAGATGGGTCCTGGCTGAAAGCAAAGAATACCAGAATAATGTCTATTTATGCTTTATTGATTATGCAAAGACATTTGACTGTGTGGATACTAACAAGTTATGAGTAACATTGAGAATAATGGGAGTCCCAGAGCACTTACTTATGCTCATGCAAAACCTATACCTGAACCAGGAGGCTGTTGTGTGAAAGAGTAAGGGAACACTACATGGTTTAAAATTAAGAAGAGAGTGTGTTATTGTTGTATTCTCTCTCCATACCTATTAAATCTGTATGATGAAGAAATTATTCAAGAAGCTGAACACTAGGAAGAGCAATGTGGCATCAGAATCACAGGGAGACTCATCAGTAACTCACATTATACATATGGTACAACCTTGCTTGCTGAAAGTGAGGAGGACTTGAAGCCCTTGTTGCAGAAGATCAAAGAATACAGCCTTCAAGATGGTTTACATCTCAATGTCAAGACAACAAAGATTCTTACCACTGGACCGATAGGTAGCATCATGATAGATGGAGAAAAGATTGAAACTGTCAACAACTTCATCTTACTTGGATCTACAATTAATATCCCTACTACCAGCAGTCAAGGAATCACAAGACATATTGCACTATGAAAGCCTGCAATTAGGGACCACTAGAAATTATTGAGGAATACAGCCATCAATTTGAAGACTAAGGTATGTCTGGTTCAGGCCATGGTTTTCCAATCACTTGTTATGCATCGGAGAGCTGGAAATGAATAAAGATGACAGAATAATTAATGCCTTTGAGCTAAGGTGTTTTAGAAGAGCGCTGAACATCCCATGGAACAAACAGATATATCTTGGAGAGATTGTAGCCAGAATGATTTTTAAAGGCAAAGAAGATGAAAATTCACCCTACATACTTCAGGCAATGAAGTTGCTATGAGGGGCTAGTTCTTAAAGAGGAGCATGATGCTTGGACGGGGGGGTTGACAAAGGAGGGTTGACCAGGCTGATTGACACAGTGACTGCTGCAAAGGACTCAAGTGTGTTAGAAAGTTTTAGGATGGCTCAGGATAGGACAGAGTTCAGATCCATTGTTGATATACCTTCACTATGAGTTGTACTCAACTCCATAACACCTAACAACAACAAAAACGGTCATTAAGATAATCAGAATTATATATTATACACTTGTGCATATTAGATATGATGCCAAGAGGTTTCCTTAATAATAACAATAGATCTTGGCACTAGTTTCGATTGTGAGCTCATATTATATGTTTAGAGGCTGAGGATCAGGAAGACTCAATGGTATGCCAAAGACCACATAGCCATGTGCAGTCAATCTGAGGATGTAGGCTCACATTTGAGAGTTGCATGTCTAGAGTTATAAGCCAGTGATAGCCAAGAACATTTTCTTGTGGTAGAAAGATGTCTCTGATAGGTCCATGGAGCTAGTATTGAGAATGATATAAACACTATGATTAGACAAAACAGTAAAGAAATATCCCAGTTTTTCTTCCTAAAAAAGAACTTGTATTGGATGGCTATTCTCAGCCAAACCTTTCCTCTACTAATGATGATTGACTACAGGTTCCCAAGTCTTTCTATCTCTCACTGGCCCCCTCTCCCTGACCAAACTATTCTCCCGTCTTTGGTTTGTTGAAGGCAATTTTCAAGAGAGGAAAAATATCTGAAAATTATTTTAATCCCATCAAGTTGATAAAGATTGGCTAGGATGAAATATATTATCATACTTATCTATGAGCTGAATTGATTTGCTTGATATTGCCTACAATAAACTGTTCACTCGTAGGTTATTCATTAAAGCCAATCAGGGCCTGAGTATGGACCTGAATATTGAAAAATTGGCTGTGCTTCGGATAGTTCTTACCTTTGGATCTCATGTGTAAAGACGTTCGATTTTGGATTTTGAAAGGTGGGTTCTTATTGTTCTGGTAGAATGTTGGTTGTGGACTGTTTGATAGTTATCATTTCACTTGGAACCATCTGTGAGAAGATTATACTTGCTTGATTTGGCCAACAATAAGCTGTTGGCTGGACGCCTCTTGTTTAGAGCCACTTAGGGCCTGGAGTTTGGGTCCGGGTATTGAAATGCTAACTGAGTCTTCACTTTGGAGACTTGTGTGTGTAGCAGTGGTATTTTAAAAACTGGGTTCTTCTTGTTTTGCTTGAAGTTTGGGTGTGGACACTTGTTTTTAGAATTTTGCTCACAACCATGTGTGAACTAATTCCATTTGCTGGATTTGGCCATAAACAAGCTGTTGACTGGAAGTCTCTTGTTCAGAGCCAATCAGGGCTTGGCATATGACCCTGGGCATAGAAAAGTCTATGTTCTGATTTAGTCTTTGCTTTGGTGGCTCACGTATAAAACTGTTGGATTTTGTATTTTGAATTATGGGTTCTCCTTGTTTTGGTTGAAGGCTGTGTGTGTAATCTTTGGTTGTTTTAATTTTTATAACAACTGTTTTGAGCTGAATGGATTTGCTGGGTTTGTAGTTGACAGCACATTAACAACAACAATTGATTTTAATATCTCTTTTAAAGGTTTTATGACTCTTCAATGTAAAAATGAAAAAGAATATTCTTCCTTTAGCCAATGTTTATTTATTTGCAGTTGTAGCTATATTATTTTCAAATGTTTATTAGTAATTTTTCTCTTGAAGTAAATGTTAAAATTCTATTTTCTAGTCTATAGTTTGTTCATATTTATCAATTTGTAGAAATGAATTCTATCTAAGTTTTCAGTTGTTTTCTAGTTTTATACATTGGAAATTTTCCTGATGTATTTCAGTTGTCTTTCATTTGGTTTATGATGAAGTGATGTCAAGGATTTATTTTTCCAAATTGCTTTTCTATCCCTTGATATCCTAAGACTTCATCCAAATAAAGCTCATCTAGTTCATAAAAATATGGATACTATATCTAATTGGTGAACACTCCCTCTGTGAGATACTGTAAAGCTGAGGGAGTGTAAGTCTTCCCTGAGGCCAGTGTTGATAGGACATGCTAAATGAGAACCATTAAAATTGTGTGAGCCCACTCAGGTGGTTAATTTGAAGCAATCTATAATACTTAGTGGAAAAAAGGAAATTACTGCTTTGATTAAAGAATTGCTAAAGGCTAGAGTAAATTATTGAATAGTATCATTACTATCACACCTAAGTAAAATATTGCTGAAGATCATCCAAAATTGCTAGAAAATTATATTGATATAGAATTACTAGAAATTCAAGCTGAGTTTTGAAGACGCCAAAGTATCAGAGATATCATTGCTGATGTCAGATGGATTCTGCCTGGAAGCAGAAAATACCAGAAAAAAATCTATTTATGCTTTATTGACTATGCAAAAGCTTTTGACTGTGTGGATTGTAACTATAGCTAGCATTGAGAAGAATAGGTAACCTATCTGTAGACAAAGAAGTTGTCTGAAGTGAGCAAATGAACACTGTATTATTTAATATCAGGAAAGTTGGATGTCAGGTTTGTAGCCTTTCTCCACACCTATTCAATCTATACACTGAGAAGATAATTGAAGAAGTTGCATATTATGGAGAAGAATGTGGCATCACAATTGAATGGAGACTTATCAACAACCTTTGCTAAGGAGATGATATAATCTTGCTGATTAAAAGTGATGAGGACTTGAAATACTTGTTGCAGACAATCAAAGACTACAGTGTTCAGTACTGATTGAATCTCAACATCAAGAAGACAAAAATCCTCACCACTGGAACAATAAGTAACATCACAACAGTTGGAGAAAAGATTGTCACCTAGTAAAAGATTGAAATTGTCAATCACAATCAACATCCTTTGTACTAGCAGTGCAAGGAGATAATACTGCATTGGGAAAATCTACTGTCAGGGACCACTTCAAATTACTAAGAAGAAATGATGTCAATTTGAAAACCCTGGTGCATCTGAGGGGTCAGCTAGGATGGTACTCAACAATATTAAATCTTACATTCAGGAATATAGTGCATATTATTTCCTTTGTTATGGTTTTATAGTGTTTTGAGAATAGGTCATATGCTATCTTATTTCAATTAATCTCTACATATGTTTTCCTCTTCTTTTTTACTTTTTAAAAATTATATTAGCTTATGTATAAAATTTGAATCATTTTCCAGAAGAGATTCTTCCAATTTCCCTCATCCTCCACCCATGTAAACTCCATGATTAAGCACCCCCTGCTCATCCTCATCCCTCTGCTTCCACCCCCCACCCCCTTGGATCCTTGTACTCATTCTACAACAATGGATTTATACAGTAGTTGTCCTTGTGGGACTGAGTTAGTTCATTCAGCTTAATGCTCTCCAATCCCTCCCAAGTTAGGTAATGATTTACAAAATCATTGCTCCTGCATGTTGCATAGTATTTCATTGTGTGAATATATCATAATTTCTCAATCCATTCATTTGTTGTTGGACATCTGGGCTGTTTCCATGTCCCTATACATATTTTTTTAAACTTGGTATAGGTGATATGTTATCATTTTTACTTATAACTCTTATTTCTTTGCGCATTAGAGAGTTGGACAATGACTAGGGAGGATAGAAGGAGAATTGATGCCTTTGAGCTTTGGTGTTGGAGAACAGTACTGAGGGTACCATGGACTGCTAAGAAAACAAGCAAATTTATCCTGGAGAGGGTTAAATGGGCTGCTTCTTGGAGGCAAAGATTCTGAGGCTTTGACTGACATACTTTGCTCATGTTGTAAGGAAAGACCAGTCCTTGGAGAAGGACATCATGCTTGGTAGGGTGGAGGACAGGCGCAGGAGGAGAAGTCCCTCCTAGGAGGTGGATTGATTCAGTGACTGGGGTAATTGGGATGGGTGTGT
>NW_006399823.1:5349159-5352290 GCF_000299155.1 Elephantulus edwardii | reverse complement strand
GACTATTATGGAGATTGATTTTGGAATTTAGATGCAGTCTTATTGATTGTGCTTGGTCGTACATGTTCATATCCTTGAAGATGTTTAGCTCCATAATAATGTGGACACCATCACAACACAACAAACTGATGAAAGGCAAATGATACACATATAAATATGTGTACTCACTTATTGCCATTGAGTCAGATCTGACTTAAAGCTGACTGTTCGGTGGTTTTCTGAGGATGTGAATTGTGCAAGAAGGGTTTGCCCCTATTTCTAGTTCAGAGTCTTTGATAGATCTAAATGGGCAGAGTGGCAAGGTCTTTAGGTTAATAGTGAAACTTCCTTTAGACTAGGCCATCAAAGTTCACTAAAAATATATTTATATTCATTAATCGTGGGGTAGTACAATTTGTTGGGTAGGGGGATGAGAAATTGAAAGAATTTGTTCTTGAAAACCATGTATTCAAATTTTGTAAATAAGTTAATAGAAAATTTAAAAAAACGAATGAACTAAAAAAAATAATACTAAACTAAAAAAAGGAGAATTAAAAAATATATATTTAAATATATGACATTATGATATATGATGTCATATGATAGATATACAATATTAGAACACACAAGTTGTACCTAGGAAAAAAAGTGAGAAACTTTAGGGAAGCCGGAAACAATTTTTAATATTGTGGCTAATCAAAGTATCAAAACTAGCTAGTCAGTCATATGAGACATGAAGCTGTAATTACTTCAAACATCTCAATACTTGCACTTACTCTCAGAGTAACAAATACATTGATAACATATAAGTTTATCATTGTCTTTGGCTACTGCTCTGCAAGCCATGAACTTGGCCCTTAAGATACAAAAATAGTACGCAGTTCTTGGGAACAAAAAAAAAGGGGGAAAGGAGAACAAAGGAACATTTGGAATCTGGGAACTTATGTTGAGGTAGCATGCACATTGAAGGAATCAGTAGCTATTAGCAACCAGAAGGCCATGAATGGGTACTGGAAAAAGGGGGCAGGGAAAAGAGGAGATAGATTTAAAGGAGAATATGTGGTGAACATAAAGTTTCACCTTGATTTATGATTTCCCTGCAGCTGATCCTCCCCAAGCATATCATTATATTCCCAGCAGGCCTTGAACAAAGACTAATAGAAGATGCTCAAGCTAAGGAGGAAGGTGCCTAAAAAGCACATGATACGTCCCATTCTGTTCTTAAAAGACAGTCTTTCCTCTTTTATGATCCCTAAACTTAAAATACGCTTTCATGTAACAAAATTGCTTGGAGATTAACTCCATCTCTTCCCAGTCTTTGATAAGTAGGATGCTTTAACTCAGTACCCACTTGAAAGGATTAGGAATTGCATTCCTCTTCTACCGTGGTCCCTAATTTCACGCTGCCTGGGTTTTTACTGAATGCCTTCATTCTCCTGCACACTAATTGCTTTGCTCTTAATAATTGATATCTTACGGAGGTGCTGGGTAAATTAATTGGTTAATGTTCATGAAAGGATTCAGTCCTTAGAAAGAAGGTGGTATAAAATGGGATTTTTATTTAGTATTTACATCACATCTTGATTTGTGCTTCTTTGTCGCCTTTACAGTTCCACCACATTAATTGTTTCACGTATACAGAAATGACTTGATTTGCAGGCTGGCAGAGAATGAACACAGTTTGCTGAAGTGGTATGATTTAAGACACAGCAGTTGGGACACCAAACTTTCAATCCTATGTCCTCAATTATGGTTTCTTTTATTTTGAAGGTTGAAATGGTCTTTTATTAATTGTAAGTCCAATATTCCGATGGAATAAAATCATAAAAAAAGGATTGTGTTTTATCTGCCAAAGCTTTTTTCCTGTTAGTACCTTATTAGTTAGCTGTGATTAGTTTAACAGTCTACTGAGAGCCAGAGAGGTTAGGAGGGGAAGAACTATTTAGTGCTCACTGACCATCCAGTTTTTTTCAACACCCACGTTCTAGCCCTTTTTCATAGACAAAAGTGTGTGACTAAGTCTGGCTAATGGGTAACGAGCTAACAGTAATTGTGTAAGTGAAATAAAAGTTTAGAAGCACCTAAGCGGTCCTCTGTTTTCTCTTCCTCCTTGACAGTAACTGGAAGAGAGGCACTGGTTCCAGATGGTAAAGCTCTAAGATCATAGAGCCTCCATTAGCCTGAGACCCTGAGAGACTGTAGGGAGCAGAGACCCCACTTTCAACTGATTCATGTGACAGAAAGACTGTGAACAATAATTAACCATTTGTGCAAATTACTGATCTTTCAGTGTTAATTTGTATTCGAAGTATAGCCAACACATGCTAAATAATAATAGGAGTATGGAGGACAAGATATATCTATAAGAAATTAGATGGATGACTTTGCCTATGTTATCTGAGAAAACAATATTATTATATTATTCTATTTTCTGAAGAAAGCTTATGGATTGTATTATGTATCTTTCTCATTCTCCTTCTCTTGCCATCTCTTCTTCTATCTATCTATTATCTGTCTCTAAA
The DNA here is from genome assembly GCF_000299155.1 of Elephantulus edwardii. Classification (NCBI taxonomy): domain Eukaryota; kingdom Metazoa; phylum Chordata; class Mammalia; order Macroscelidea; family Macroscelididae; genus Elephantulus; species Elephantulus edwardii. The sequence continues at coordinate 5,349,789 of NW_006399823.1, read as the reverse complement.
TCTAGTTTCATTTTTCTTCTCAATGTTTCTCTCTTCCGATGTGCTTCTTTTGCTTTGGGGTCATGGACTATGACTCCTTTTCTTATTAGCAACCACTCATTTTTCTATCAGCCATAATAAGCTTCAGTACCTTCACTAAACTCAAGTGTACCACCTATCATCTGTCAGCTTTCAATGCTGGTGCCACCATTCAGCTGTCAGCTTATCGTGTTCTGGTGGCTTGCATATGTTGTTGTGATGCCACAAGTATTTCATTTTACTTGACTCCACAGACTCAGAACTGGGCTGATAGGCAACATCGTAATAGATGAAGAAAAGATTGAGACAGTCAACAACTTCACCTTTCTTGAGTTCATAATCAACACCCTTGATACTAGCAGCCAGGAGATCATGATATGTCTTGCACTGGGAAAGTCTACAGTCAGAGACCTCTCCAGATTGTTAAGGACCAATGATGTCAGTTTGATTACTTCTTGTTGTTATGTGCTAGAGTCGCTTGTGACTCATAGTGACGCTATGTACAAGAGCCCGAAATGCCGTTCTATGCTGTGCCAAACTCGCCATCTCAGACAAACTCATTCCCACCACTCCACTCACAGAATCGATCCATCTCATCAAAGGTCTTCTCCT
>NW_006399823.1:5343408-5349059 GCF_000299155.1 Elephantulus edwardii | reverse complement strand
GATTGGCACAGGACAGAGCAGAGTTTAGGGCTGTTGTACATAGGGTCGCGATCAGTCGCAAATGGCTCAATGGCACAGAACAACAACAACATACAAACATTTGTTGATATGAATAAATGTATTTTATATTTAAATACTTAACCAAAACTTCCACAATTTTGGAAAAGTATTCCTGTATATCATTGGATTTTAAAAATATTAGCTATGATGTCTATCTTACATAATTATTCTCTTTTCCGTATGTTTACTGATTACTTAATATAATTTATTTTTGTTATAATTTCATGGACATTAAAAAATAAATAAGATATATGTTCTGCAAAATCTAACTCTTCTATTCCAACTTCATATTTCTCCTCATTGTTGCTGATATAATGTTTTCTTTTCTCTCTTTTTAACTACAAGTTCTCCCTAATGGAACACACATTACAAATCCTAAGTCCCATCACTGTGATCAAATTTAATTATGGGCAGGTAGCATATATCTTTATCTATAAACAATTAGTACTTTGAGCATGTCAAGCAGTCCTTGGAAGAAAAAAATCACCCTTAGAAAAGGGGTGATGGTTGCTGTATGCCGTTGAGTCAAGAAATGACTCATAACTAACTCTCCAAGGTATGACCGTCATAGCTGAAAACCCAGAAGCAGAAAACTGCAGAGGAGATTGACCATCCTTCTCCCACAAAGCAACTGATGGATTTGAACTGTGTACATCGGGTTTGCTGCATAGCTTATTACCACTTGGCCACCAGAGCTATCTTTGGGAAATTGGGAGTTAGAAAAAGACAGGAAGACCCTCAATAACATGGATTTCTATTTTGACAGTAACCAGGATCATCTTCATGTTAGTTTGTAGGACTTCGTTATACCGTCAGTCACATTTCTTTCCAGGTAATTGCACGACCAAGGCACACTTCTGCATTAGTCGATTGCAAGGTGAATTTCAGTCTCTTTTGCTCTTAGAGTTGCACAACTTCAACCTGTACAACTCTATAAATCTGCCTTGAAAAATAACATAACAATAAATACAAAATCTTCGACATTTATGTAATTTTGGCTACTTTAGGATTTGAGGATAACAGCTTGTTTTCTCTAGTTTAACTTATCTGTCTTGATTGTCTTCTAAAGAGTAAATAAGAGAGAAAGTTAGACATGCTGACGTTTTATGCTTCATTTCTAACGTGAAATATGAGATATTTTGTAAACAGGGACATGTATACACATATATTTACATACATATACATATATATGTATATACATATATACAGGGACAGAAATAGAGGCTTAAGGACTTCCACAGTTTAAGATTCATTTTGGGAAGAAATAACAATGAACACGTTGCTGCAATGTGTTAAAATACATGTATGTAGTCCATTCACATTTAGTGTGATTATTATCAGGCCTGGTTTTGCTGTTGTCATTTTGCTGTGTTTCTTTTTCTGTTGTTTCTGGTTACTATGGTATGTACCTTAGGATATGTCAGGGTCTGCTCCATTCACTTGATTTATATTGGTAATATTAGCTCAAACTCAGTGCTGTTGAATTGAAACCAATTTATAGTTTACCTTCCAGGGTGGATTCCCAAGGCTGTAAACCACATGAGAGGGGATTATCCACTTTCTCCAGGGTAGCTGCTGGTGGGTACAAATCACCAGAGAGGAAATACTCTCTCTAGAGTGGAGTGGGCCACTAGTATTGAGTTATTTACAGCTCAGAATATACATATGAGATTATAAAAGCAAAACCCAGTTTCAGTTGAATCAGTTAAGACTTGTGATAACTCCATGCGCCAGGGTAGAAGTATGCTGCACAGTCTTTTCTAAAGCTGATTTTTTTAAAAGCATATCTACAAGTCTTTTTTTCCAAGGCTTCTCTGAATAGAACCTCCAACCTTCTAGTTAGCAATTGAATCCTTTAAACACTTGCACCCTCCAGGCCTCCTGCATAAAGTTCATCCTTACTATTAACTCCATTGGCATGTTGCTGTGGTTGTTAGTTGTTGTTAAAACAGCTATGACTCATAACAATCCTTTAATTCCAACTACTGATGACCCTCCATTGTTTCCCAAGGTTGTAAATCTTAACAGAAGGATCTTTCTCCTGTGGAGCGGCTCATGAATTTGCAACATTAAGTCAGAACCTCAATATGTAACCCACCACATCATCAGGGCTCCTTAGATAAATTTAGATACTCTCATTATTTCCCTTTTATAAATTAGAAATTGAGACACTGCATTGAAACAGATGAGGGAGAGAACTGTTTAACACGTTGCCACTCACTTTTAAACTGATGACTGTGCTGTTTTTGATGTATTACCTCCATTTGCAGCAACATGTTAAAAGGGATATGTGATTAGGTATTATTGTCAAAACAGGAGTCCAGGACGAAGACTGCATAGTGAAGTGGACTTGGGGGAAGGGATTGTATAATAATGAGATAACTTTTCTTTGACTTTTCACAAAGAAGAACGAACTGGGGTGGTGAGGGGTGGTTAGAAAGGGAAAAATGTGCAACAATGAATGAATGGAAATCCAAAGTCTCTGTAAACGTTCATTAAAATTAATAATAATAAAGAAATTGAGACACCTCACAGTTTAGTATTTTCCTTAAAGTTAATAGTGTGCAAAACATTTACCTCAAGTAGTCAGGTCCATCTGTAAGTAAGTCACACGACTATACAATCTAGATTTATTGTCTAGAATTTATTGAAACCATTATGAGGCAATTATATGCTTTATTTAAGTTATTATATGGCTCCACAATCAATTGTCCTATTTTTCATAAACTGATTATTATACATATTGATGCTAACTTGGTGATTTTCCAATTTAGCATCTGAATGAATGTATTTTTCCTCATGAGTTAATCTTAGATGTTAATAACTTCCATGTATTGAATTATTGTTTTTAGGTATTTTTCAGTTAAGTATGATTCATAATGACCCTAAAAACAGCAGATCTATCTAGTCCTATCCTGTGGCATCATCACAGTCTCTGGCACATGTAAATCCATTGCTATAGTCACTGTGTCAATCTACTTGGTTGAGAGTCTCTCTTTGCCTCATCATTCCTCCACCTTTCTGAGCTGATGCCCCTCTCCAAGAAATAGCCTCTCCTAGCAACATGTCCAAAGTACATACGATAAAGCTTTATTATCTTTGCCTCCAATGAAATTCTGACTGTACCTGCTCTGAGATCTGTTTGTTCTTTTGACAATTCGTGGGATATTCAGCACTCTTCTCCAACACCACAACTCAAAGGCATCAATTCTTTTGTCATCCTTATTCATTGCCCAGCTCTCAGGTGGCTATTAAGTCAGACACACTGACATTAGAGAGCTCCTTGGCTTACCAATAAATACAAAGGGACTGGCATACTCTTTGAGAGTCTTTCACTGCTAACTCGGAAGTTTTATCTTCCTGGGAGTTCAAATTCTCCACAGGTTCAGGGAGAGAAAGAGACATTTTCTCCCATATCATTTATAGTCTTAGAAACCTAACGGAGGCTCAGCTATGAGAGAGTTTCCTGGAGCTGACAAGGTTATTGTGCTGGTTGTTATGTAAACATTTGTTTAAATCCTCAGAACACCCTGCAGGGAACACAGTATTAGCAAAAAGAGGCAACGAAAGCACTGAAGACCTTTGGAACAACAATTTTCAGTGTTACCTGGAGGTCATGGGGCAAAGATTCTGAAACTACCTCACAGGAAGGAAAAAGAATAATCCTGAAGAGAAGAGGCCTCTTAAGACAGAGCCTATCGTAGGGTTCCACGGAGGGGCCTTTGTAAAGCCACTCAGGAAAAAGAAAAAACAAAACAGAACACAAAAACAAAAAGAAACACCCAACAAAAAAACAGGCAACAGGGAGAAAGAAAAACAAAAACAAACCACACAACACTAAAAGAAAGGGAAAATAAAACAAAACAAGGGCAAAAGAGTAAGATTGTGTTTTGAGAGTCCAGGGCAAAGCAGTCTCTGCTATTTCCCATCAACGCCACAAACAATGAAGGATCGAAGAATGTCTGGAGGCTGCCTTTGCTAATCAGCAGTCGGTGAGAGCAGATAAGATAGCTCGCAGTGAGGAACAAATGAACACCATGTCATGCACATGTCTGGAGTAATTAATATCACAGGGACTCGAGTGCAGGCGTGATCGGCCGCTCTGGCTGCCTCTCTTTATTTCCTGACTAGACTATTAAAAAATGAATCACGCACACCTCCGTAGCATTTTGTCAGGATAATGATAAGCCTTTTTAAAATTACTCACTGCGACTCTGGGTCAGCCACATGGGCTGCCATTAAGTACCACTGAGGAGGAAAAATGTCCTTGTGACATCCTCATTGTGCACCAGAGATTGATAGGGCGGAGACAGAGCTTGGCTTTTTTTTTTTTTTTTTTTAGGAGGTGGCAGTTTCTTGAAAGCAAAAACTGCTTCTAATGTGATAATTGCTTCCATTTTATGTACAGATTCAATACATCTTTAATTTCTCTGTTGCGTAAATAATAGGGTTCATATTATACATATCACTAAATTATGTTTTTTAAATAGAGAAGAAGTTATGAGCCCTGCAGATCTGCCTAGATCATTCAAATTAGAATGACTTCTCAAATTGGCACATAACCACAATGAAGTCATTTTTAACCTTATCTGTGGGAGAGAGAAAAAAAAAGTAGGTATGAAGAAGACATTCAAGAAAATTTGAGAATCATGTTGACTTTACAAATACATATAAAAATAGTAAGCAAGTATTTCGTACTTGAGATTTTTAGACTGGAGCTGTGCCAGCCTTATTTTAAATTCATTAGGGTTGCAAAGATGCATTTTTGCACAGTAAAATAAGCAGTGTGAGAAAGAGAGTTGAAACAGCAATGTTCTGGCCTAATTGCAAAATTATATTCTTATCCAGATAAATTTTGAACCAAAACATCAATCACTTCTGCCTCCAGTAAAGAAGCATGGAATAAGGTGTATTAATAGTTATCTATTGTATACACCACATGTATTATGCAACAAGTGTATAAATGCTCTATCGGGGTAATTTCCGAACAGTTTCCTATACATAGTCACTATCAAAAAGTGTTGTCAAGCAAGAGGATCAACTTCTGGAATTACCCTCCAATTGTTCAGTCTTTTCACCACCTCAAGAAATCCAACTGCCAACTGAACTCTTTTCAGTTCATTTCTTATTGAGCACTATCTGAGGTACTTCGCTTGGTGCTGTTGTGGGAGCAGAGAATAAAAAGGACAAGTTAAATGACAATGTTCTGCTGGTAAGGATATGTGAGAGTTTCAGAGAAATGAGATGAATATTGTAATGGAGATACAAATATACAGCTATGAAAGAATGAGAGCATTCTGAAATCTGACCAGAAGGTAGAGAAAACACTTTAAAGAAGATGTGGCATTTGAGCTGAGTCTTCCCTCTCTTTTTAATTAGTTCCTTCATATATCAAATCACCTACTAAATATGCTGGAATTAATATGTGGAGTTTTTATTTTTTGCCCATGTTGATCCTTGCTGAAAAGACACATCCCGACTACACCTTCCCTCTTAAGCACAATCAATAAGAGTGCATCTAAATTCCAAAATCAATCTCCATAATAGTCTATGTGTTTCCTACTGCCAAAGGGGCCCTTTAGAGTAGTGAG
>NW_006399823.1:5329361-5332628 GCF_000299155.1 Elephantulus edwardii | reverse complement strand
TGCAAAAACTATAGCCTGGATCAGGCACACCTTAGTCTGCAGCCTGACATCATTGCTCTTCAGCACTCTTGAGAAGTCCCTCACAGCTGACTTTGCCAATGCAATTTATCTCTTGATTTCCTGGCTGCTGTTACCAAGAGTGTTGACTGTGGAACCAAGTAAACTAAAACTGTTAATTATCTCAAAGTCTTCACCATCCATATTGATGCTGCCAATTGGCCCAGTGGTGAGAATCCTTGTTTTTTTTTATGTTGAGCTTCAATCCATATTGAAGACTGCAGTTCTTGACCTTCTGTAGCAAGCGCTTCAGGTCCTCCTCAGTTTCAGCAGGCAGCGTTGTGTCATCTGCAAAACACAGGTTGTTGATGATTCTTCCACCAATCCTGATGCCACATTCCTCCTCTTACAGCCCAGTGTCTCAGATGATCTATTCTGCATACAGATTGAAAAGGTATGGAGACAAAATACATCCCTGACTGACCCCTTTCTTGATTTTGAACCATCCACTGTCTCCCTGCTCGGTTCTGATGACTGCCTCTTGGTCCAAGTATAGGTTTCACATTAGCACAGTGAAATGTTCTGGGATTCCCATTCTTCTCAGAGTCAGCCATAGCTTGTTGTGATCTATACTGTCAAAAGCCTTAGCATAGTCATTGAAGCACAGATAGACATTCTTCTGGTATTCTTTGCTTTCTGCCAAGATCCATCTAACATTAGCTATAATATGCCTTGTACCACGACCTCTTCTAAATCCAGCCTGCACATCTGGCAGTTCTCTGTTGATATATTGTTCCAAATGTTTTTGGATAATTTTCAGCAGAATCTTGCTTGCATGTGATATCTATGATATTGTTCGATAATTTCCACACACTGTTGGGTCACCTTTCTTTGGAATGGGAACAAATATTGATCTCTTCTAGTCAGTTGGCCAGCTGGCTGTCCTCCAGATTTCCTGGCACAACTTAGGGAGCACGTCCAGGGCAGCGTCTGATGTTGAAATAATTCAGTTGGTATGCTGTCAACTCCTGGAGCCTTGATTTTTGCCAATTCTTTCATAGCAACTTGAACTTCCTCATTCACCATAGACTCTTGCTCATATGTTATTTCATGAAATTCCTCTATGTCAGCCAATTTCTTCTGGTACAGTGATTCTGTGTACTCCTTCCATCTTCTTTTGATACTTCTTGAATCATTCAACATTCTACCCAAACTATTTTTAAGTATTGCCACCCGTGGCTTGAATTTGTTTTTCAGCTCTTTCAGCTTAAGAAACGGTGAGCAAGTTCGACCCTTTTGATTTTCTGACTCCAGCTCTCTGCACATTTCATCATAGTAACTTGCTTTGTCATCCCAAGCTGCTCTTTGATATTTTCTGTTTAGCTCTTTGATTCCTTGGTTTCTTCCTTTAGCTTTGTCTTCTCGGGGCTCTAATGCAATACTCAGAGTCTCTTCTGACATCTATCTTGGTCTTTTCTTTTTCTTCAGCCTTTGTAATGATCTTTTGCATTCTTCATGGATGATTTTCTTAATATCCTCCCACAGCTCATTTGGTCTACGCTCATTGGTGCTCAAGGCCTCAAACCTGTTCCTGAGATGGTTTTGAAATTCGAGTGCAACAGACTTAAGGTCAAATCTTGGTTTCTGTGGACTTAATTTAATTTTCCTCAACTTCAGCTTGAAATTGCATATGAGTAGTTGGTGGTATATCCCACAATCCGCACCTGGCCTGGTTTTCACAGCTGATATTGATCTTCTCCAGCGAGTCTTTCAGCTGTTTGATGACTAAGCTGTGCTTAGTTCTCACCATGGTTTTTCAATCCCTTGTGATATATATCTGAGAGCTCACAATGAATCAGGATACAAAAGAAGAATTGATGCCTTTGAGCTGTGTTATTGGAGAAGATTAATGAATATTCTTTGAACTACCAAAAGAACAAACAAATACATCTTGGAGAAAGTATAGCCAGAGTGATCCTTGGAGGCAAAGATGATAAAGCTTTGTCTCACAAATTTTGGGCATGTTACTGTTATTGTAGTTAGATGCTATTGAGATGAGTACAACCAATGTGACACTTTGAACAACAGATCTGAACCCTGTCCTATCCTCTGGCGTCCTCACACTTCCTGACACATTAAAGCCCTACCAATATACCCACAGTATGTGAGACAAATATTTGTGTGTCCTTTTGGCAGTCCATGGGATATTCCATACTCTTCTCCAACACCACAGCTCAAAGGCAATTTTTTTTCCTTCTATCATTATTATTCATTATCTAGCTCTCAGATCCATAACAAGTGATTAGAAAGACCATGGCCTGAATCAGAGACATTTTACTCCTCAAGTTGACATCATTTCTCCTTAATAATTTGGAGACTTATCCAATACAATAGGTTTCCTGAACTCCTGACTGCTAATGCCAATCATATTGATTGTAGATCCAAGTAAGATGGAGTCATTGACAGTTTCAATATATATAATAAGCTCATAAATATTATTGAGGAGTAATGATATTAGTTTGAGGACTATGGTGGGACTGATTCAGGTCATTTTATTTTCAATCACTTGCTATGCTTTGAGAGCTGGACAATGAATAAGGATGATAGAAGAAGAATTAATGCCTTTGCGCTGTGGTGTGGAAAAGTGTACTGAATATCCATGGACTGCCAAAAGAACAAACAGGTATGTTTTGGAGGAAGTGAAGCTAGAGTGCTTCTTAGAGGCAAAGATGACCAAATTTGATAAAGCTTCATCTCATATACTGTACATGTTGCTAGGAGAAGGGAGAGATTATTCCTTGCAGAAGGATATCATGCTTGGAAAGACGGAGCATTGGCAAAGAAAGGAAGACCCTCAATCAGATGAATTGACACAGTGACTGCTGCAATGGACTTGAGTGTATCAGAAGTTTTGAGGATGGCAGAGGATAGGACAGGACCCTGATCTGTTGTTCATAGGGTTGCTATGGGTCATACTCAACTTGACAAACATTAAAAACAACAACAACAACAGCAACTCCACTATGGAAGCAACAATAAAAAAATAAAATGATGTGCTGCATTGGGAAACTATACTATTAAGGACCTCTATCAAGTGCTAAAGGTTTAAAGTCTAGGGAGCACCTAGCCAAAACCGTGATGTTTTCAATTGCTTCATATGTATAGGAATGTCAAATAATGGATGAAAAAAGAACTTAAGATGAGTATATATATTTGACTTGTGAAATTGGCAAAGGATATTGAATATACCATGACTTGCAAAAAAAAAAA
>NW_006399823.1:5328229-5329261 GCF_000299155.1 Elephantulus edwardii | reverse complement strand
GTGGCATTTGGACAAGAACAAACTGGGAGGAGGGTAGAGAGAATAGTGCAACAATGAATGAATGGAAACCCAAAATCTCTGTAAATGCTTATGAAAATTAATAAAATATAGAAAAAAAAGAGTATTACACATAGTATGGCTTGTTGTTATATACCATTGAGTTGGAAGCAACCCATAGTTGACCCTCCACCAGGTTTTTAGAGGCAGTAAATCTCACAGGAGGAGATTGCTTTTCTTTCTCCCTTACATCAGCTGAATTATGTACTTATGCATTGCTAGCACAATTCCTTACCCCTAAGCCAATTACACTTCCAAAACAAAGTTACACACTTTGAACCCACCATCTCCTCTATGAGAGAAAGACAGATAATCTCCTCTCGTATGATTTACTTCCTCTGAAAACCTACTGGAGGATCAGTTATGGGCTGGCTCAGACTCTACAGTCCACAACAACAATAACACGCCCAATAGTATTCACAGATGATAGAGAATTATTTCTGAAACTAATTTTCAAATTATCCCTATTATTTAAGACAAAAACTTACACGTGCAACTTTCTGTATTTCGGATAGCTTTAATCTATCTACTAAATTGTATGTATTTTGCTAGTTGTTAGTTGCCATTAGGTCAACCCTCACTCTTGGTGACTCTACATACAATACAGCACAACTTTGCCTGGTCCTGTACAATGTTCAATCCAAGTCAGGCAGTTCAAGTCCAAAAACTGGCCTGTGGGAGAAAAATGGGCACTCTCTTGTGTCATTTACAGCCTTTGAAAACCTGCTGGAGGGTCAGGTATGAGTTGGTTTGAACTTGACAACATATAACAGCAACCAGCTCCATTATGACAACCCCTCATGCACTTAGACATCAGTGTTATGACCACTGAGCATTTTGAATGTCTTCTAATTGAGGGAACTCATCTTTCAGCACTCTATTAGACAATATTCCACTGTGATCCATGGGATTTTCATGAAGTAATTTTTACAAGTAGATATCTGAACTTTTCTTCCTAGTTTGTTTTAGTCAGGA
>NW_006399823.1:5316251-5328099 GCF_000299155.1 Elephantulus edwardii | reverse complement strand
GAAGATTGGTTCTATAGAAAGTTATTCTGAGGTGGAATGACTTGTAGTCTTCTAACAACAGCCATTTGCTAGACACTTGTTTTGTTTTGTTTTGTACTGTTGAGTCAGATCAGAGTAGCACAGGAGGAGATTGCCCTTCCTTCTCCAGAGGAGCATCTGGTAGATTAGAACCACGTGCTTTTGGGATTACAGCACAGCTTCTTGCCACTAGGCCACCAAAGCGCCCTATGCTAGGCACTTACTTGAGACACAGCAAGGACTAACACTTCCGCTCTTCAGGAGACAGCCAGTAGAGACAACACCTTTACAAAAGAGATAACTATAGAAAGACTAGAAATACTAAGTGAAAGGTGCAATTGAGACGTGTATAAAATTATGCCAGCACTAGAAGTTCAATATCTCTGAAATGCTTTAAAGATTTTCTTGGTGGACAAGGTTATGTTGGCATGGGGAAAACAAAAGGGTGATCTCTTATTAGCTGTGAGTAAAAATGGAAAAAATGTAACACCTTGAGGAGAGTGACAAAATCCTGAAGACACAGAGTGAAGTGAGGAAATCTGCATGACAGCACATCAGATTGAGCTGACCTTTGCATAAAGTCGGCCTCAGCTGTTTGGGTCCAGATACACAACACCTGTTCACTCTCTCGAGCTAGTGTTCTTATCTCCCCACTTGGGCGTCATACATCCAGCTCTGAGCACTGCCTTTTCCATGCCATACTCATCACTCTCTGAAACCATGGGCACTGAGCCCATCATGGCTTTCGCTCCAGTTGCATCTCTTCTGATGATATTATGATAAGCTCCTGAGCTACTCTTCATCCTTCAGACATTCTTCCATTATGGTTTCTTTCTTCCTCTCTCACTTCTTTACATAACTTGAATCTCACCCACAAGACTCTCTGAAAAGCACAGAGCCCCTAGAACAAAATTGCTTGTATCTTTTATCTCTTTTCAAAATATAAACTTTACCTTTTTGCTATAGCATTGTTTTCCAAACTGGTTCAGTGCAATACCTCGGACTCAGGAAGATATTTTTTTTTAATTGAATCTAACTATATGTTTACAAAAAATATATATATTTAATCTATCTGTGTAAGCTTACTGAAATTTAGTGGTAGTGGTAGTATCATGGGCACAGTTTATAATGTGTGAAGCAAGTCAGCAATACAATTGATCTTTCTGAAAAATATTGTCTGAATCCTAGATCCCCCAGACAGAATCATTTCTTCTGAAATGATGTACCTGGGATGGGACAGGCCATCTCTTTACTCTCATCTTTCTCATTGTCACCTCCATACTGATCTTCCTTTTTCTACTTCCTCTGCTCATTGGAAACCTTTGTCAAACCCAGAGGTTCTTGCCCTCATTCCATGAAAGGATTAGCTTCGGGCTCACTGTCACACACCCCAATACCATTCAAGACCTCATTTTTTACCAGGTATAGGTGAGTTCTTCAGTACTCTGGCCTCTAAGTTCCTTGACCTTGTCTCTCTGTGCTGAATGATAACACATTATACATATTATAAAAGGCTGAAAACCTATAAATCTCCTTTTTAAGTGCTATATTCCCTGAGAACCATCTCTCCCCTTCCTTGAATATTAGTTTCTCTAATATGCTGACTACTGAGATCTTTTTATTATTCTTTACAATACTCATATTTTTACTTCTTGATGCAAATTGAATGTCTCTTCATTAAAGCTATAATTTCATATATACCCTCCACTTCCTTGCTCCTTTCTTATTTCACCCCACATATCTATCCAAAAAACCCCCTGAATTTAGACAACCCCATAGGTGACAAGGCTGTAGATTTCATTTTTGTTGTTATTGGTAGGTGCCGTCGAGTCATAGACAACTCATAGTGACCCTATGAATGAAGAAAGACCTAAACACTTGTATAACTTTCATCGTTTCTCCATGTTCATACAGTTTGTGGAGGCAAGCAATTTCGGAAGTGTATGTCACTCCTGCTTCCAAGCTTGTTTTAATTGGGGAGCTCCACCAAACGCTGTCCACCGTGGGTGACCATTATCACATCTGACACATCAGTGTCAAAGTGTTTAGCATCACAACAACCATTAGTTACCTCTGTACACCAGACAGACCAGTGCTATACTATGTAAAAGAATGTTTGATGAAAAACAATTAAAACCAGGCCTCAGGGCTACAGATTAAAATCACCCACCTTTGGCTTGGTAGCATAACTTTCTATCCACTAGGTCAACAGAGCTCTCTCACTGCTGTTGTTGATTTTATTACAATCTATTAATATCAACCTCAAATGCCTTCTCACAACCTCAGTGTTGCACATTAAAATTCTGTTCCTTTTCTCTGTCTTGTTTTGTTTTTCTCCTCCCCAGTTCAGTTCCTGGGTGGTGCAGTTAAGTGGCTTACTAACTGAAAGGGTGATGGTTTGGATCCAACAGGGGTGCCTTAGAAAAATAACAAAAGCAGCATAAAATAATAAGAATACTGATCATTATAATAAATCAGCCAGTGAAAACCCACCTTTGTAGAGAACTATTCCTTTCTTTCTTTTCTTCCTACATCCACAATTCTTGTTTCTTGTGCCTATCAGTTGATAAATATGCTTTTTATTTTATTGGGAAAATAGAAACAAGCAGACTAGAAATTTCTCAACCTTCCGACATCAGGCCTGCTCATCTCTCTGTACTTTAGCCTAGAATTTTTATTGCTTTCCTTCTGTTTGGATGAAGAGTCAACGTTTTTATCTGGGGCAGTCCTTTGCTTATGCAGAAAATGCCTCCTCTACTGCCGACTCAAGGAGAATATGCAATCTTTGCAGCACCATTTATCTCATCGGATTTCCATGCTTCAGAAATCTGTCAGTTCCTATTCTGCTTGTGTGCCTCCTCCATTTCTAAATGCTGTTATGAATGTATTCCGTTTTGTTTATATATGAAATACTTGGAGATGAGTGTGTAAATTCATTTGCTATCTCTAATTTCCTGAACCAGCAGCTTAGGCTACCCTCAGATGAACATTGTGCTAGCTTCCCATTTCATTTATTATCAAAATGCTGCAATAAACACACCCTTGACAGAGGTATGTTTCTCTTAGGTAGATTCAGTATCATGCAAATAAATTAAATTGTTGTTGTTGTTATGTGCCGTCGAGTCGTTTCCGACTCATAGCGACCCTATGCACAACCACCCTAAACTCTGCTCTGTTCTGTGCCAATCTTACTGTCTCTGACACTCCCATCCCAGTTTCCCCAGTCACTGAATCAATCCACCTCATAGAGGGCCTTCCCCTCCTGTGCTGCCCCTCCACCCTACTAAGCATGATGTCCCTCTCCAAGGATGGGTCCCCCCATACAACATAGATAAGTAAAATTATTGCTATTGTAGCTATGTTCCATTCAACCAGAACTAACTCATAATTGACCTTCCAGCAGGTTTTTTTTTAAATTTTATTTTATTTTTTTTTTCCCAGCAGGTTTTGAGAGCAGTAAATTGCACTGGAGAAGATTGTTCATCTTTCTCTTCAGAGCAGCTGGTGTATTTGAACCATGTGGCTTTGGGTTCACAGGGAATCTCCTTACCACTAGACCAACGGAGCTCCCTCAAACACTTATAAACATTGCAAAAAATTATTTTTACAAAGATCCCACCAATATATACATTCCATTCTTGTAGCCTTTGTGTCACTGTAATACTAATCTTTAACAATTTTGTAAATGTTATAAGGAAAACATCTAATATCGTATTATTTTTCATTTCCCGTTATATTCATGAACTTGATGATCTCTAATGGCTACTGTACTTCTCTGATGAAATGACTTTGTTTTTATAGTTATATGCTTTGTCCATATTTTTTTTGCTTTCTCCTCTCTTTGTTTTGTATGAGGTCTTCGAATAGTTCTTTTATATTATCACTTCTTTCACATACTTATGTTGTTGTTTTGTACCATAGAGTTGGAACTGACCAACAATTGTCCCTCCAGTGGGTTTTCAAAGACACTGAGTCACACAAAAGATGGCCCATCTTTCTGTCACAGAGCAGCTGGTGGATTTGAATGGTGTACCTTTGTGTTGGCAATGCAGTTACTGCTTACAGCTAAGCCACCAGAATTCATTGCTAATGTCAGATGGATCTTGATTAAAAGCAAATAATACCAGAAGAATGTCTGTTTGTCCTTTATTGACTATACAAAATCATTTCACCCTATTGATCACTATATATTTTGGCTAATACTGAGAAGAATGGTAATACCAGAATAACTAATTATGCCCATGAGAAACCTATACCTAGATCAAGAGGGTCTTATGTGAACAGAGCAAGGGAAACATGGTTTCAAATGAAGAGAGGTGTGTGTCAAGGTTATGTACTTTCTCCATACCTATTAAATTTGTATGCTAAACAAATTATGTAAGAAGTTGGACTCTATAAAGAAGAATGTGGCATCATAGTTGGAGGAAGACTCATAAATAACCTATGTTATACAATGATATAACCTTGCTTACTTAAAGTGCAGAGGATTTGAAATGCTTGTTGCAGAAGATCAAAGAATACAGATTTCAATATAGGTTATATTTCAACATCAATAAAACAAAAATTCTCAGTACTAGAAAAAGAGACAACATCATGACTAAAAGAAAAAAGATTGAAACTGTCAATGACTTCATTTCACTTGGATCAACAATCAACAACACTTTTGGCACTGTCAGTTAGGATATCAGGGTACATATTGCACTGAAAAAGTCTGCAACAGGGACTTCTCCAAATTATTTAAGAACAATTATGTCAGTCTGAAGACTAAGATGATTCAGGCCATGGCCTTTCCAATCACTTGCTATGCATCTAAGAGCTGAACAATGGATAAAGATGGCAGAAGAAGAATTGATGCCACTGAGTTGTGGTGTTGGAGAATAGTATTAAATATTCCATCGACTGCCAAAAGAACAAAGAGATATAGCTTGAAGAAAGTATGGTGAGAGAGCTTCTTAGAGGCAAAGATTGTAAAGCTTTGTCTCACATACTTTGGGTATATTGTCAAGAGAGACTATTCCTTGGAGAGGGACATTATGATTGGAAAGATAGAGAGTTGGCAAGATAAAGGGAGACCCTCAATGAGATGGATTGACACAGTGACTGCAACAATTGGTTTGAGCATGTCAGACATTGTGAAGATGGCACAGGATAGGGCAGAGTTCAGGTCTGTTGTTCATAGGGTCACAATGAGTTTTACTCAACTAGATGGAACTTAACAACAAGAAGCTACTAGAGGCCACATGCTTGTGAGGTGACTTTAAATACTATATCTTGGGTAAGATATAAAATTTGATCATTAAATTGTGAAGAGGGACACAAGAATACAAAGCAAAGCATGACACATGCTGATTAAAAAAGTATATGTGGAGAGGTAAATGAGAACTCTCTGTACTGTCTGCTTGATGTGTGTGTGTGTGTGTGTGTGTGTGTGTGTACACAAAAGTAACACCGTTATAAAAATATTGTTTACTAACTAAAGGTGTTTCTATCAGAGTGAGCTCTGGTGGCCTACTGAATGAGGAGTTGTGCTGATAACTCAAACTCACACTGTTCAAATAAGTATATGTGGAGAGGTAAATGAGAACTCTCTGTACTGTCTGCTTGATGTGTGTGTGTGTGTGTGTGTGTGTGTGTACACAAAAGTAACACCGTTATAAAAATATTGTTTACTAACTAAAGGTGTGTCTATCAGAGTGAGCTCTGGTGGCCTACTGAATGAGGAGTTGTGCTGATAACTCAAACTCACACTGTTCAAATACACAAGCTGCTGAGCAAGAGAAGGATGTGCAATCTCCTCCCATATGCTGTATACATTTACAGCCTCTGGAAGCCTGCAGGAAGGCCAGTTATGTGTCAGTTCAGACTGAATGGCACAGAGCAATAACAACAATAAAAAGTAAGACAAAAAGAGGAAGTAGGGAGAGATAGGGAGGGAGGGAGGGACAGAGGGAGGGAGGGAGAGAGAGATCTATAGAAATGTCTTCAAAAATTTTTCAGTCTGAATAATTGTTTCAATTTGCTTGTTGTTTTTATTGTTGTTTCAGCATCTTGCTTGTTGTTTTTATTGTTGTTTCAGCATCTCAAATGTTTTTCTAATTGGTATGTGTGCATGTGCACACACACATACACACACAGTACCATAGGCAGAAAATTTTAGAAGGAGTGGGTTGACAACAGAAGCCACTCAGACCAGGAAGTATTCCTCAGAACAGAGTGAGGAAAACTGCATGGTTCAAAGTCAGGAAAGGAGTGAGTCAGGGATGCATCCTGTTTCCATACCTTTTCAATCTATATGTGGAACAGATCATTCAGGAGGCTAGGCTTTATGAGGAGGAACGTGGCACCAGGATTGGAAGACTTGTGAACAACCTGCCATATGTAGACGACACAATCTTGTTTGCTGAAACTGAGGAGGACCTGAAGTTCTTGCTGCACAAAGTCAAGGACTGCAGCCTTCAATACGGATTAAAGTTCAATATCAAGAAGACAAAGACTCTCACCACTGGGCCAATTGGCAGCACCATGATAGATGGAGAAGAGATAGAGGTTGTTAACAATTTCAGCTTTTTTGGCTCTACAATCAATACTCTTGGTACCAGCAGATAGGAAATCAAAAGACAAATTACACTGGGAAAAACTACCTCTCCAAAGTACTAAGAAGCAAAGATATTAGTCTAGAGACTACCATCAGGGACCTTTTCAAAGTACTGAGAAGCAATGGTATCAGTCTAGAGACTAAGGAGCAGCCAATCCAATGAATAGTCTTTGCAGTTACTCACTATGCATGAAAGAGTTGGAAAATTACTAAGAATGACAGAAGAAGAATTGATGCCTTTGAGTTGTGGTGCTGGAGAAGAGTGTTGAGTATAACATGGACCACCACAAGAGCAAACAATTCTGTCTTGGAGAGGGTGAAACCAAGGTTCTCCTTGAAGGTAAGGATTTTAAAGCTCCATTTAGTATACTTTGGGCAAATGTGCAGGAGGGATTGGCTGTTCCTTAGAGAAGGTCATCATGTTCAGAATAGTATTGGGACAGCACAGAAGAGGAAGACCTCACATGAGATGGATTGCCAAAGTAACTGGGTAATGGGGATAGGTGTGTCAGAGACAGTGACATAGGTTCAGGATAGAGCAGATTTCAGAGCTATTGTACATAGGATCGTTGTGAGTTACAAGTGACTTGTCAGCACGTAACAAAAACACGTAGATGCAGGTATGTTCTTGTTATTGTGTACTGTTGAATCGGAACCGACCCATAGCTGACCCTCCAGTGGATTTTCAGAGGCAGTTAATTGCTTGAGAAGAGACTGCCCATCCTTCTCCCAAAGAGCAGCTGGTGGCCTTGTAGCGTGTGTGTTCAGGATTGCTGTGCAGTTCCTTGCCACTAGGCCACCAGAGCTTCTGATGCAGGGATATCATGCCTTAACTTAAGGTGGTTCTCAGCCTCCCTTCCAAGTACAAACAGTTAGTTGCTGGAAATAGTGAAGAGGGAAAATAGAGTTTTCCTTTTTCTAACCTTTACCTTAAGATTGCCTGTGAAGCACAGTTGCATTCTGAAATAAATGAAGCCATCATGAGTAAAAGTTGATTCAGGGCTAACTGTTATCTTGGGGTTTATCATCAGTTGTCTTGAGAGAGCATGAGGACAGAGAAAAGAAACTGATGTCAAGGAAATGGCTCAAGCCTACTTAGAAGACAAGTCACTGACTTTACAATGGAAGCTTTTCCTGATTCATGAGGCTGCATGGACTGACAAATCTATGACTGGCAAATAAGACAGCAGACTACTGGTTTCTGAGGTTCATGAATTAAAGATTGGCAGGCAATAAGGCAGGGAATATGGGCTGTCACTGGCTTAAATCAAAAGAGCTAGAGGTGACAAGCTAGATACAGGATTCAGATCCATTAAAAACTAACTTTTTGAGAGAGTCCCTCCCTCTATGTTGTTGTTATGTGCTGTCAAGTCACCTGTGACTTATAGCCTTAAACCCTACTCTATCCTGTGTCAACCTCACTGTTTCTTACACACCCATCCCAATTATCCCAGTCTCTGAATCAATCCACCTCACAGAGGGTCTTACTCTCCTGCACTGTCCCTCCAACCTCTCAAGCATGGCATCCTTCTCCAAGGATTGGTCCCTCCTTTCAACATGTTCAAAGTATGTCAGATGATGCTTCAGAATCCTTGCCTCCAAGGAGCAGCCTGGTTTAACCCTCTCCAGGGTGAACCTGTTCATTTTCCTAGCAGTCCATGGTATATTCAACACTCTTCTCCAATACCAAAGCTCAAAAGCATCAATTCTTCTTCTATATCCCTTGTCATTGTCTAGATCTCTGACATATAGCAAGTGAATGCAAAGACCATGGCCTGTATTGGGCACATCTTAGTATTCAGAGTGACATCATTGCTCTTCAGTACTTTGGTGAGGCCCCTAACAGCAGACTTTTCCATTGCAATACGTCTTTTAATTTCCTGGCTGCTGGTGCCAACAGTGTTGACTGAGGAGCCAAGCAAACTAAAACTTAAAAATCTCAATCTCTTCACCATGGATCCTGATGTAGCCAATTGGTCCAGTGGTGAGAGTCTTTGTCTTCTTGACATTGAGCCTCAATCCATATTGTAGGCTGCAATCCTTGACCCTCTGCAGCAAATGCTTCAGGTCCTCTCTGTTTCAGCAAGCAGCGTTGTATCATCTGCATAATGCACATTGTTGATGAATCTTCCTCCAATCCTGATGCCACACTTCCCTAGCCTCCTGATAATCTGTTTTGCATTACAGGTTGAAAAGCTATGGAGATAGGACACATCCCTGGTGTACACCCTTCCCAATTTTGAACAATACGGTGTTTGCTTGCTCTGTTCTGACGACTGCCTGTTGGTTCAAGTATAGGTTTAGCATTAGCAGTGTTCTGGGATTCCCATCCTTCTCAGAGTCAGCTACAGTTTGTTATGATCCATGGAGTCAAATGCCTTTACATAATCAATGAAGCACAGATAGACATTCTTCTGGTATTCCCTGCTTTCAGCCAAGATCCATCTAACATTAGCTGCAATATCCCTAGTACCATGACCCCTTCTAAACCCAGCCTGGACTTCTGGCAGTTCTCTGCTGATGTACTGTTTCAGTTGTTTTTGGATAATCTTCAGCAGAATCTTGCTTGCATGTGAAATCAACAATATTGTTTGGTAATTTCCACACTCAGTTGGATCACCTTTCTTTGGAATGGAACAAATACAGATCTCTTCCAGTCAGATGGCCAAATGGTTTTCCTCCAGATTTCTTGACACAACTTGGTGAGCACATCTAGGGCAGCATCTGTTAGTTGAAATATGTCAATTGGTATACCATCAATTCCTGGGGCCTTATTTTTGCCAATTTCTTCAAAGCAGGTCAAATTCCTTAGGAGACTTTACCTGCACAGGTCTGAGAATATGGGTATCATATTAAGAATTTTTGCATTCCATTCTAATATTTTAATATTTCATCAGGGCTGATTATTTCAGAACACATGGTTGGGAATCACTATATCATCACAACATTGCTATTTTATTTCATTTCCTAAAGACCAAACCAGACAATCATAGGTATGTGGACACACAATATTAACTATAACAGAATCTCTGTGGAGGAGATTTGCCCAATGTAATAAACATAGAATCCTTAACAACTTCAGTCTTTTCTCTGTTTATCATGATTCTTATTGGTCCAGTTGTGGGGATTGTTGTTTTCTTTGTGATCAATTGTTATCTATTCTGAAGTGTATGGCCTTTTATCTTCATGTGTAAGCACATTTCTTGCCTGTCAGAAAACAATATTGTGGCATCTGTATATCGCAAGTTGGTAATGAGTGAGTCTTCCTTCAATCCTGATGCCACATTCTCCTGAATAAGGTCCAGATTCTGGGACTATTTACTCAATATACAGATTGAAGAAGTGTGGCGAAAGGATACAAACCCAAAACCACAGCTTTATTGAATATATTTCCATTATCTTTGGGAACAACTGCCTCTTACTCTATGCATAGGCTCCACATAAATCACTATTTAATGTTCTGGAATTTCTATTCTTGAAATTTCACCCTTAATGAGTTATGGGTGCATCTGACACCAGGAGTAATGGGAGACTACTTGGATCAGAAGGTAACTCTGGTGATGTAGTCTGTAGGTAGTTGCTCTGCTAACCAAAGTCATTCCTGTTAGTTCAAATTCACCATCACTTCCACTAGGGAAAGCTGACCAGTCTTTGTGGATTTATAGCCTTGGAGACCCAAGGGGAGGGTCCCTTATGATCCAGTTCTGACTCCAAGGCAGTGAATTTGAGTTTTATTTAGAGCAGACACAACTTCTCTTCTACACGATCCTCCACCATTGTATTAGATGACTGCAGATGGCCTTTGCCCTTGTATGTCCAGCTCAAACAATTAAATCTCGAGACCAACATACTCACCAATCATCATGTAGCCTTATGAGGAAAAAAATGAACAATAGTTATTCAAATGTTTGTGAATTGTTTTTGTTATTCGGTACCATAGAGTTGACCACTACTCATATCAACACCAAGTACAATAGAACAAAACCTTGACCAACCCTACACCATTCTTACACTCTGCTAGGTTTAAGTCAATTCTTGTAGTCATTTTGTCAATTTATCTCGTGGACAGTCCTTTTCTCCCTTTTCTTCATGGACCTTCCCCTTTTCTGAGCTGCATTTTCCCCTCTATGGACTGGCCTTTCTCAACAACACGATTGCCTGTTTGTCATACTGTGGTGACTTGCATGCTTCTGGGTTACTGGGAGCTGTACGACTACTATTTCAAATCCCAGCAGGGTCATCCTGGTGGACAGATTTCAACTGAGCTTCCAGACTAAGAAAAGCTAAGAAGCAAAATTGGTCATCTTCTTCTAAATGATTGGCTCTTTGTAAAAGTTAGAAACAGCAGCAGAGCACTGCTATTTTGCTTTAAAATCCAAACTCACTGCCATTGTGATGGAGTTGGTTCTGACTCATAGCAAACTTCCATCAGGTTTCCAAAGTGATGAATCGTATAACCAAAGGAGTCTTCACGACTTTCTCTAGTGGTGGCTTTGGGGGATTCAAACCACCAGTGGCATGGTGATCTTTGAGTTAGCAGCAAAACTCCCAGGGAACTTCATCACCATAGCTCCCTGCCATTATGCTTGTTGTTATTATGTGCCATCAAGTCACTTGCCACTCATAGTGATCCTATGAATAATAGATCTGAACCTTGCCCTATCCTGTGCTACTTACAATCTCTAACATACTCTGGCCAATTGGGCTTAGGGGTGGTTTATTATGCAAAGATAGTTAAAAAATACAAGCGACAGTACTAGGTGTTAAAGAGGAGGTATATCTCTAGGAAGAGATAAATGTGCTTTAGGTAAGACCCTAAACAGCCGGGGGCAGATTGTGAAGCCACCAAGATGGTCCAGTTTGAGACAGGAGAGCAGCACTATAGATAAGGATGAAATGCTAGGATAGCCTTCATTTTCCATGTTCATTTAGAATTAAATTTAGCTCAAAGTTCTATGGATCATAGTGACTGTATCTACTTCTGATCATGTGAACAGGACAGAAGCAAGTAGTATTGTTCATGAGTAAGGAGTCATTCGTTAATATTAACAATATACTTGAGGGACCTCTCAAGAGTACTGAAGTGCAACGATGTCAGGCTGGAGACTAAAGTGCGCCGGATCCAGGCTATAGTCTTTGCAATTGCGTGCTATGCATTGGAGAGTTGGACAGTGAATAGGGATGACAGAAAGAGAATTGATGCCTTTGAGTTGTGGTGCTGGAGAAGAGTGTTGA
>NW_006399823.1:5314126-5315971 GCF_000299155.1 Elephantulus edwardii | reverse complement strand
GTGGCATTTAAGGCTCTTGTACATAGGGTCGCTATGAGTCTCAAACGACTCATGGCACATAACAACAACCACAACTTTCAAAAGGGAGCTCTGGTGGTCTAGTGGTAAGAAACTGCACTGCAATCTCAAAGGCACATGGTTTGAATCCATGAACTGCTCTGTGGGGAAAGGATGGGTATTCTCTTCCCATGCAATTTCGAAGGTTTGCTATGAGTTAGCTCAAACACTGCAGCACACAACAACAATACTTTCAGAAGAAACACACTAATGAAAATATGCTAGCTCTATTGTTAACTTTAAATATTTCCAAAATTACAAATAATATATGAAGTTCCTTTTTTCTTTGCTCTCAGACTTAACCTATGTTAAGTATCATTTTTTAACTGTTTTAGATAGAATAATACATGAACTGCCCTTTATTCTACAAATATAATCACTTATTGATTAGCTTTTTTCTCAGAAGGATAGAATTAGTGTACATGCTTTTATGTAAGAAGGTCCAGAATGGGTTTTATATGCTGTATTTCATTCATATCCATTCCAAACCTCCTTCTAAAACTAGCATTTCAGGTATTGTGTTGCAGATAATCATTATTTTTAAAAAGGATTCATCATTGTGCTTATGTGAAAAATTCACTGTACGTAGACAATATTTAATAAGTAAATCAATAATGTTCATTTCAGGGAAAAATTAGGTATAGAATATAGCTGGAGAAGATAATAAAACAAGATCAAACACTAAATCTCAGAACTGATGAACCATTAGGGATAATGCAATTCACTGCAGTAGCAAGCCACCGAATATTAGAAATCTTACATAATAAAATGCTGTGTAAATGCAAATTCCATCTAATTTGTCATATGATTAAAACACAAGAATAAAGAAGCCCTGCTGTAATCGAATGAAGGATTTGGTATGTTAGTGAAGAAGCATTGAGAAAGAGAACTTCCTTGTCTCAGGAAAATATTACTTTTAAATAGATTACCAAGTTGCAGAAAGGCCAGATTGCTAAAAGAAAGGCTTTCTCTTCACAAATTTCTTTAAATATGATAATACTGCTCAAAGTCTTAGAAATAGGGTAGCACTTTAGATAACCTTTTTCTAGAATACCCTAATGGCCTTATGGATAAACACTTATGCTCGCAAAGGTATGTGGTTGTTGTTAGGTGCCATTGAGTCCAGTACTGCTCATAGCAGCCCTACGAATAAAAGATCTAAATCCTGTTCTACGTTTTGCCATCCTCACACTTCCTGACACACAAGACTCCATTGCAGTAAAAGCTGCATTATTTGATGTGGTCAAGGGTCTTTCTTCACTGACCCTCCACCCTTCCTAGCAACATGTCCTTCTCCCAGGAATAGCTTCTCCTAGCAACATGCCCAAAGTATGTGAGGTGTTGCCTCATCAGTCTTGCCACCAAAGCGTATGCTGGCTGCATTCTCTCCAAGACATATTTGTTTGCTCTTTTGGCCATTCATGGAATGTCCAGTACTCTTCTCCAACACCACTGCTCAAAGACATCAATTCTTCTTCTAGCATCCTTATTCATTGTCCAGCTCTCAAATGCACAGCAAGTTATCAGAAAGACCGTGGCCTGAATAAGATGCAACTTAGTCTTCAAATTGATATCATTACTCCTTAATAATTTGAAGAGGTCCCTAACTGTAGATTTTCCCAGTTCAATGTGTCTCCATATTTCCTGACTGCTGGTACACAGGGTGTTATTTGGGGATCCAAGCAAGATGAAGTTGTTAACACTTTCAGTCTCTTCTTCATCCATCATGATGTTGCTTATCAATCCAGTGGTAAGAATCTTTCTTTCCTTGACACTGAGATACAATCC
>NW_006399823.1:5305373-5310346 GCF_000299155.1 Elephantulus edwardii | reverse complement strand
AATTCCTGCTGGGAATATACCCTAAAGAAACCAGAACTGCCACCCAAGCAGACATATGCACACCCATGTTTATTGCTATATTGTTAATAATAGCAGAGAGATGGAAACAATCCAAGTTTCCATCAACAAATCAATGGATAGAGAAGCTGTGGTATAGTCAGAAGATGGATACTATGCAGCACTGAAAAACAAGGAACTCATAAAATATTATACAAAAAGAGTGACCCTAGAGGACATTATAATGAGTGAAATATCTTAGTCACAAAGGACAAATACTGCATAATGCCATTGTCATAAAACAGGACTGACATGGGGGTTTGGGAAAACTAAGAAAAGAGGGGATAAATAATATGCATTGCATTGAAACTGATGATAGAAATAACTGCTTAAAAGGAATATATGATTATGTATTTTCTGCATGACAGGAGTCCAGAATAAGAACTGCACTGTAAAGTGGATTGGGGAGGGGTTATTGTACAAAAATGAAAGTGGTTTGTTTTTGTTTGAGTTTCTTTGTTTGTTTGTTTGTTTGTTTGTTTTCAAAGAGAAAAGCAAACTGGTGGGTGGGGTAGGCAGAGAAGAAATGTACAACAATAAATGAATGGAAATCCAAGTTCTCTATACACTTTCATTAAAATATCAACTAAAAAAGAAAAAATACGGGGGAAAAAATCCACCAAGCCCCAAAATGCTCTGGAAGGTCAACTATGGGTTGATTCTGACTCAACATCAATGATATGTTAGATAACTTGCAGTTCCATATTTTCTCTATTTGCACAAGGGCAAGAGAAAACCCCCAAAGAAACACACATACACAAACAAAAGACCAGGTTTCTTAAGAGCTGATTCTAACCTACGATGATGCCATGTGCACATTAGCACTGAATTCCACAGGGTTTCCAGGATTATGATTCTTAAGAAACAAAGTGCCAGGCCTTTCTTCCAAGAGGTCTCTGAATGAATTTGAAGTAACAAGTTTTTGACCAGCAATTGAGTTTTTTTGGGAGCTTCGTAGCCTAGTAATAAGATGAACTTCCAACCCAAAACCATGTGGTTTGGATTCACCGGTTGCTCCAGGAGAGAAAGATGGGCAATCCCCTGGCATGCGATTTACTGTCTCTGCAAAACCATTGGAGGCTCAGCTATGAGTTGATTCTGACTCGATGGCAAACAACAATAACAAAAACAACAATTGAGCTGCTGACTGATAATGCTACCCTGGAACTTCATCTTGACCCAGGGTACTAAGGAGATCATATAGTTTCTTCTTAAACACTGAGCCTGAAACATTGGTTAACATCTAATTTTTTTTTTAATGCTTTGTGTTCCTAAAAGCCTAATTCTCTTTGTTGGCCTATTATAAATACTCGTATTAGTAACTCCTCATCTTATTTAGAACATATATGATCTTCTTCTATGTGATACATTTTTAAATATTTGAAGGCAAAATCTTTTTGTCTTCCCTTCCTCCCAGACTAAATATTCTCAGATCTCTTAATATTGCTTCATGTAATACTATTTCTCTCACCTTCCAGTGTTCATGTTAGGGGCACTGATTTCTTCAAGTGACTTTTTCTTTCATTGTCAAACATCTCAGTTTAGCTCAGTAATTTCATTGATCTGACTAATGCGTCATATGATATGTTTTTCTCTGTATTATTTGAAATGTTTTCAAAGTATAGGTGAAAGTTCACAAAGCAAATTAGTTTCATCATTTTTGAACATTATATTCATACTGAGCCTAAAGATTCCCATCAGATCAGTGCTTGATGGAATTTTATGGTTTTTTTTTTTTTTGTGTATTCTTAAAGGTCTTTTTAAAGGGTTAGATGAAAATTTACCAAGTAAATTTCTCATGTAACAATTTTTACACAAAAAGCTTCAGGACCTTGTTAGCAAGCCCCTTAACGTACCTGCACTCTCTTCACCTTCTCCCCGTGATCCATTTTTCTATTCCTCTAGCTTTCCTGTTCTGAATTTTACTTGGGGGTAAATACTGCCCTTTCGATCCTGCAGAAATGAATAGTCTGAAGAGGCATGTTTATCACAAGTATTGTTTTTCTACTTTATGTAGTTGTTCTATGCTGTCAAGTCAACTAAGACTCATAGTAACCCTCTGGAAACTCATCTGCACCTTGCTCTATCGTGTACTATCCTCATGATCTCTGTCATGTTCACTTTAAAGTGCTATTTATTGTTTGCTGTAAAGTAGTCTCTGGAAGTGAATTTTGTTATATTTTTAAAGTATGACTAAAGGTGTAATCTGGGAAGTTTTTTACATCTATCAGACTAGAAAGGCTGGTAGGGTATTTGTGTGTGGTTTTTTTTATTTTACTTTTGTCCTACAATTCTATCACACACTCTCTGGGACCTTTTCTTGTGGTCCTTGTTAAAGTTGTAGTGGTAGACAGGCACCATCTAATTCTTCTGGTCTCAGCTCTTGCAGAAGTTGTGGTTTATTATTTCTTTAATTTTTTTTATATTGGGTTTTCTTCATCCGTCTTTGCTCTGCATGACAAGAGCCCAATAATCATGTCTTAGATTGCTACTTGAACGCTTTTAAGATCCCTCTTTTGACTCACCAAAGTAGATTGTGGAGCATATCTTTATGGATTGTATTATACCAGTGGAATTATATGTCTTAGGAGACAATGATCCCTCATCTTCAGTACTGCCTGTGAAGTATTTGGTTGTGTGGTGTTCTATTATACACTTGGATATGTTTGCAACACATACAAATATATATATATATATACATGGAAATAACCATTGCCAAACATAGATGTGAACATAGTGGTATTGCCATAAACAATCTCATACTTGCTCAGTTTACGTATCTGAATACCTATGTATTTTTGTTGTATGCAGGCTAGTTTGCCTGCAACTCATAGGAACCCTATGTACGAGTAACCTGAGCCAATCTCACTGTCTCTGATACACCTACCCCTATTAGCCCAGTTACTGTGTTAATACTTCTCATCCAGGGTCTTCCTCCCCTGCACTGTTCCTCCACCCTTCTAAGCATGATATCCTACAAGGACTGGCCCTTCCTGGCAAAATGCCCAAAGTACGTGAGACATAGCTTCAAAATCCTTGCCACTATAGGGAGCAGCTTGGTTTCACTCTTTCTAGGGCAAACCTGTTAATTCTCCTGGCGGTCCATGGTATGTTCAACACTCTTCTCCAGCACCACAACTCAAAGGCATCAATTCTTCTATAAACCTTAGTCAATGTTCTGCTCTCTGACACACAGCAAGTAATTGCAAAGACCATGACTTTGATCAGGTGCAACTTCATCTCTAAACTGATATTGTGTGACATTGCTATAGTCACACATTATTATTATAGTAACACAAATTATTGTTCAACTGTAACTATATAAGAAAAATTGTTTTGACTTCATACCACTTTATCAGGTCAAGGTTAATCATGAACTCCCAAGAGGTTTAGAACCATCTGTGTATGGTATATCCTATGAAAACCCCCCAAATGGCTACACTTAAGCTATCTTAATTCTTAGAGTCATTTTTCTAGTTTCTTCCTGGAATGAAGACAAACTGACCATTCCTCCTATTGTTTTTATCCATTCTTGCAGCACTAGATACACATTGAGCAGGTGACAGTTTTTTTCCCCCCTTCAACGTAACTAACTCAAGACAGAGCAGGGTTCAGACCTGCGTCAGAAGTCGACTCAATGGCACATAATAACAGCATTTTCCTTAAGCCTAAGTAATTCTTAACTTTGTTCCATACTCAGAGTTGTGTGTGTAGGTGGTCTAGTTGACCACTGTTAGCAATAATTTACTGGCCAGCCACCGCCAGAACTGTGCAGCTGCATCTACCCCTGGTCAGTAAGTTTCCTGTCCCAAAAAACTTTTGTCTTTAATCTGTTTCCCAATCAGTTTTTTGTTGGTCTGTGAACACAAACCTTAAGGGATTTCTCCTCTGGGAAAAAAGACATAACAATCTGAAAAAGGAATTAATTTTGATCTACCTTAACTCATACTTTTCAGAATAATCTGAAATTTCTTTAGTCCATTCATTCTGACAAACATACTGTTATCAAACTTTCTGACCCCAAATTTCAGACACATTTTCTGACTGAAGAAGATTTAATGTTTATTTTGTGCCAGAAGAAAAATGGGGGGGGAACCCATTAAATATAGAAATATTAATGGTTTAAAGGGCAAATGGAAAGTTTTTTCTTTTAAATTGAAGCTGATTTAGAATGTAAATATACTCACTCTATCTCTGAGGTAGCCAAAGTTTCTAAATAGCTAGATTCTCTATGTCCATTCTCTCCCTCTCTGTACTTTCAAGGAGATTTAAGTTGGCCTCCTTGTTTTCAGGGACATTGATTCACCTATGACTTATAGCAATACTATGAACAGTTGTCCAAAACTTTGCCCTATCAGACACCATCCACACAATCTGTGCCTTGCTGAAACCCATTATTGAAGTCGTTATGCCAATCAACCTATACTTACATGTAAATGTGCAATCAGTCAAACAATATACATATCTGTCAAGTGAACAAGAGCACTCCTTAGGAAAATACTTCTTAGAACAATCAACCATAGGAAGCCAGCAGGACATCTGCTGTCATAAAACAAATTTCAGAAAGCAGAAAAGGGCAGGAAAGAAGGTCATCTGGAGAAGGGAATTCAGTGAAGAACTGGGAAGAGAGGAGGGAGAGTGTATTGAGAGGATGGCAAGCAAGGTCATGAAAAAAGTTACGTATAAATTGTTCAAAGAAAGGTTAATTCACTCTGAACACATTCACCAGAAGCATGATACTAGGCTTAAAGAATAATAATTGTTGTTGTTGTTATGTGCCATCGAGTTGCTTGCAACTCATAGCTACCTTATGTACAACAGCCCTAAACTCTGCTCTGTCGTGTGCCAATCGCACTGTTTCTGACACACCCATCCCGTTTACCACAGCCATTGAATCAATCCACCTCATAGAGGGC
>NW_006399823.1:5303541-5305078 GCF_000299155.1 Elephantulus edwardii | reverse complement strand
TGGCCTGTATCAGACACACCTTAGTCTCCACAGAGACACCATTGCTCTTCAGTACTTTGGAGAGGTCCCTAACAGCAGACTTTCCCATGGCAATACATCTTTTAATTTCCTGGCTACTGATAAATAATAATAATAATAATCATTATTATTATTATTAATAAATTAGAAGCCTTTTCTTACTTTTTTACCAAGGTCTACATTTCACACAGTTAGCATATTTTCTTCACCAAGTTTGTGTTTCTCTCCCCTTGTTGAAAATTAGAATCACCTGGAGAATTCATAGGCCATTCATTCCTGTATTTCATCCAGATTATTACTCTGGGGTGTGACATTTTTAAAAGCTATCAAGTGATGCTTCTGTCACCCAAGATCCGGTATTGCTTTCTTAGTAACATAAATTAAGAGATGGAAACACAGTTTTCTCATAATAAATATCCACCACTCATTGGAGTCCTCTGACTCACAGTGATCATATAGGACAGAGTAGAAATATTCATGCAATTTCCATGAATGTAACTCTTCGTGGGAGTACATTGCCATATCTCTCTCCAACAGATGTGGTAGTGGAGTCAAACTTCCAAAATTTGATTAACAGAAGAATGCTTTTACCCATAGCACTATTGGTGTCCTTTCCTAACAACATAGTTCCATCAAAAAAACTACCTGAAAGGATGAAAAAAGTTTCTTTACACCCACAAGGGAGCTTGCTTGTGTATTCCCTAGGAAATTTTGCTGCTAAACCAAAGAAGATAACTTCTTTGAGAGTTCAAATCCACCAATGGCTTCACAGAAGAAAAATGACCAGTTGGCTATGTGCTTTTTACAGTCTCTGAAAATCCAGTGGAGAGTCAACTGTGAGTCAGTTCCAATTTAAAAATGAGTTTGAGTTTTTATACCAAAAAGGACCCCTAATGGTATAGTACCTTATGTATTGAACTGCTAATTGAGAGGTTGAAAGATCAGCAGTTCAAATCCATTGCGCCTTCGCTGAAGAAAGGTGTGACACCCTCTTTCATAAAGATTTAAATCCTCAGCAACTTGAGTGAAGGTCTCTGAGTGAGAATTGACTTCTAGGCAGTGGGTCCTTACAGGCACAGTCTGATGTCTGATGTCTTGTTGGTGTCAGCTTTTTTTTTTCTCTTTGAGCATATAATCATGTCATATACTATAGAGATGTCTGGTAGCTTCTGAGTAATTTAACTTTTCATAAGAATTTAAATTACTTAACTTTTTTAGATCCTGTAGAAGGATTCCCTTTTTAGCCTATTCAAGTGGAAACAGAAACATGTCAATTAAGTGATTGGCCTGATTGCAGGAGGTTTTATAGGAAATAAGCACTTCATACTCATGAATATTTTAATAGTGGGCATATCTTAACGGAATCAAAACTGTGATAATATAAAAAAATAAATCAAAGTTTACTTAAGGGAAAAAATATTTAAAAATGAATTGCTTAGATTTATCTAGGATTTTATCAACTCTGTAGATGGACAAATGTTTGATGTAAAAGAAAATAAAATGAACTGGAGTATTATTA
>NW_006399823.1:5302531-5303341 GCF_000299155.1 Elephantulus edwardii | reverse complement strand
CAGTGATGTCACTTTGGTTCAAGTCATGATATTTTCAATTATCTTCTATCCAGGTTAATGTTGGACAATAAATAAGAAAGTAAAAAAAAAAAAAAAGGAAAGGTGTACACAGAGTCACTGTACCAAAGAGAATTGACTGACCCAGAAGACTAAAAGGGAACAGCAAATGGTCAACAGAAAATGGTGACGAAGGAGGAAGTTTAAGCTGCTCTGGAGGTATTGACAAAGAACAAGGCCCCAGGAATTGATGGAATACCAATTGACATATTGCAGCAAACAGATGCTGCCCTGGGCATGATCACCAAGTTGTGCCAAGAAATCTGGCCAGCTATCTTGCTGAAGATTATCCAAAAATGACCAGAACGATACAGCAACAGAGTACTATCAGAAGTATAGGCTGGGTTTAGAAGAGGCCATGGAATGAGGAACACTATTGACAATGTCAGATGGATCTTGGCTGAAAGCAGAGAATACCAGAAAAATGTCTGTGTCTCATTGACCATGCAAAGGCATTTGGCTATGTGTATCACAACAAATTGGGGCTAACCTTGGGAAGAATGAGGATCCTAAAACACCAGTTGTGCTTATGTGAAATCTACACTCAGACCAAGATGCAGTCATCAGAACAGAACAAGGAAACACCGCATGGTTCAATATCAGAAAAAGTTTTTCAGGGATGAATTCTGTCTCTGCACCTTTTCATTCTGTAAGTGTAACAGACCACTCAGGAGGCTGGTCTTATGGAGGAGGAAAGTGGCATCTGAATTGGACAAAAACTCAACAACGTGAGTCATGCAGATAATATAATCT
>NW_006399823.1:5301309-5302431 GCF_000299155.1 Elephantulus edwardii | reverse complement strand
AGCATTATACTAAGTGAACTAATTCATTCCCACAAGGACAAATGCTGTATAAAACCATTGTTGTAGAATGAGTATGAGGATCCAAGATAAGGTTGAAATAGAGGGGTGAAGATGGATGGGGGGAGGTAGAGTGAAGGAAATGAAAATAATCTTTTGGGGAAAAATGATATATTCAGACTTTATAAATAAAAAGCATATTTAGTAATATAGTGCATAACCTATCAAGCTGTTGAAAGGCTAGAAGTTTGAAACCACCAGCCCACTTTCAAGAGAAATATGGAAAGAAAGATAAATACAACCTGTTCCCAATAAATGAACGAATGAATGAATAAATGAATGATCAATGTAATCCTACTTAGTTATCCAGAAAGGATGAACAGAATAACCTGATTATAAAACAGTACTATTTCAGTAAGAAGTGAGTAAGTAAAGCTACTTACTGCTAAAACAAACAAAAAATGTCTATGGATTACAACATTTATTTGTCACTTATATTACATGAGGCCTTCATGTTCACTTAATACTTTTCTAGAATCTGACTCTTCTATTTCTCCTAATTTGGGATACAGACTTAAAAAGCAGTGTCAACTTGGGACTTTTTCCATATTTCCTTGGCAGGTAAAGAAAGAGACAGATTTAGAGAAAATGCACACAAATCCCATACCTTCCCCCACCCCATTCCATTCATAAAATTAATTCTCATGTCTAAGACTTTATCAGTGGTACAGACATATACTCTCAACTTACACAGGCCAGGTAAATCAGATAGCAAATAAAGTAGATGTTACCCTGTAACAACTCAAAATAAAAATTAGCCCACTGTTTTTTAAATTGCCAACTTTGTTGGGTTCATTTAAGGTGATTTATCTTCTTGATTGATCTTAGTTGGGCTGGTTCATATGTTTATGTCTAATTAACTTCTTAGTTTGGGACTACTTCGATAATTTCAAATTATTTCATTCACACAGCTGAGTGTTTCTAGTTGTCCTTTAAGGTTAGTGTCTCTTAATACCCAAGAGGCTAGCCTGGGTTTCTTCATACCAGGACAGAGCTTAAAGAGGGAAAAGAGGGCAGGATCTGACACTCAGGTTCCATTTGGTTCTTTGTGTCATGTTTACTGCA
>NW_006399823.1:5299245-5299851 GCF_000299155.1 Elephantulus edwardii | reverse complement strand
GAGAGGAGAGGAGAGGAGAGGAGAGGAGAGGATACATGAAGGCAGGGGTGAGCTAGGAAAATCGTTTACTGGCAGGAGGTGCACACAAAGCACATCAGCAAACAGTTGAGAACAAACTAAAATAAAGTAAATCCACTGTATTTGAACTGATTGTGACTCAGAGTTACCATGTAGGACAGAGAATAACAACTTGATACAGTTTCTAAGTCTACAAACCTTTATAGAAGCAGACTGATTAACCTGCCCCCCACCCCAGAGTGAATAGTAGGTTTGAGCACAGAGTCTTTTAGTTGGAAATCTACCATTTTAACTACTATGGAATCAGAGTTTAAATCTCAAGTCATACTCATTGCCAACAAGTTAGAACCAACACATAGTTGACTCACCAGTGGGTTTTCCAGGGCTTTAAGTTGCAGGCAGGGGAGCATGGCAGCATCAGGATGGGTGGTGAAGAGATTGAGATTATTAACAACTTTAGTCTGCTTGGCTCCACGGTCAACACTCTTGGCATCAGTAGCCAGGAAATTAAAAGACGTATTACAATGGGAAGGTCTGCTGTTAGGGACCTCTTCAAAGTACTGAAGAGCAATGGTGTTACTCTGGAGA
>NW_006399823.1:5296100-5298905 GCF_000299155.1 Elephantulus edwardii | reverse complement strand
ATTGGCACCGGATAGAGCAGGGTTTAGGGCTGTTGTACATAGGGTTGCTATGAGTCGCAAGTGACTTGACAACACATAACAACAACAACAACAACAACAACTTCTTCTTAGTAACTTGTGGTTTGCTATGTTTGGGTTGGGAGTACAAATCCCTACCCACTAGGCCATCAGTGCTTCTTTTGTAGAAAGAGAGATTTAATAGTTGTAAAATATATTTGTAATCTATAATTGCCCTTAATAACAAATACGTACTTTCAGATGGAGAATCTTCTTCCATATTATTTACTGCCACTGACAACCTGCTGAGAGTTAGTTCCACCTCTGTGGTACACAACAACAAACAACTCCACTCACCACCTCTCAAAATAAAAGAATGTAAAAAGTCACATACAAATCCAGCCTCAACTTCAAAATCCAGGATTCTCTCCACATTGGTCTTTTGGTTTGAAATTATCTCTACATTAGCTCACACATAATTTCCCTTACTCTGGAAACATAGAAACAAAACAAGTAAGAATTTGTATCCGAGCTCTCTGCTATCACTCTGATAGCCTAGTGGTTAAGGAGTTGTACCACCAAACTAAAGATAGGCGGTTTAAATCCACCAGATTGGCAAACTTCTTCCCTGGAATTTATAGCTTCTGGAAACCTGCCTGAGGATCAGCTATGAGTCTGTTCCAACTCTGAAAACACTTAACAATAATATCCCCCTATATACTCTCGCTATTGTTTTTGTGTGCTATCAAGTTGACTCCATCTCAAAACAACCCTACATGACAGAATATGCTCTCAGTGATTTGATCATACTTCAGTCAACAACTAACACCTTTGGGATCAGCAGTCAGGAAATCAGGAGACAAGTTACATTGGGCAAGTCAGCTCTCAGGGACTTCTCCAAAATACTGAAGAGCAATGATGCAAATTTGAAGACTAAAATGTGCTTGATTCAGGCATGGTCTTCTCAATCACCTACAATGCATCAGAGAGCTGGACAATGAAGAATGAAAAAGAATTGATGTCTTTGAGGTGTGGTGCTGGAGAATAGTACTACCTATCCAATGGGCTGTAAAAAAAAACCGATCAGGTATGTCTTGTAAAATGTGTAGCCAGAATGCTCCTAGGAGACAAAGATGTCAGTTTCATCTCTCATACTGTGAATATGTTGCTATGAGAGGCTTTTCCTTAGAAAGGGACATTATCCTGGAAAGATGGAGGGTCAGTGAAGGAAAGGAAAGGAAAACCTCCAATGTGATGATTAACACATTGAATTCAGAGGTGAGATTTAGAGTATCAGAGATAGTAAGAATGGCACAGGTTAGGACAAGGTTCAGGTCTGTTGTTCATAGGGTCCTTATGAGTCATACTCCACTTGACAGCACGTTACTACTAAAACACAACTGAATGGTTACTAGGCTGCAATGTTTAAAGAGCAGATTACCAGATCTTTTCTCCCTTGAAGCCTCTATTGGGTTTGAACCCCATTCATTCAGTTAGCAGTCAAATAGTTGACCTTTGTGCCACCAGGATATTTTTTTATAGTAAGTACACACAAACAACAAAAGAAGCAAAAACCGCAAATCACTTCCCTTGAATTCATCCTGACTCAGACATTCAACATACAGTGATGGAATATACACAAAATAATTACATAAACACTTCCATTCAGAAAGAAATGGATGGCAAACATCATTGTTAATGGTTCATAGCAATTTTATGAAATCTTGATGAAAAGTGCTCAGACCTGTTAACTGGAGTTAGAGAATACTTTGTTGTTAAGTCCATTTCTGATTCCCAATTTAAAGTACCTACTTTATTCAGAATAAGACTTTGCTTGCACAGAAAGTGAAGAAGACTTGAAACACCTACTGGAAGAAAAGTAAAGACTATATAGCCTTCCATGTGCATTACATCTTAGTATCAAGAAAACTAAATCCTTACCACAGGAACAACTGGCAACATAATGATAGATGGAAAAAAGATTAAGTAATATCCTTCTACTTGAGTTCACAATCAACACTCTGGTAACAGGAGTCAACAAATCAAATGAGGTGTATCATTGGGAAAATCTACTGTCAAGAACTTTTCCCAAGTGCTTAAGAGCAGGAAGGTCAAACTAAAGACTAAGGTACAAGTCATAGTAGTTTGATCCCAGTCATAGTAGTTTGAGTTGTTCTTTTTTCATCTGAATGTTGGAGAATGAATAAGAAAGACTGAAAATGAGTTGTTGCCTTTGGATTGTGTTGTTAGAGAAGAGTATTTAATATAACAGTCAGGAGATCAGGAGATGTATTGCATTGGGCAAGTCGGCTGTCGACCTCCAAAATATTGAGGATCAGTGATGTCACTTTAAAGACTAAGGTGTGTCTAATTCAGGTCATGGTCTTTTTTAATCACTTGCTACATGTCTGAGAGTTGAATAATGAATAAAGATGACAGAAGAAGAATTGATGCCTTTGAATTAGGGGGTAGGTTTGGATCTGCTGTTTAGAGCATCATTAGGAGTTGTAATGGACTTGGTATAGTATGTGTTCACATACACATATTTGTTGTTATGTGCAGTTGAATTGGGACTGACTCATTGTGGACCTCCTGTGTTTTGTTTTTGTGGGTTTTTTTCATGTTTTTATTATTAATTTTAATGAAAATTTACAGAGACTTTGGATTTTCATTCATTCATTCATTGTTGCACTTTTCTCCCTGCCCACCCTTCCCCTCCAGTTTGTTCTTCTCTTTGAAAAGTAGAAGAAAATTTCTTTCATTGTTATACAATCCCTCCTCTCAAGTCCACTCCACTATGCAGCCTTC
>NW_006399823.1:5291435-5295600 GCF_000299155.1 Elephantulus edwardii | reverse complement strand
TATCTATCTATCTATCCTTCCTCACACTCATTGCTGTTGATTGAAAACCTACCAGTGGTTAAGCTATGGATTGGTTCCTACTCATTACACAACAACAACAACAACAATTACAAGTTATCATAATGTTTCTCACGTGATTGTACATCTTTCACACTCCTTATTTTCTCTGATAAACCACAAATAGGATGAAAGTGCTTTGGAGAAGGCAGTAGGAAGTGTAGAAGTGGAGGAATTATAGGGAAAATTTAACAACTGTTATTTAAAAATAAAATATCTGCACTGTGACAGCAATCTCTCTGTATCTGTTAGAGGCCTAATGTTTTGTCTATTTTTCTATATTTAAGAAGCAAGTCAAACTTGGGTATTCCAACTTAAAAGTATTGTCAAACTTTAAATATCTAGATATCTCTATCTCTATCTAAATATATATCATTATGTTATTGTCCTTTTTGACCTTCAAATTGGGATGGGCAGCCCTGACCCTTAGAGTAAGGGTAAGTAAGGGTGGGGTGGAGCCTGTGAGCCTGCTCCAGGCCCTAGCTTAAAATCCTTCAAGAGGCTTGGGGATGGGAATCTCTCTACACTCTGAAAGTCAGCTGGCTAAGCGGGTGGGATGGCTGGTGTCTCCATGGTGTCTCCTCTTGGTGGTGGTCAGGCAAGGGAAGTTTCTGGAGTCTTTCACATTGTGTGTTACTGTCCTTTCTGGCCTCCAAAGGTGGATGGGTGGCCCTGACCCTTAGAGTAAGGGTAAATAAGGGTGGGGTGGAGCCTGCAGAGCCTGCTCCAATCCTTAGCTTAAAATCCTATGTGCCTACAGCCCTCAGGCCTGCCTTTCATTGTTTTTGGTGAAACATTCTTCTAGGTCATGTAACCTTGGTATGTCTACTTGCTGTACAGAGGTAACTCGTGGTTGCTGTGAAGCTGAACACTGTGCACTGATGAGTCAAATGTGAGAATGGTTACTCATGGTGGACAGTGTTTGGTGAAGCTCCCCAATTAAAACAAGCTTGGAAGCAGGAGTGGCATCCACTTCCAAAATAGCTTGCCTCTGGAAACCCTATATACCTGGAGAAAGGATGAAAGTTATACAGTAGGTGTCCACGACTTTCGTTCATAGGGTCGCTATGAGTCACCTGTGACTCGACAGCACTTAACAACAACAAATATATATTTTACACACACACACACACATTGATGCAACCTGTTTGCCCAGTGGTAAGGACCTTTGTTTTCTTGATCTTGAAATATAATCTTTATTGAAGGCTGCAGTCTCTGATCTTCAGGTCCTGTACAATTTCAGCAAGTAAGGCGGTGTCATCTACATAACACAGGTTGAGGATGAATCTTCCTCTAATCCTAATGCCACATTCTTTTTCCATAGAGTCAGCTTCATGAATCCCTGGCCCAGCATGCAGACTGAATGGGTGAAGTTAGTGACAATCAATCATGCTAATAAAATTATATTTCAGAATCTCTTCAATCTTACCCATAAGTTAATTTGGTATATAATCCAGCTTTCCAACTTTTCACACATGACAGCGTTGCTAAGCATTTCTCTATTGCATTGGTTGTCAGCTTTTCAGGTACTAAGGGAGATTTGGTGGCTTGTTGTTGTTGTGTGCCTTTGATTCTGAACCAACCCATCACAGACCCCTTGGTGAGTTTTCAGAGACAGTCGCATGAATGGAGATTGCCTATCTTTCTTGTGCAGAACAGCTGGTGGACTTGAACTGTGTGCCTTTGGGATTGCAGCACAGCTTCTTGACACTAGGCTACTAGAGCTCAACAACAACAAAAGAGCTCTGGTGACTACTGGTGAGAAATTGTGCTGCCAACTCAAAGGTGCATGGTTCACCAGCTGCTGCATGGTAGAAAGATGGACAATCTCCTCCCATGAAATTACAGCCTCTGAAATTACATGCTACACTACTACTCTTTGCCAAGTTACACTGTGTTTTGGTCTAAATTGTGGATATTCTGTCATCTCTCAATGTGCCTTCTTACTTTGGAACTCAAGCTAGAGGAGATCCCTGATTTATAATGCATTTGTTTTTGCAGCAGGCAAGTAGAGCATATGAGAGGCTAAACTGAACCATGCCATCTCATTGAAATCCACATGGACATGTGGACAGTATAACATCCACTCATATTTCATGGCAAAAAACAATCTCCTGGTCAGACACAAAGTTAGTGAGGCAAATATCACTTCTAACATAGAAAGTGAATAAACCCTCTGATTAAAAAAAAAAAAAAAGGTGAATATGCAAGCCTAAAATACAGGGAATGGAGGGAATGAATGATTTTAGTAATAGTATAATCAACAACAAATATCACAGATAATAATGGTATGGATTTGATGAGATGACTCATGTGCCAGTTAGTGTGTCTTCACTAACTTAGCATGCATTACTCAACTTATGTCGTGTATTAGAAGTGCTTCTGGATCACTTCCAGGCATGGCCGTACCAAAGGTGATTAACAGCAGCTACCCGATTTTTTACAAGCAGAGGTTAGTTTTGTCCCTTTCCTAGCTTTCTTTTCATATCATACTAGGCATGTGAAAGTAACCCATGTTCCTTGTGTGTGGTTGTAGATTGTTCACACTCATTGCTTTATAGTATTTCATTGTTTGCATCTGTCAAACTAAATAAATATACTTTATTATTGATAGGTGTTTAGGTACAAATTTAAATATTGCCTATGGTAGTGGTGGTGGTTGTTATGTGCTATTGAGTCACATCTGACTCATAGTGACCTTATGTACAATAGCTCTGCACCCTGCCCTATCCAGAGCAAGTCTCAATGACTCACACACCTCCTCCCACTGCCCCAGTTATCGTGTCAATCCATCTCATCCTGGGTCTTCCTCTCCTGTGCTATCCCTCCATTTTTCCACTCATGATGTCCTTCTCCAAGGACTGGTTCCTCCTGGCCACATGTTCAAAGTATCATGCATTTGGTCTCTTCTCATATACTAGGTTGATAGTGAATTTGAATATGCCAGTATTCTTCAGCTGTAAAAACCACTTGCTGTCAAGTCAACTTGACATGAATGCTTTTATGTCATATTAGAATTTTCCTCTATAGGGATCTTCAAGGAGTTATTTTTCTCTTGAAGGATTTCTGGCGGATGATTTTTCAGAAGTAGATCTCTAAATCCTTTTTAGGAGACACCTCTAAGTAGACTTGAACCACCAATCTTTTGGTTAACAATAGAGCATCACCCAACAGTTCCACATACATTCTGAGCCTTAGATAAATGTATTTTAGATGGTGAAGGACAATTGCTAACTCTATATTATATAAGAAAGTAAATAACACAGGCCTATCATTGATCTAGATGAAATTCCTAAAAGGAAATTTCCACTGTCTGTATAGTGTCTGAGAGTGGTTTGCCTGGTCTTCATCTGCATCTGTTCAGAATAGATCAAAGAACTATAGATTGAATAAATTCATCTGAAAGTTAGAACAAAGAACGTATATCTGGAGGCCATAGAATGTAGTATGGTGTTGTGTTGTGTTGAGTACTATCAAATCAGAACCGACTCATAGCTGATCCTCTAGCAAGTTTTCAGCGGCAGTAATTGCATGGGAGAAGATTGTCCAAACTTCTGAAGGAGTAGTTGGTGAATTCAAACTGTGTGCCTTCATGTTTGTAGCACAGCTTCGTAACACTAGGCTACCAGGGCTCTCTAGAATGTAGCATATTATATTTATTAACTTCTTTCTTGCCTCCCCCACTTCCCTCCCTTTCACTCCTCCCTCTCTTTCCTTCCTTCTTCCTCCTTCCTCTTCATCCTTTTTCCTTAGACCTGCCCCCTTTTCTTTCTTCCCAATATTATAATCTACTTAATAGCTATTTAAATATTTAATATTTATCTCAAGGTAAATTTGGCTACATATATCTTGCAGGAACAGCTTGATTAAAATCATGTTGTTGTTGTTATGTGCCGTCGAGTCATTTGCGACTCATAGCGACCCTATGCACAACAGCCCTAAACCCTGCTCTGTCCTGTGCCAATCGCACTGCCTCTGACACACCCATCCGATTACCCCAGACACTGAATCAATCCACCCCATAGAGGGCCTTCCCCTCCTGTGCTGTCCCTCCACCCTACCAAGCATGATGTCCCTCTCCAAGGACCTGTCTCTCCTTACAACATGT
>NW_006399823.1:5287051-5291170 GCF_000299155.1 Elephantulus edwardii | reverse complement strand
TACTGTCAAGTCCCTTGCGACTCATAGTGACCTTATATACAACAGCCCTGAAACTTGCTCTATCCTGTGTCAACTTTACTGTATCTGACATATCTACTCTCATTACCCCAGTCACTGTACCAAACCATCTTATGGATGATTTTCTTCTCTTTCTCTATCCCTCCACCATTCCAAGCATGATGTTCCTCTCTAAGCACTGGTCCCTCCTTGCAACATGCCCAAAGTATGTCAGACAAAGCTCCAGAATCCTTGCCTTCAAGGAGCAGATCGGCTTCATTCTCTCTAGGATGAACCTGTTTGCTCTCTTGACCATCTATGGTATGTTCAACACTCTTCTTCAGCACCACAGCTCAAAGGCATCAATTTTCTTTCTATCATCCCCAGTCATTGTCCAGCTCTCTGATGCATAGTAAGCAATGGAGAAGACTATGGCCTGGATCAGGTGCATCTTAGTTTCCAGACTGACACTGTTGCTCTTCAGTATTTTGGAGAAGTCTCTAACAGCAGATTGTCCCTATGTAATAATTTGTCTTTTAATTTCCTGGCTGCTGGTACCAAGAGTGTTGATTGTGGAGCCAGGCAAACAAAAGCTGTTACATTTAGTAATTATCATAACATGATTAATTTTCAATATTTACAAATTATTCATTTAAAACTTACTTTATTGTATGTTATTCATTATTTTTCAAAATGAATCTAGTTACATTTACTGATTTGGAATAAGTTAAAGCTACCTGGACTATTTTGTTTGAGGCAATTAGACATACATTTTGTTTTTTATTTTTTATTGGTGCCCTCTTGCCTCATTACTGTATAAAAGCAGAGATCTGAAAGTATTTTTAGCCAAGCTTTATTTAATGATTTTCATTGGCATGGCTCTGAGTGAATATTATTTAGGAAAGTATCAGGCCAAATATGTATTCTATTCTCTGCTCACAACCTTGGTCATCGCCTCCAGCGAATGTCAGCACTAATCAAATTGGACTTGTAGCAAGGTCTTTTGTCTACAATCACCTTCTGAGAAACCTTTGCAGCTTTGATATATTTTTGTCTTTAAAATAGGCACCGAAGAAGCATTCTGTCTTTCTTTCATTGTAAAACAACTCAAAACATGTTTGCTTCTAAATAATTCTTTCCTTGAAATGCCAAAAGTGAGGCTGTTTCAAAATGCCAATAAAAAATTATAACAGGTATTATATCATTGTGGAAAATAACAATTACAGCCACAATTTTAATTGTAATGAATTAATATTAGTTGTTGTTTTTATGTGCCGTCGAGTCACTTACAACACATAGCAACCCTATCTACAACAGCCCTAAACCGTCCTCTATCCTGTGCCAATCACACTGCCTCTGACACACCCATTCCGATTACCAGTCACTGAATCAATCCACCTCATAGAGGGTCTTCCCCTCCTGCACCGTCCCTCCACCCTCCCAAGCATGATGTCCCTCTCCAAGGACCTGTCCCTCCTTACAACATGTCCAAAGTATGTCAGACGAAGCCCCAGAATCCTTGCATCCAAGGAGTAGCCTGGTTTCACCCTCTCCAGGATGAATCTGTTTGTTTTCTTGGCAGTCCAGGGTAGAGTCAATACTCTTCTCCAGCACCGCAGCTCAAAGGCATCAATTCTCCTTCTATCCTCCCTAGTCATTGTCCAACTCTCTGATGCATAACAAGTGATTGCAAAGACCATGACCTGTACCAGGTGAACCTTCCATAGTGACACCATTGCTTTTCAGTATTTTGGAGAGGTCCCTAACAGCAGACTTTCCCATCACAATATTAGTTGAGTGATCAAAACATACGAAACATTAGATTGATTGAAGGCCATAGGACATAGTCACTTCCTGCAAGATTCTGTTAGTGTATAGAGAAAATGACAGATGTACATGGGAAGTGATTGACAGAGTTGCACAGAAATAGAGGTCTAAAATCTACTCACTACAATAATCTCTCAGAAAGACACATGTTACTATAATGATCCACAAGATGAAAGAGGTCAAAAGTCCATGATTAAAATTCCATTCATTATAATATGATAATATAAGTGATTGAAATAATGTCTTTTTTTTTTCTAGTACAGTCTCAAAATGGTAGAACTTCTGGTCAACATAGAACACAAAAATAACTAAGAGCTATTAGTGTCAAATAGTTCATAAGTGGTGTTATTAATCAGCAAACATTGCTACTACTTGAAAATCTGAAGCTTTGATCCATCAAGAAGTGCTTCAAAAGAAAGGACTGGTGATCTACTTCTGAAGAATTAGCCATCAAAAACCTACTCCAACACACCTGGTATCACCACGAGCCAATGACAATTGGTTTTAACTGACAGTGAGTTTTAAAGACAATCAAAGTTTGTTAACTTTTTAACAGCAGACTTTTTCCTCATTGTCTTTTCCTTTGTGGCCCAGTATCTCCAAGGCATGTTAATATGAATTGAGGTGACTCCGTATTACTAGTGCTGTTGTTATTGTTGGTCATCAAGTAGGAACTGACCCATAGCTAACCCTTCAGTGGGTTTTCAGAAGCAGTAATTCACACAGGAGGAGATTGCCCACCTTGCTAGGCATCTGGTAGATTCAAACCATGTGACTTTGGGATTAGTAGTAGTAGATTTTTCTTACTATGCTATTTCAATTACTTGCACATTTTATCAAAAGGTGACATTTATACTACTAACTTTCTACATCTCTCATCCATTAGTTGTAGTTGTTAGGTGCCACTCTCTAAACAATCAATCTGAATCTTGCTGCATCTGATATGCTTTAGCCCACGTTTATAGACACTGTGTCAATCTATCCTTTTGAAATTTATTCTCTGTTTCTCTAATTTATCACCTCTCCAAGCATGATGGGTTTTTCCAAGTAATGGCCCCTCCTGATTATCTGCACAAAGTAGGTGAGATGAAATTTCACCATCCTTACTTCTAAGGAATGCTTAGAAGCATGTCCTCCCAGACATATGTGTTTGTTCTTTTCGTAGTTCATGGGATACTCAGTTTCCTTCTTCAACATCATAATTCAAAGGCATCAACTCTTCTTCTGTCATCCTTGTCCATTGCCCGAATTTCAGATGTATAGGAAATAGTTGAAAATACCATGGTTTAGATCAGGTGCACATTAGAATAGAAATAAATTTGTTAAGAGATATATGTATATATATACTTTGGACCATCATTCCCATGAAATGAAGAGAAACATGTTAGATTTTTTAAAATCCATTTGCATTTAGAATTTTATGTTGTGCTTGTGTGTAATTATTTGTCTGTAATCAAGGAAATTATTTGTCTGTAATCAAGGAAAAAGCATAAATAGACATTCTTCTGGTATCCTCTACTTTCAGTCAAGATCCATTTAGTATTAGTAATGATATTCCTGGTAGTCTGACCTCTTCTAAACCCAGTTTGAAGTTCTGGCACTTCGCTGTCAATGTACTGTTTAAGCCTATCTTTATCCCTTGGAAGAAGTTAGTGAATTCGAACTGCTCAACTTCTAGTTATCCACTGTCATGTACAATATATAATATAACCCTAGGTATTTTCTTAATCAAATTGGCACAAATTCCAGCAGATTTTCAGAGGCAGTAAATCACTTGAGGGGAGATTACCTATCTTATGTGGCAGCTGGTAGATTTGAACTATATACTTTGGCATTGGCGGTGTAATTCCTTACCACTAAAAATTGCAAAGATTATTTTTTATTCACATGCCTTTAAAAACAGCTAACTGGATTTGGTTCTTAATCCCAAGTATTCCTTTATTGATTACTATAATCAAATATATAAGACATAGCTCAATATCAGCTGTGAAAACTAGGCCAGGACCTGATTGTGGAACAGACCACCAGCTACTCATATGCAAGTTCAAGCTGAAGCTGAGGAAAATTA
Source organism: Elephantulus edwardii (assembly GCF_000299155.1). NCBI lineage: Eukaryota > Metazoa > Chordata > Mammalia > Macroscelidea > Macroscelididae > Elephantulus > Elephantulus edwardii. The sequence goes on along the minus strand of NW_006399823.1, from coordinate 5,287,278 downwards.
AAGCAAATCCACAGGAGCCAAAATATGACTTCGATTTCATCCCACCTGAATTTCAGAGTCGTCTCAAGAACAGGTTTGAAACCTTGAACACTAATGAGCGAAGACCAGATGAGTTGTGGGAGGATGTCAAATGTATCATCCAGGAAGAGTGCAAACGGTCATTACAAAGACAGAAGAGGAAGAAAAGACCAAAATGGATGTCAGTAGAAACTCTGGTGATTGCACTG
>NW_006399823.1:5274489-5286951 GCF_000299155.1 Elephantulus edwardii | reverse complement strand
GTGCAAACGGTCATTACAAAGACAGAAGAGGAAGAAAAGACCAAAATGGATGTCAGTAGAAACTCTGGTGATTGCACTGGAACGTAGAGAAGCCAAAGCACAAGGAAGAATTCAAGACACTAAAGAGCTGAACAGAAGATTCCAAAAGGCAGCTCGGAATGACAAAGCAAAATATTACAATGAAATGTACGAGGAGCTAGAGTCAGAAAATCAAAAGGGCCGAACTCGTTCAGCATTTCTTAAGCTCAAGAAACCAAAGAACAAATTCAAACCTAGAGGTGTTACAATCAAGGATGCTTTAGGCAGAATGTTAAATGATCCAGGAGGTATTAAAAGAAGATGGAAGGAATATACTGAGTCATTGTATCAAAAGGAATTGGCAGATACAGAAGAATTTAATGAAATAACTAATGAGCAAGAGTCTATGGTGATGAAGGAAGACGTTCAAGCCACTTTGGAGGAAATAGCAAATAATAAGACCGCAGGAATAGATGGTATAACAATTGACATATTTCAACTCACAGATGCTGCCCTGGATGTGCTCACCGAGTTGTGCCAAGAAATCTGGAGAACAACCACTTGGTCAACAGACTGGAAGAGATCTATATTTGTTCCCATTCCAAAGAAGGGTGACCCAACTGAGTGTGGAAATTACAGAACAATATCATTGATTTCACATGCAAGCAAGATTCTACTAAAGATTATCCAAAAACGACTGGAACAGCACATCAGCAGACAACTGCCAGAATTCCAGGCTGGGTTTCGAAGGGGTAGTGGTACTAGAGATATTGTAGCTGATGTTAGATGGATCTTAGCTGAAAGCAGGGAATACCAGAAGAATGTCTGTGTTTCATTGACTATGCAAAGGTGTTGGACTGTGTGGATCAGAACAAACTGGCTGACTCTGAGAAGAATGGGAATTCCAGAACATTTAATCGTGCTAATGCGAAACCTATACTTGGACCAAGATGCAGTTGTCAGAACAGAGCAGGGTAACACTGCATGGTTCAAAATTGGGAAGGGTGGGGCCAGGGATGTGTCCTTTCTCCATAACTTTTCAACCTGTATGCAGAGCAGATTATCTGGGAGGCTGGGCTCTATGAGGGGAATTGTGGTGTCAGGATTGGTGGAAGATCTATTAACAATCTGTGCTATGCAGATGATACAACCCTGCTTGCTGGAACTGAGGAGGACCTCATGCACTTGCTGCAGAGGGTCAAGGACTGCAGCCTTCGGCATGAACTGAGGCTCAATGTCAAGAAGACAAAGATTCTCACCACTGGACCAATTGGTAGCATCAGGATGGATGGTGAAGAGATTGAGATTGTTCACAGCTTCAGTTTGCTCGGCTCCACGGTCAACACTCTTGGCACCAGCAGCCAGGAAATCAAAAAACGTATTGCGATGGGCAAGTCTGCTGTTAGGGACCTTTCTAAAGTACTCAAGAGCAACGGTGTCTCTGTGGAGACTAAGGTGCGCCTGATACAGGCCATGGTCTTTGCAATCACTTGTTATGCATCAGCGAGTTGGACAATGTCTAGGGAGAATAGAAGGAGAATTGATGCCTTTGAGCTGTGGTGCTGGAGAAGAGTATTGACTGTACCCTGGACTGCCAAGAAAACAAACAGATTCACCCTGGAGAGAGTGAAACCAGACTACTCCTTGGAGGCAAGGATTCTGGGGCTTCGTCTGTCATACTTTGGACATGTTGTAAGGAGAAACAGGTTCTTGCAGAGGGACATCATGCTTGGCAGGATGGAGAGACAGAGCAGGAGGGGAAGACTCTCTATGAGGTGGATTGATTCAGTGACTAGGGTAATCGGAATCGGTGTGTCAGAGACAATGCGATTGGCACAGGATAGAGCAGGGTTTAAGGCTGTTGTATATAGGGTTGCTATGATTTGCAAACGACTAGACGGCACATAACAACAACAACAACAATATAAGTACATATCAGTCAAAATATGCATAATTTAAGTATTCTATAATTCTATATCTCATATTGATAATTTTAGAAATAGGAGTCATTCCTATTAGTAGATAATATATTTCAACTATTAATTCATTCTTTTAAGACATTTATAAGATGTTGTTGTTATTATTTTAGCATTACTTAGGTGCTACGCACAGAGAATACTAGAAATTGAGAAACTGTGCAAGGGGAGTTTGCTATATTCAACAAAGCAGCAATATCAATTAACAGCACTCAACCCTGTTGAGTCCCTTTGTGACACCTCAGCAGGGAAGCCAGTCACTGACCAACTGAATCAACTTGAAGGTTAAAATTCTTGCTTCACCCAATGCCAGCATCTTTTAAAATAGCTAACCTTGTACATGCTAGAACACATACATCTTCTTCCTTTACAGGAAAAAGCCTTGATATTTTTCTTTGTCTGTATTCTTGTCTGTGTGTGAGTATGTGTATGTGCAGCAGTGAAATCGTCCCAGCTCCTCAGAAGCAAACATCCCCAATTAAAGGAGAAGAAAGGTCACATAATGCAAGGGAAGTGACGCTCTGCTATAACCGACTTTGAAAATCTTTGCTTTTCCTTTATGCAAATAATTTCCATCCTTCCCGCTATCTGTCAGCATGGGCTGTTTTCATTGTTATAGAGATGATCCTTTACCCTACCTGTCTTTCTATCAATGTGGTGGAAGCTAATTCAGTGCACCGATGTAAGATTATTATCAGGTTGAACACTTATCTGACAAAATTTATGGTGATGAATCTCATACACATCGGATATGCCAATGCTCCCTGATCATGAGTTTTTATGGCATTCCCATTAGTTTGTGACAGCTGTCAAAAACGTGGTTGTTATCGTTTTATTTACTTCTGACATTTGAAGGTCATTTTATAGTTTTAATTAAATTTTCCCTTTGTCAACTCAGAAATACCACTCAATTTAGTCCCTCTATTGCTCTTGAAGCTGAAATGGCATCCCAGAAGCCAGTTATTTCAAGATTGCATTGCTAAACTAGTTATTGCAATGATAATGATTATTGAATGCCAGATATATATTGCGAATTACATACTGTTGAGAAACAGATTAAAGGCTCTCCAGATGGACTTACGAGTTTGAATGGGAGATACCTCTCATTCCATTTTATGCTTGTATAACAAAGGAGTTCATAAACTCTGAGCACTTCTGCTTGCACTAGTATTCTTTCTATTTTTTAAAACCTGCTGCACTTTCTCCTGTGACTTAGGCTCTTGATAAACCCTTTCTGTGAGTGTTACTCTCTAGGTTAAAATTGATTCAATAGTGGTGGCTTTCTTTTGCTTTTGTTTTGGAGGTGATTGCTTTATTGTCAGGGTCATACTTTTCTCTTTCTATTTGAAATCACCCACAGCTCTATAGAAGAAAATCAGCAATTCCCTTCTGTGAAATTTACACCCTAAAAATCAATTGGAGGATCAGCTATGAGTCAGTTCTGATACAAGAGTAATGAATGACTGAGCAAGTTTTAAGTTGTGATTTCCATATGGGTCTAAACATTACTGAGTTTAATGTTGTTTTAATGGAGTTTAATGTTGTTTTAATATGCCTTCAAGTTATCTGAGAATCTTTGGGAGTTGATTTATAACTCTGAACCTTGCCATGTCATGAGCCAATCTCATTGTCTCCAGAACACCTATCCCGATTACGCCTGTTACTGTGTCAATCCATCTCATCCAGGGTCTTCCTCTCCTGTGCTGACCCTCCACTCTTCCAAGCATGATGTCCTTCTAGGAACTTGTCCCTTCTGACAACATGCCCCAAGTATGTGACGCAGATCTTTTAACAAGAGGTGTATTATGTGGAGGGCTGAGGGAGGCAAGAGAGGAGAAGAAAATGTACTATGATGAAAAAAAAAATACAATGGTTTTTATGTTAAGAAAAAGCCTTGCCAAAAGAAAAAAAAGTCTCACAAAAACCAAAAAAATTCCTTGCCTCCAAGATGCAATTTGGTTTCACCTTCTCTAAGACAGAACTGTTTGTTCTATTGGCAGTCCATAGTTCAATACTCTTCTCCAACATCATAACTCAAAGGCACTGATTTTCTTTTGTCATTTTATGCCATTGTTCAGCTCCCTGATCAGTAGCAAGTAAATACAAAGACCATGGCCTGAACTATGCACACATTAGTCTCTGGACTGACATCATTACTCTTCAGCACTCTGGATAAGTCCCTGCTAGTAGACTTTCCTTGTGGAATTCCTCTTTTTATTTCCTAACTCCTAATGCCAAAAATGTTGATTTGTGGATTTAAGCAAGATGAAATTGTTAACAATTTCAAGCTCTTCTCCATCTATCATGATGCTCCCAATTGGCCCAGTGGTGAGAATCTGTTTTCTTTATCAAATTGGCATCAATTCCAGCAGATTTTCGGAAGCATTAAATTACTTAAGAGGAGATTACCTATCATATGTGGAGCGGCTGGTAGATTTGAACCATATACTTTGGCATTGGTGGTGTAATTCCTTACCACTAAGCCAGTAATTATATTAGTTTGAGGACTAAGGTGCACCTGATTGAGGCCATGGTCTTTTCAGTTACTAACTATGCTGCTAAAAGTTAGACAATGAATAAGGATGACTGGAGAAGAAGTGATGCCTTTGAACTGCAGTGTTAGAAAAGAGTACTGAATAGCCATCCATGGACTGCCAAAAAATAAAAGCAGATTTGTCTTACAGAAGGAGCAGCCAGAGAGCTCCTTGGAGGTAAAGATGAGAAAGCTTCATCTCACATACTTTGGGCATGTTGCCATTTCTTGTAGAGTCTATTCATGCTTGGGAAGATTGAGGAATGGTGAAAGAGTGGAAAATTTTCAACTATGTGGACTGACACAGTGTCTGGAGCAGTGGGCTCGTGTGTCAGAGATTGTCAGGACGGCACTGGATAGGACAAGTTTCAGATCTATTGTTCATAGGGTTGCTATGAGTTGTACTCAACTTGATGACTCCTAACAACAAAAAGCCACCAGAGTTCCCTTTCTCAATCATCAGTTGTATTCAATAATTAAAATTTTAAAAGTTGAAGTTGATTCATAACTCTACTGAGTTGCAGCCTTGCAGTTAGCGGTGGAACACTCTTCAGGCTAGGCTAATTAGCTCTATTGGCTGCTCCAAATCCCAGTGTAAATTCAAAACTTGAGAAGTAATTGAGAAAAATTTGGCATTTAGCTCCCCAACAATTAGTTTTTAGTTTGTTCTAGATTATTAATTAGGAAGCTCTGTCAGAATACTGGTAAGAGCTATAGACTTTAACTCCATCAGCTGTTTCAGAGAAGTAAGAACAATCTACTCGTGTGATTTACTGTCTCTGAAAACCTGCTGGAGGGTCAGCTACAGGTTGATTCCAACTTGATATAACACAACAACTACAACAACAAAAACCCATTGGAGGGTCTATTATCAGTCAATTTCCACTTAATCACATACAACAACAGTTTAGTAATCAAGCATGATAAGAAAAACCATCTTATGAGGTAGATTTCTTAAAATTAAAAAAAAGAAGTTTTGGTAATAGGCAGTAAAAATCACAGAAGATCAAAATTTAGATATCTTGAAGTTAATACAGTGAAGATAATAGAATGAGCACACTTTCAATAGCTATATCATTTTCCCCATCACATTTGGTAAATAAACTAACTGCCATAATTATTTACAGGAAAATGAAACCAAAATCAGTTACCATGGAGCTCATTATAATCCATATTGACTTATGTATTTAAAAAGTAATATTGTTTGGATCATTCAATGGCTGAATTTTGGTGAATGGACTGCTAGACTTTTCTTTTGAGGTATCTCTAGGTAGGTTCTGACTTCCAATCTTTTAGTAGTAGTAGCTGAGTACCTAACCATTTTCTTTACTCATCAATTCGATTTTTTTTATAAAATATACTAATATATTTTGAGACTTGAGTTCATAGATTTCTGACCTTTATATCCCAGGTGACTCTATCTTCTTTCTTTTTAATTTTTAATTATACTAGTTCTTTTACAAAATTTGAATTTATTTTTTTGAGAACAGTTTTTTCCAATTTCCCTCATTCCCCCCACCCATCAGATTGTACAATTCCATGATTAATCCTCCACCTCCTTCCTTCCACCTTCTTCCTATTACCACAACTTCTTCTTCCTTTTTCCCCTAAAGTTTTAAAAAATGTTTGTTTCCTCCTCCTCCTCTTTTAACGTGATTCCATCTATAGCTAAGAATAATAATTTAAATGAATACAGAAAAAAATTGGGATGCTTTTCTCTTGTTCATGATAACTCTTCCCACTTATGGGGAGAAACCTTTTAGTGTAATACTTTAGACCGTTATTAATTTACTTATTAACTTATTTCTACACGTTGTTGTTGTGTGCCATCAACTCAGAACTGAAGCATAGTGGGTTTTCAGAGGCAGTAAATCACAGGACAGGAGATTGTCCATCTTTCTCCCACGAAGCACTTGGCAGATTTGAACCACCTGCCATTGGATTGGCAGTAACTGTTGACTAAAAAAAAAAGAGAAAACTTGATGTATGAAATTCAGTATTTCTTTTCTCTTAAGAATAGAAATTAGCTTACCTCAGGGAGAATGTGTGCACTTCACTTCATAACTACTAAAACTTCCAAACTTCTTCAGCTGAAAGTTGCACCTTGACCTAGGACAGTCTGAGACTAGTTGAGTAAGTCTCTCTTACTAAGAATTCATTTAAAAAGGATAATTATCCACAGACAGAAATAATTTCCATCTTTTATACGAGCATTGGATTTCCTCCAGTTAAGTCCTTTCTTCAGATAGTTTGTCTCTTATGTAAAAACAAAAATATTAATTTTGGAGCCCTGGTAGCCAAGTTTGCATGAAGTTGGGCTGAAATCTCTGGCGGTTCCACGAGAGAAAGATGTATGATCTTCTCTGGGGATTTATAACTTTCTCAAACACCACTTCAGGGTCCACTATGAGTTGGTTCTAAAATCACAGCAATCAGTTTGATTTCTGAGTCCGGAATCTTAACACTCTGCTATGTTCATCCATATCAACATGGAAATATTTTTCTCACTTTCAAATATTCATTAAATTTTCATTATCAGATTTACATCTAAATTTTACTCTACTAACTATTCCATAAGGACAACATTTCATCTTAATATGAAAGAGTAAACAAGCAAGCAAAAATACCTAGCTAACCTGTTGTTGGGTCAATTATGGCTGATAATGATCCTGTGTGTTACAGAAAGGTTCAATGGGGTTGTCTTACTTTTATAGCAGCAGGTTCTAGCTCTTTCTTTCATACTACTTGAAGGCAAATTCAATTCCTTCAAGTTAGTATTCAAGCTAAAACTGTTCTTGCCACCCTGGGACCTTCAACATTTACTGAGGACTTCTATCTTTGGTCAGATCACATTAATATCACATGTAAACAAAAAATTTCTGAAGATCATTTAAAGAGGTCTATAAAGACAAGAACAAGCAAGAGTGTAATCTGGATTGATGAGAGGTTGTGGCATCAGTGTTATTGCTGATGTCAAGAGGAATCCTGATCGAGAGAAGAGAATATGAGAGGAAAGTCTATTTGTGCTTTTCTGACTATGCAAAGACATTTGACTGTGTTCATCATAACAAATTATGGCTAACATTGATAAGAAGGAAAATCCCAGAACACTCAATTATACTCACACAAAATCTATATCTAGAACAAAAACACCTAGATGTGTGAAAAGAGCAAGGGAACATGTTGTTGTTGTTATTATGTGCCGTCGAGTCTCTTGCAACTCATAGTGACCCTATGTACAACAGCCCTAAACTCTGCTCTGTTCTGTGCCAATCGCACTGTCTCTGAAACTCCCACAAAACATTGCTATATTCTTGGTCACTATATATTTACAATGACCTAACATTTACTAAAAAAAAACAACAGCAAAAAAAAAACAACAACAACAGAAAACAAACCTCCCATAATGTCAAGAAAGCAGGACTCTGTCTCTGTTATTATGGGGAAAAAAAATAACCCTAATCCTAAAAACACAGACCAAATGAATAACACAGCTAGAGAGAACCAAAGGAAATATATTGATGTGGAGTTATTTGAACAGCTACGGAAGAAGATGCAAATTACAGACGAAACAATTAAGAAAGAAAATATCCCAAAGAACAGTTCAAAAGAAATGTTGATGAGGAGCAACTTGAACAGCTATGGAAGAAAATGCAAAAGATGAAAGAAAAAATTAATAGTATAGATAAAGAACTTAAATAACTTTAAATAAATAAATAAATACATAAATAATAAAGATAAATTAAAAAAATCACAGGACAGAGAGGGTACAGCCAACACAATACTAGAAGTAATGGGAGGGAAATGAAAATGCAATCCAGAATATGAAGACCAAAGTGGCAGAAGTGTCCAACATGCTGGTAGCACAAAAAAGTAGAAATGAAGAGATGTATCAAGGAATTGGAAGACAATAGCCTCACTGAAAACATATTTGAAGAAAAATCAGAGATGAGACATAAAAGAAGAAAATATTAGAGTCATGTGGAATAACATCAAATGAAAAAACTAAGTATGATAAGAATTCCAAAACAGGGGAGTGATGGGGAAAACACTGAGAAGATGGTGGAAGAAGTACTAGAAGAAAACTTCCTAAGGATTTTGAAGAATGTGAAATCCACACTGAAGAAGCATAGTGAACACCAAATAGACTAGACCCAAAAAGAAAAACAAGACATATGATAGTCAAATTCTCCAAATTGAAAATAAGGATAGAATTCTAAAAGCAGCACAAGAAAAACAGTGTCTCCTACAAAGGGGAAACAATTAGGTTAAATTCTGATTTCTCAGCAGAAACCATGCAGGTTTCTGACAATGTTATGACATATACAGAAAGTTGAAAGAAAAGGATTGCCAGTCAAGGATTCTATACTGAGGAAAGCTCTCCATCAAATATATAGATCATTTTCAGAAAAGAAAAAAAACAAAACCCAAGGACTTTTAAAAAATAAGACCAAAACCAAAAATAAAAAATTAAGTGAAGGCCTGTACACAGAAGTGCTAAAAGAAAGCTCCTGGATCATAATGACCAGAAACAGCACATAAAGAAACATGGCAAATAGGCAAAATTAAAACCTTGCCTAACAATAATCACACTTAATGTGAATGGACTAAATGCATCAATTAAGAAAAAGAATGTAGCAGAATGGATAAAAAAGTAAAGCCCATCAATATGTTGCCTAAAAGAGAGATATCCAAAATAGAAACAAAAAATAGACTGAAAATCAAAAGCTGGGGAAAAAATACACCAAGCGAACGACAACCTCCAAAAAGCAGGAGTGGCAATATTAATCTCTGATAAAATATATTTCAGAATGAAAACCGCCATCAAAGTTAAGGAAGGGCAGTACATACTGATTAAAGGCACAATAGATCAAGAAGACATATAACCTTGGTCAATATTTATACATAAATGATAGACCTGAAAATACATAAGACAACAGTTAACAGAATGGAAGAAAGAAATAGACAACACCTCAATAGTGGTATGAGATTGCAGCACGCCACTATCACCAAAGGATAAGTCACCCCAACAGGAACTAACTCAGCAAAGATGCAGAAGACCTAAACTACACAATCAGCCAACTCCATCTTGCAGATGTATTCCGGCAACTGTACCCAACTAAAATTTAATTCACCTTCTTCTGAAGTGCATCTGGTATTTTCTCCAGAAATGATCATCCATTGGGACACAAAGCAAACCCCAAAAAATTTAAAAAACATTGAAATAATACAAAGTATTTTCTCAGTTCACAATGCCATAAAATTAGAAATTAATCACAAGAGGTTAAAACTTAAAAAAAAATTATCCGTGTGGAAGCTAAATAATTCTCTCCTAAAACATGATTGAATTATAAAATAAATAAAGAATGAAATTTAAAAGTTTCTTGAAACAAATGAAAATAAAACATACCCAAACCTCTGGGATACAGCTAAGTTAGTTCTCAGGGGGCAGGCAGTTTATAGCAACAGGCACATACATAAAAAACAAAGAAGAAAAATCAATGGTCTAACTCAACACATTCATCAGCTAAAAAAAGAGTAATCTAATCCTGTAGCCTCTAGAAGAAAAGAAATTATTGGAACAAAAGCTGAAATTAATGAGATAGAAAACAGAAAAACAACTGAAACCATTAATAAGACCAGGAGCTGGTTTATCAAAAGAGTCAATAAAATTGACAAACCAATGGCAAACATAACAAAAGGGGGGAAAAAGAGAGAGAGAAGACACATAACTCAATTAAGAAATGATAGAGGTGACATCACAACAGAACCAGATGAAGTAAAATCAATACTATTGGAATACTATGAAAAGCTATACTTTGATAAAATTATAAACCTAGAGGAAATGGACAAATTCCTTGAAACTCATGCCATACCCAGATTGACAAGGATAGATATAGAACACTTGAAGAGACCCATCACAATAGAAGGAATTCAAAAGGTCATAAAAAGGCTTCCCCATAAGAAAATTTCTGGACCAGATGGCTTCACTGCTGAGTTCAACCAAATATTCAGAGAGAATCTGTAACCAATTTCTGTTAAATTGTAAAAAAATTTGGAAAGAAGGAACACTTCCAGAGTCATTCTATAAAGCAAGCATAACCCTAATACCAAAACCAGACAAAGATATTACCAAGAAAGAAAACTACAGACCAATATTTTTAATGAATATAGATGCAAAGATCCTCAACGAAATCCTAGCCAATAGAATCCAAAAGCGTATCAAAAGAATAATTCATCATGACTCAGTGGGATTCATAACAGGTATGCAAGGGTGGTTCAGCATAAGAAAAGCAATGTAGTTCACCATATTAACATAGTAAACAGTACAGACTATATGATCTTAGCAATTGATGCAGAAAAGACAATTGACAAAATCCAACACCACTTTCGTTTTAGACACTTAGCAAAATTAGACGGGAATTTCCTCAACAGATTGAAAAGTATATTTGCAAAAGCAAGAACCAATATTATTCTCAATGAAGAATGACTAAAAGCATTTTCCTTGAAAATAGGGACCAGAGAAGGATGCCCACTCTCACCACTTGTATTCAATAGTGTATTGGAAGTATTTTCTAGGGCAAGACAAGAGAAGGAAATAAAAGGCACCCAGATCAGCAGAGATGGTTAAACTATATGTAGATGACATGATAGTGTACCCAGAAGACGCCAAAGGCTCAACACAAGACTGTTAGAGCTAGTAGGCCAATTTAATAGAGTGGCAGAATCTAAAATAATATCCCAAAATCAGAGAGATTCTCTACAGTTACAAAGATAACTCAGAGACATAAAACAAGAAAGCAATACCATAAACAATAGACAACCACAAATTGAGAAACTTTGAAGTGAACCTAACTAGAGATACAAAAGACTTATACAAAGAAAACCACAGAATATTTCTGCAAGACACAATAAAAGTCCTGAATAAATAGAAAATGTGTGCCCTGCTTATGGATAGGAAGACTCAGTATTGTGAAAATGACAAGCATTTCAAAAGCAAAAAGCAATCTACATATTCAATGCAATCCCAAAATAGGTACTGAACTAATTTTTCAAGGAAATTGAAAGAGAAATTTTCAAGTTTATTTGGAGAGACAAGAGATCCTGAATAAGCAAAACACTTCTGAGAAACAAAAATGAAGTGGGAGGCATAGCACACCCTGACCTTAAAACTTATTACACAGCAGGAGTAAACAAAACAGCATGGTACTGTTACTATGGCAGGCACATAGACCAATGAAACAGAATTGAGAAACCAGAAATAGACTTAGCTCTGTATCATCGACTGATACTCAACCAGGAAATAAAATGTATCAAGTAGGGAAATGATAACATCTTCAGCAAATGGTGCTAGCAAAAGTAGACGGCTCCAAACTGCCATCATGCTTCCTCAAAAAGCTGAACATAGAAATTACATATGATCCAGCTATTCCAATACTTGGAATACACCCTGAGAAAATGAGAACAGAGGCACAAACAGAGGTTTGTACAATGTTCATAGCAGCATTACTCACCATTGTAAGAACATGGAAACAGCAAAAATGTCCAACTACAAGTGAATAGATTGAGAAATTATGGTACATTCACACAGTGGAAACCTATGCAGCACCAGCACGCAGGAACAATTACTTTTTAAGTTACTACCTTACTTGAGAGGGACTGAAAAGCATTATGCTTAGTGAACTGACTCAGTCCTACAAGGATAAATAGTGTATAAAACCATTATTGTAGAATGAGGATAAGGAGCCAAGAGAGGTGAGAGAGGTTGGAAGCAGAGGGATGAGGATGTGCAGGAGCTGGAGGGTGGTATTAATCATGGGGTTGTACAATTTGATGGAGGGGTGAGGAAAATTGAAAGAATTTTTTCTTGGAAACAATGTATTCAATTTTTTTTTATTAAATTTTATTAGTTTCAATGAACATTCACAGGGATTC
>NW_006399823.1:5271646-5273065 GCF_000299155.1 Elephantulus edwardii | reverse complement strand
AAAAAGTTCATAAGAAACAAACTGGGATCAAGCTTAGAAAGCCTTGAGATACAGCCAGAGATGCACATTCTGAAGAGGATAAAATTGATGAATGGGACCTTTTTAAGATTAAATCCCTGTGCACTTCAAAAACTTTTCCCAACAGGATGAAAAGAAAACATACGGAACAGAAAACTTGGGAACAAACATTTGGCAATACCGTCTCAGACAAGAATCTCATAATGAGAGTTTATAGAATACTTTTGGGCCTCCACGAAAAAAGACTGATAACACAATTACAAAATGGTCAAAAGACATGGAAAGAATTTTACAGAAGATATTCGGATGACAAACAGATACATGAAGAAATGTTCCAAATCACTGGCAATAAGAAAGATGCAAATCAAAACCACAGTAAGACATCATCTCATCCCAGTAGCAGTGGCAATTTATTAGGGAAGCAAGCAATAAATGTTGGAGAGGATTTGGCGAGATACGAACTCTTATACATTGTTTGGTCAGATTGTAAAATGGTACAACCACTCTGGAAGGCCGTTTGATGCTTCCTCAAAAAGCTGAACATTGAAATTCCATATGATCCAGCTATGTTTGGAATATACCCCAAGAAAATAAGAACTGAAGTTCAAACGGAAACTTGTATACCGATATTCATAGTAGCATTAATCACCATCACAAGAACATGGAAACAGCCCAGATGTCTAGCCACAAATGAATGGATTGAGAAATGTCGTGTATTCATATAATGGAATACTACACAGCACTCAGGAGCAATGATTTTATAAATTGCTACCTAACTTGGAGAACATTATGCAAATAATTTGATAAACCGGACTGTAAGAAAAGAATGTGTATCAGGAGTAGAGCAAGACTTCACAATAACGTTTGTTATGCATATGACACAAACTTGCTTGCTGAAAGTGAGGTAGATTTGAAACACTTTCTGCAGAAGATCAAATAACACAACTTTCAATAAGGATTGCATCTCAACATAAAGAAATAAAACTTCTCACCACTGGACAAATAAGTAACATCAGGACAGATGAAGAAAAGATTGAAAATGTTAAAGATGTCATCTTACTTGTCGTGTGCTATAGAGTTGAAACTAACCTAATCGATAGCTGTCCCTCCAGTAGGTTTTCAGAGGCATTTAATCACATGGGAGGAGATTGCTTGTCCTTCTGTGTAGCAGCTGGTGTTCTTGAACCACATGTTTTTGTGATTGCAGTGCAGCGTCCAGCAACTAGGACACGAAAGCTCACTTAGATGCATGATTAATACCCTTGGTACCAGCAGTCAGGAGATCAGAAGACAATATTGCACTGAGAAAGTTTTCAGTCAGGGACCTCTCCAAATTACTGAGGAGCAAAAGTTATTTTGAGGATTAAGGTGTCTTTGATTCACACTGTGGTATTTTCAAAT
>NW_006399823.1:5261590-5269586 GCF_000299155.1 Elephantulus edwardii | reverse complement strand
AAATCAAGACAACTATGAGATGTCATCTCACCCCAGTAAGACTAGCAAAATTTAACAGAACAACAAGCAACAAATGCTGGGGAGGTTGTGGAAAAACTGGAACCCTTATTCACTGTTGGTGGGAGTATAAAACGGTGCAACCACTGTGAAAAGCGGTGTGGCATTTTCTCAAAAAATTGCAAATAGAGACACCATTTGAACCAGCAATTCCAATACTGGGAATATACTCTAGAGAGACCATAACCAACATCCAAGCAGATATATGCACACCCATGTTTATTGCGGCTTTATTCACCATAGCAAGGAGTTGAAAACAACCTAAGAGCCCATCAATCAATGAATGGATAGAGAAGCTGTGGTATATTCACATAATGGAATACTATGCTGCATTGAAAAACAAGGAACTCAGGCAATATTATTCAAAATGGGTGAACCTGGAGGACATTATGCTGAGTGGAATATCTCAGTCACAAAAGGACAAATACGCTATGATACCACTGTTGTAGAATGATGCTAACATCAGGGTGGGGGTAAGACTGAGAAAAGCTGGATAAATTATGTTTACTGCACTGAGGCTAATGAGGGAGAGAATAGTCTAAAAGTGACATATTTTAGGGCATTATGATTATCATAAGAGTCTGGAATGAGGGTTGCAAAGTGGAGTATATTCGGGGGTTTGGGGTTGGGGTGGGGTTGGGTTGGGGTGGGGGTGTGCAGGGGGATTGTATGCCAGTGGAGGCGTTTTGCTTTTGCTTTTCAAGGAGAAGAGCGAACTGGGGGTGGGGGTGGGGTGGGGTGCGCAGGGAGAAAAGTGCAACAATGAATGAATGGAAATCCAAAATCTCTGTAGATGTTCATTAAAATTGATTAAAAAAATCATTAATAATGTTTAAATCAGGAGTCTACATTTTAATGTAGTGTATTTTGTACTTTAAACTCAAGGATCTTCAAGTTATTGTGCAGTCAACTAGAATATATATATATATATATAATCTTCACTCACGAATCTGTTTTAAGAATAATTGAAATTCAACATCAAGAATACAAAGATTCTCATCAATGTGATAATCCGGATAGATGGTGAAGAGATTGAAATTGTTAACAGCTTCACTTTGCTTGGCACCACAATCATCACCCTTCGTACCAGCAGCCAGGAAAGCAAAAGATTAATTGCATTGGGAAAATATGCTGTCAGGGACCTCTCTCAAGAGTACTGAAGAGCAATGATGTCAGTCTAGAGACTAAGATGTGCATCATATAGGCCATGATCTTTGCAATTACTTGTTATGGACCAGAAAGCTGGACAATGACCAAGAATGATAGGAGAATTGATGCCTTTCAGCTGTGATGGTGGAGAAGAGTACTGAGTATACCATGCATGGACCACTAGAAGAACAAATAGGTTCATTTTGGAGAGTATGAAACTAGGCTGCTCCTTGGAGGCAATGATTCTGAAGCTCCGTCTGACATATTTTAGGCATGTTGCAAGGAGGGACTAGTCCTTGGAGAGTGACATCATGCTTGAGAGGGTGGAGGTTATAGCACGAGAGCTGAGATGGATTGACTCAGTGAATGGGGTAATGTGAGTGGGTGTATGGGAGATAATGAAATTGGCTCAAGATACAGCAGGGTTCAGAGTTGTTTTACATGGATTTGCTCTTAGTGGCAAGCAACCTGATGGCAAATAACATTAGTAACCAACCCTCAAGATGGAACATAACATTAATAACAACCCTCAAGATGGAACTAGCCTATAACTGACCCTCCGCCGGATTTTCAGAGGCCATTAATTGTATGGGAGGTGGTTGCCCATCTTTCTCCCATGGAACAGCTGTTGTCTTTGTTACATGCCATCGAGTCACTTGCAACTCATAGCAACCCTATACACAGCAGCCCTAAACTCTGCTCTGTCCTGTGCCAATCGCACTGTCTCTGACACTCCCATCCCGATTATCCCAGCCACTGAATCAATCCACCTCATAGAGGGCTTTCCCCTCCTGCGCTGTCCCTCCACCCTCCCAAGCATGATGCCCCTCTCCAAGGACTGATCGCTTCTTACAACATGTTCAAAGTATGTCAGATGAAGCCTCAGAAACCTTGCCTCCAAGGAGCAGCCTGGTTTAACCCTCTATGGAACAACTAGTGGATTCAAACTGCATGTCTTTGAGTAAAATAGATAAGAGGAGGAAAGGAGAGAGATCTAGAAAAAGACAGAGAATGGATTTACAAAGTCTTTTAGCACTTAATCATAACTGGAATACTGCTACTTTTGTAGTACTGGATTTCCCAAAAGTGGCCATACAAACAGAACAAATTCAGGAGAGGAGATGCTACTTCTAAGTAAAAGGAGCTGCAAAGTCAGAATTAGAAAGAAGGTAGAACTAAGAGGAGTAAAGTTTTGTGACTATCGTGCCATTGGTATAAGCACCCTACTGCTTTTCTTTGAAGACTATTGAACAGTAATTATCATTAATTTCTAACTGTCACAAAATTATTTTTCTTTCTAGAAATATCCATTGTCATGTTCTTTCTCATAATAGCAAGTAGGATAAGTTGAATCCTCCTGTCATATTATTATCAGATATTCGATGATTTCCATTAATTGCTAGTCTACCTATTGACCAATTTACAGCACTGTGTTAGGTTTGGTATCTGTCCAGTCTTGGACTACATCTTCTCTCTTACTAGTTATGTAACACTAGGCAAATGACTTTTCCTTAACTTATTCACCTAGAAATTGGAGTATCAATAACTACTTTATAAGGTATTATACACAAGTAAGTTAAGGACACAGTGCATGACTCAAACAATTAAATATCTTTCTTCTTTCCTCGCGCGTATATGATCCTTGCTGCCACGTAACACCCTGAAATCCTTTTTATACAAAACATGTTTCAGGTAGTACTCTCTCATGCTTTATATGAAATTAATCTTCTGACTATAAACACAAGATTTTTTTTCTCTGTGTATCTTAAATCAAATGGAAATTTAATTTTAAAACATTTCAGTTTGGATTCTGTTATTTTATTACCCAACCATCTCATGTGATAGTAATGATATTGTTCAATGGTTTCCATATTCAGTTGGATCACCTTTCTTAGGAATGGGAACAAATATGGACCTCTTTCAATCTGTTGGCCAGACAGCTGTCCTCTAAATTTCCAGGCATAGACTATTGAGTACATATAGGCTGCATCTGTTAATTGAGACAAATCAGGTGGTATCCCATCGACTCTTGGGGCCTTATTTTTTTGCCAATGCTTTCAATGCATCTTCTACTTCCTCCTTCATTACCACAGACTCCTGCTCATATGGCACTTCCTGAAATTTTTCAGTGTCAGTTCTTTCTGGTGCAATGATTTTGTGTATTCTCTTTATCTTCTTTTGATGCTTTCCGGGTCATGCAGATGACACAACCTTCCTTGCTGAAAGTGAGGAGGACTTGAAGCACTTTTTGCAGAAGTCAAGGAAAGCAACCTTCAGAATGGGTTGCATCTCAATGTCAAGAAAACAAAGATTCTCACCACTGGACCAATGGGCAGTGTCATGATGGATGGAGAGGAGATTAAAACTGTCAACAACTTGCTTGGATCCACAATTAACACCCTTGGTATTAGCAGACAGGAAATAGGGAGACACATTGAACTGGAAAAAATTTGAAATTTGAGACCTTTCCAAATTATTGAAGAGTAGTGATGTCAGTTTGAGGACTAAGGTGTACCTGATTCAGGCCATGGTCTTTCCAATTACTCGCTACTGTGCATCTGAGAGATGAACAGTGAATAAAGATGACAGAAAAAGAATTGATACTTTTGAGTTGTAATGTTGTGGAGAACACTAGACATTCCATGGACAGCCAGGAGAACAAAGAGATATATGTCTTAGAGATGGTGAAGTTGGAGTCCTGCTTGGAAGTAAGAATGATGAGGCTTTATCTCTCATACTTTGGGCATGTTGCTAGAAGGAGTTATTTCTTGGAGAAGAACATGATGCTGGGAAGGATGGAAGGTTGGTGAAGGAGTAGAAGACCCTCAACCAGGTGAATTGACAGTGATTGGTGCAATGGGCTCTTGAGTGTCAGGAAGTGGAAGAATGGTGCAGGATAGTACAAGGTTCAGATCTTTTACTCATATATTAGTGGTACTCAAGTCAATGAAACCTAACAACAATAACAACAACAACAATAAACTATCTCATACAGATGAAAAGGATGAAATAGGAAAGAGTTTTGTAATGAAACAGGAAACTAATGGCAATATACTTAGGAGACTGTACTGTTAACAGTACTGCTAGCAATTCAAATCCACCAGTGGTTAGTATTGCGCAGTGGCAATATTGCAGCCAATGAGGTCTTTCCGAGGCCCAATTATTGCTAATTGAAACAAATCCACCAGTGGCTTGGAGAAAAAGATGGGAAAATTTGGAAACTCATTTAAGTGTCAAGTATGAGTTAATTCAAACTTGATGGCAATGAGTTTGGTTGTTGAGTTAAAAATGTGATCTGACAAACAGATGCATGGGACCTTCTAAAGATTAAATCTCTGTATGCATCAAAAACATTTTCCAACAGAGTGAAAAGAAAACCTACTGACTTGGAAAAACCCCATGTGGCAATACCATTTCAGACAAGGGTCTCATTTCAAAAGTTTACAAAATCCTACACGGTCTCCATAAGAAAAATACTGATAATACAATTGCAAAATGGACAAAAGACATGGAAATAATTTTCACAGAGGAAGGTATTTGAATGGTCAACAGACACATGAAGAAATGCTCAAAATCACTGGCAATAAGAAATATGCAAATCAATCTTATTCCATCCTTAAACCATCTTATTCCAGTAGCAGTAGCAGAGTTTAACAGGATAGCAAGTAATACAAGTTGGAAAGGATGTGGCAAGATAGGAACTATTATGCAGTGTTGGTTGGATTGTAAAATAGTACAACCACTCTGGAAGGCAGTTTGGTGCTTCCTCAAAAAGCTGAACATAGAAATTCCATATGAACCAGCTATTCCACTGCTTGGAATATACTTCAAGAGAATGAGAACTGATAATTCAAATGGAAACTTGTACACCAATGTTCATAGTAGTGTTATTCACCATCGCAAGAACATGGAAATAGTGCAAATGTCCAATCAAGATTGAATGGATTGAGAAATTATGGAACACAATGGAATACGACACAACATACAGGAGCAATGATTTTGTAAATTACTACCTAACTTGAGAGGGACTGGAAAGCATTATGCTAAGTAAACTAATCCAGTCCGATAAGGACAAATACTGTATAAGACCATTATTGTAGAATGAATATGAGGATCCTAGGGCAGAGGGACAGTGGGAGCAAAGGGGTGAGGATGGGCAGAGGGTGAGGATTTTAATCATAGGGTTGCACAATTTGATGTGTGAGTATGGTAAAGGAAATGGGAAAGATGCAGTGCGAAAAACAATGTACACAACTTTGTAAATAAACCAGTATAAAATAAAAATTACAAATAAATAAAGAAATAAAATATTACCAAGAGAATATATCAGGAAGAAATGTGTCAGTCGCCCGGTCTTGGCAATCGTGGGGGGAAAACCCCCAAACCTCGAGTTTTTAGTATCATCTAATACTAAACTCAGATATGTGCTGATGAAATCTCCTTCTTTAAATTATTTTACATTTGAATTCTACAAGTAAATGAGGCTCAGTCCAGGAAAACCTCTAGGATATATTTGCTTCACGCTTCCCAATAAGCCTCCTGTGCTGGTAATCTGTAGTCATTTACACAGACTGTGGACCAATTGTTTTTCCGTCTAAATGCCATGCTATGCATCAGTGCTTAAAGCAATCTTTCCAGTATTGCTCACATTTAAATATTTGTTTACCCGACAGAGATTTAAACAGATACAGTCCTCTTTTCTGAATATATAAGACCTTCAGGAGCTCAGATGTAAAAGACTCCAACTAAAAGCTGTTTACTATGTGATATAGCTATGCATATCATGCAACACGTGTGCACGCACAAACTCGTGCACAAACGTACACACATACATGTGCAAAATGAAATATACAGGACAATTAATATCTTTTCTTTTTGTAACACCGTATCAAGGTTCTGGTAATATCTCTGAGTAGTAATTATCATAATAATTACTTACCTGCTGAAATCAGGAGGTTGACAGACAACCTATAGTTACATTGTACTGTGTAGACAGGGAGAGTGTGAAAGGATTAATTACATGATATTAGGTATTCAGTGACATCTTTGGTTGAAACTGAATATTTGTACTTTAGTGCTTTACATTTTACTTGCAATTTTAAAGCTTTTCCAAGGAAAAAAAAATCATTATTTCAGAATGGGAATAATTTCATAGCTGCCACTCCACTGAGTTTTTATGAGGCTGTAAGTAGCATGGGAAGAGGTTGCCCTTCTCCTTTCAAAAGGCTGGTGGATTTGAACCACCACAGAGAAGCCACTTTTGCATTAGCAGCTCAAATCCCTATGGATTAGGCCACCTTTGCTCCCTATTAAGACTTTCTAAAAGTGGATTCTTAAAAGAGACCAGAGATTCTCACCACCTTTCATTATCAGCCCTTAATAGAAACAGAAAGACTTCAATAGTTTCATACTATTAACAGTTAAAATGCTAAAATCTTGAATGTGCTTATTGTGCATCTTACACTACAACTCAGTTAATTTAAAAAAGAAATAAAGTGCAACTTTCCAGACTTAGGGATTTTCTTTTGCTGAGTCCCTTGAGGCAACTTCTCTTTGCATTTTGACTGGTAATTCTACTCTTGAGTAGACAGAATTGTGCTTTCTCATTATGGAGGCCACTGAAGACTTAAGAAAGGCTTAACAGCTCTGTTAATATGGCAAATACCTCTTTAAAGCTGCTTTTATTTAAGCAAATAGAATCAATCATGCTTTTAAAATGATCTCAAAACAATCAGGCGAGTGCATGCTGGACAAAATAATTCAATGGAAGAAGCTCACACACTTGCTTCTTAACTAACAAAAAGGAAAACAAAGTATGAGAAATACACCTGAGAAAACATCATTCCTATTCTTCCCCATGTTATCAAGTTGGTTCCAACGTCTAGCAACCTTCCATGAAACTTCCAAGGCTGTACCTCTTTATAGGACGAGGCTGCCTATCTCCCGAGAGCTGCTGGTAGATTCAAAGTAATTGCCTTTCACTTAGCATCTGATACATTACTCCCTATGTACTAGGGATCTTCAGTATGTCTACTAGGACCTCTGTTTAAGGACACATTTTAGATCAACCAATGATGAAAAATTAAGCTTTTTTTGAGTATTATGTTCATTTAGAAATTTTTCAAGGAAAAGTTGGGGGACAGCAAAGAGAGAAAGAATCTTTATAAAATGGATTGATGCAGAAACTGCAAGAACAGACTTGAACAGGGCACAGATGAGAAGGATGGGGCAACATAGGGCAACCTATCAATCTATTCTTTATAAGGTCTCTATGAATTATGGTCAGGTCAATAGCACTTATAACAACAGTTGGATGACTCAATCCACAATTACGATGCAAAAGATTTGTGCTTTCTGCAATGCTTGTTTTGACTTCACCATTGAAAAATAATCTTGGCCAAAGTACTACCAAGTTTGCTTAGAGGATTGACTTAAAAAAAATATGGAGCATGCAAAACACTTTTCATATCTATTCACAAATCTTATTTTCTGTGTGGGAAATAAGCCTCCGCACCCCCAAGACCAGGTTCCTAGATTATTCATGGTTTCTTCCCCTCTACTATGGTGAAAGCCTTCTGCAGAGATATAATTTGATAGATTATTTCAGAGCCAATTGAAGTAACCAATCACCAAGTTGTGCCAAGAAATCTGGAGAAAAACCACTTGGCCAACTGACTGGAAAAGATCTATATTTGTTCCTATCCCAAAAGAAGGTGACCCAACAGAGTGTGGAAGCAAGATTTTACTGAAGATTATCCAAAAACGACTGGAACAGCACATCAGCAGAGAA
>NW_006399823.1:5246417-5260584 GCF_000299155.1 Elephantulus edwardii | reverse complement strand
GGAAGGCCCTCTATGAGGTGGATTGATTCAGTGACTGGGATAATCAGGATGGGAGTGTCAGAGACAGTGTGATTGGCACAGGACAGAGCAGAGTTTAGGGCTATTGCACAAAGGGTCACTTTGAGTCGCAAGCGACTCGATGGCACATAACAACAACAACAACAACAATTAATTACTCCATTAACAGGAAAATGCATTTTAAAAATAAATCTCAAATGGTGCAGTTCAAAATACTAATGCTGTAAGCGGACTAAGACTACTTCCCTGAAATCCCATTGAGAGCTGTTTTATCAGTGATAAGATTTTCCTTGCTCCCTGAAGACATGATTATCCTCTGGAATAATCAAATCATTTACTACCATCAGTCTTTGTGGTAAGCTTGTTTCTAAACCCGAAGCTATAATATTTTTTGTAGTGGAGACATGGAACTGAATTGAGGCTTTTAAAGAGGACTGGATAATGTAAGGCCTGATTCTGAGTGCACTACCTTATTATCACTTACAAGGTGTAGTTTTTAGGTCTCACGAAAAGAATCAGAGAAAGTAACAAAGATCCACTAAAAAAATTGCTAATGAGTCAAAAAGCCAGCGAATGCTGCCTTCCTAGGAACATGCCTCCCTTCTATTGCTGAGCTTTTGCCAAATTGTGAATGCTAGCTAAGAATTTCTGCCACTTGGCTCATTATGTTTTCAAAAAACAAAGGAGAAAATAAAAGTCGGGGTGGGTGAAACCACCTTTAATCTCAAAGGATCTAATCACAGCATCAAGGAGCAATTACTTCTTTGGAATATGTTAGATAGGGAAGTGTTCCATTTTGAGCCATAGTGCAGTGGATGGCCGTTTTTTTGAGACCTATCCTCTGTGTTGGTGGCTCTTGACATCAAGAGTAATTGAGTAGATAAATCATCCCTACTTTTCTATGAATAGTTACGGCATCTTTTATCTTCCCATGGAAGTTGCTAGGGGGAAAAAAATCTGAAAAATGCGTGCTCTCCTTGGCTACAGTTCATAGAAACTGTGTCTCCCATTCTTCTTTTGACAATGTCAAGAGATTTTCATTTTTCCCCTCCAACTCATGCTGATGCAAAGAGAATTTGAGAACCTCTTTTTCTCTGACTCTCGGTTTAATCCGTAATCATCTTTCCCTTTACCCTCCAAGATGAATAGAAATTTGTCTTCTGAATAGTGATGTTCTGCTGACATTTTAAAAAGAAAAGCTGTCAGAACAGTCACATTGGTTCTTGGTTTTGGGTTTATGTGTTTTCTGGTTTTGGGTTTTTTTGGTAATTAAAATATTCCATAGAATGTTCTAAAATTGCCTTAGAGTGCTTTGGTTATGTGAGTGTGGGGTGTGTGTGTGTGTGTGTGTGTGTGTGTGTGTGTTTTAAGTGATTATAGTATTTATGGTTTATTGGAATTTTTTTAAAATTGAGGGAGATATCTCTAAATTAAGAACCATAACATAAGGTTTTTCTTTGCTCTAGTTAATGCAATGGGAATTACTAACAGCTTTCAAAAGATTTTAGCTAGTTTTTCCAACACCTATCTCAAGATTGTGCAGAGTTAACTTAAAAAAGAAGTAAGTCATAATTCTTTTCGGATGCTTACACTGTATCACATGATATTCACAATTACAGTTAAGATGCTTATTAGTATTTATGCAGCTGTGTGATGTATACAGTGGTTTGAGTTTTAGAGAAATACTAGACCAATATCTATCAATCAGCTGGAAGAATATTTGTTTCCCCATTTTATGTATTGCACTAAAGATTGTCCCTTAGGAGCCCAGTTATGAGTTGAGGGGAAAGTGTGTCTCTGGGGATGCACTGGTGATGGCATGGGGCCTGGGCTACCTAAATATGAAGCTTGCTTGAGGGCCTTGACCCAGACATTCTCAATACAAGCTATAGCCTGTCAATCTTCAGAAGACTTAGTCCTGGACACACTCAATTTTTGACTTAGTAGATTTTAGTTCATGGTGTATGGTTGTGACTGTCTAGTCCCTGTGTGCTTATGTTTCATCTCTATCAGGGTCTGGTGGTAACTGTTTTCAAAAGATGTATACTTCTTTGCTCTTGACCACATCATTTTACTCCTGAACTCAGAGAACTTTAGGATTTGCTCATTGAGTTTGCCATTAATGTATCAAGGCAGAGT
This sequence comes from Elephantulus edwardii, assembly GCF_000299155.1. Classification (NCBI taxonomy): domain Eukaryota; kingdom Metazoa; phylum Chordata; class Mammalia; order Macroscelidea; family Macroscelididae; genus Elephantulus; species Elephantulus edwardii. The sequence goes on along the minus strand of NW_006399823.1, from coordinate 5,258,427 downwards.
TTTCTGGGCCATGTGGACGAGGGGCAGCCTTTCATTCATTCCCTCAAGCTTGGACTTGCTACAGTGCCTTCTTTAACTCTAATAATTGTTTGTTGGATCTCAGAGCAAATTGATAGTCTTTTATTAAAGTCATTCAATGTATAAGTTGAGAAGTCTTGAGAGGAATATGTTGCTTCTAGAACCCAAATATCTGCCAAACACTGTGCTACCTTTTTTTTGTGATTTAAGAAGTATACATCAGTGAAAGGAATTGCTGGAGAAGCTCAATATCAGCTGTGAAAACTAGGCCAGTTGGTGCTGACTTTAGAACAATCAACCAACTACTTATTTGCAAATACGAGCTGAAGCTGAGGAAAATGAAATCAAATCCCTGGGAAACAAAATTTGACCTTGTGAGTCTATCCCACCTGAACTTCAAAACCATCTCAGAAACAGGTTTGAGACCTTGAACACTAATGAGTGAAGACCAGATGAGACCAGATATCAAGAATATCATCCAGGAAGAACGCAGAAAGTCATTGCAAAGGCAGCGGAGAAAGAAAAGACCAAGATGGATGTCAGAAGAGACTGAATATTGCACTAGAGTGCTAAGAAGCAAGAGCAAAGGGGAGAAATCAAGATGTTAAGGAGTTGAAGTGAAGATTCCAAAGGGCAGTGTGGGAAGACCAAGTAAAGTATTACAATGAAATGTGCACGGATTTGGAGTAAGAAAATCAAAAGGACTGAACTCGCTCAGTATTTTTAAACTCTCGCTCGGTATTTTTAAGCTCAAGGAACTGAAGAACAAATTCAAGTCTTGAGTTGTAATACTTAAGGATTCTTTGGGAAGAATATTAAATGATCCAGGAAGCATTAAAAGAAGATGGAAAGAGCATACAGAGTCATTGTACCAAAAGGGATTCATGGACACAGAAAAATTTCATGGAGCAATGTATAAGCAAGAGTCTGTGGTGATGAAGGAAGAAGGTCAAGCTGCTCTTAAAGATTTGGCAAAAAACAAGGCCCCAGGAATCGATGGCACACCAAATGACATATTTCAACCAAAAAAACGCTGCCCCTAGATGTGCTCACCAAGTTGTGCCAAAAAATCTGGAGGACAACCATCAGTCAACTGACTGAAAGAGATATATATTTGTTCCTATTCCAAAGAAAAATGATCAGAGCGTGGAAATTATAGAACAATATCATTGATATCATATATAATCAAGATTCTGCTGAAGATTATTTAAAAAAATGACTGGAAAAGCACATTAAGAGAAAACTACCTGAAGTGCAGGCTGGCTTTAGAAGAGACCATGGTACTATGGATATTGTAGCTAACGTCAAATGTATCTTGGCTGAAAGTAGAGAGTACCAGAAGAATGTCTGTGTTTCATTGACTATGCAAAGGCATTTGACTGTGTAGATCCCAACAAACTGTGGCTGACTCTGAGAAGAATGGGAATCCCAGAACACTTGATTGTGCTTATGTGAAACCTGTACTTGGACCAGGAGGCAGTCATCAGAACAGAGCAAGGAAATACTGCATGGTTCAAAATTGGGAAGGGTGTGCATCAAGGATGTGTCCTATCTCCATATCTTTTCAATCTATATGTGGAACAGATTATCCGGGAGGCTGAACTCTATGAGGAGAAGTGTGGCATCAGGATTAGAGGTAGATTCATCTACATTCTGCGTTATGCAGATAACACAACATTGCTTGCTGAAACTGAGGAGGACCCGAAACACTTGCTTCAGAAGGTCAAGGACTATAGCCTGAATTGAATTGAAGCTCAACATCAAGAAAACAAAGGTTCTCACCACTTAGGAGATTGGCGGCAGCACGATGGATGGTGAAGAGATTGGGATTGTCAGCAGCTTCAGTTTGCTTGGCTCTATAATCAACACTCTTGGTACTAGCATCCAGGAAGTTAAAAGACGAATTACACTGGAAAAGTCTGCTGTCAGAGACCTCTTCAAAGTACTGAAGAACAACGAAGTCAGTCTGGAGACTAAATTGCACCTGATATAGATCATGGTCTTTGCAATTACTTGCTATGCATCAGAAAGCTGGACAATGAATAGGGATAATAGAAGGAAAATTGATAGCTGGACAATGAATAGGGTTGATGCCTTTGAGCTTTGGTGCTGGAAAAGAGTATTGAATATACCATGGACTGCTAGGAGAACAAACAAGTTCATCCTGGAGAGGATGAAGCCAGGCTGCTCCTTGTAAGTAAGGATTCTGAAGCTTGGTCTGACATACTTTGGACATGTTGCAAGGCGACACCAGTCCTAGGAGAGGGACGTCATGCTTGGGAGTGTTGAGGGACAGCGCAAGAGAGGAAGACCCTCGATGAGATGGATTGATTCAATGACAGGGGTAAAGGGGGTAAGTGTGTCAGAAATAATAAGATTGGCACAGCATAGAGCAGAATTTAGTGCCATTGTACATAGGGTCATTATGAGTTGCAGACAACTTGAAGGCACACAAAAAAAAAAGTATAGAATAAGAATTTTTGCCCTTAACTTTAGGTGAGTCCTGATGTCATAGTGCATAAGAAGTGCATAACTGAAAGATCAGCAGTTCAAACCCAATGTTGCTCCATAAGAAACAGGTGGACAGTCTCCTCTTGTAAACATTTGTGGCCTTGGAAACCAAATGAAGGGGTATTTTTAGTTGCAATTGACAGGGTGGCAGTAGGTTTTAATTAGGATGGGCTTCTATGATCCTAACCTTGGGATTATAATAACTTATTAATTCACTCATCTTCAGAATCCTCATAGGGTTTAGTTACCACTTCCTGAAGTACATGCAGGAGAGTTCTGGTGGCTCAGTTTGCAGAGAGTTGTACTGTTACCCTAAGGCCAATTTTCTCTGGCAAATCAAATCCATCAACAGTTCTATGGGAGAAAGATGGACAGTTTTCTCTCATGAGTTTGATAGACTGTAAAGCCTGATGCAGAACCAGTTATGAGTCAGAATCAATTTGATGACAATGAGTTAGTTGAATGAGTAATGGAAGCATATGTGTCTTACCAAGGCCTACAACATGCTAGTCATTCTTGGCTACCTAGTCTAATTTGCATGCCACCATGACTTGATATGGTATGGTAAAAAGTTCAGATGAGTTGAACTCTGAATTTAAATATCAAGAAAACAAAAATCTTCACTACTGGGCCAATAGGCAACATCATGATGGATAGAGAAAGGATTGCAATTGTTAACAATTTTATCTTACTTGGATCCACAACCAACACCCTTGATATCAGCAATAAAGGTATCAAAAGATTTATTGCTTTGGATAAATCTTCTTTTAAGAACTTTTTCAAAAGTTCTAAGGAGTAATGATGTCAGTTTAAAGACTAAGGTTCACCTGATCCAATTTATGAATTTTTTTTCAATTATGTCCCATGGATCTGAAAGTTAGAGGAAGAATAAAGATGGTGGAAAAAATAGACTTTGAGCTGTGGTGTTGGAGAAGAGTACTGAACATGGACCAACAAAAGAACAAACAAATATGTCATGGAGAAAGTGCAAAAAGGGTGCTCCTTAGAGGCAAAGACGGTGAAACTTTGTCTCACATACTTTGGACATGTTGTTGAGAGTGGGCAGTCCTTAGAAAAAGATATTATGCTTTGTCAGGTGAAGGGTCACAGAAAGAAAGGAAGGTGGATTGACACAATGTTTGTAACGCTAGGCTCAAGTATATCAGAGATCATATGGATGGCACAGAATAGGGTAAGATACAGATCTGCTGTTCATAGGGTCTGTGTGTTGTGTTCAATTTGAAGACAGGTGACAACAACCACCACCACAACAACAATAGTAGGAGAGAAAGATTTTTGTGACAATGACTAAAAATTGTATGTTTGTGCTATTTTATGTTCGATAAGGATTCCATTTATGTTTTTCTTCTGATATTTTTCTCTAAGAGATATGTAATTAAATAGATTCACCAAATCAGTGGCTGCATGCTCTTATTGGAAACCTTGATCATTGGCTCCAGTGAAAATAGCACATTTCACTGGTGGAAGCAATTATGGTTCCTAGTGGTTGGAGTTTGAAGTAGCTGAAGATCAAACATTATCATGTTTTGTGAGGTTACTGCTTTAAGTCTCCTGATGATACCTCACTCTGATTTCTTTGTTGGAACGAATTTATGTGAGATCCTGCTGGCTGCACACCTAATCTGCCCTTAGGAATGTTGCATTCTATTAACATCTCCCATGACTGTCTGCAAATCAGGCTGCCCCTCCATCCTGGCCACTAATTATGATAATGAAATCCAACTGGCCTCAAGCTGTTTGGGGCCACCACCTGGCCATTTTACACTCTTTTGTATTCTCTATTTTTAATTGTAGTGTTGGCAAGGAGTATTGACTGTCAATGGACTGCCAAAAGAATAAGCAAATTTGTCTTGGAGGAAGCAACCAAAGTACTCCTTGGAGGTAAGGGTGGAGAGACTTTGTCTCACATTCTTTGGGTATCTTGTCAGGAAGCACTAGTCCTTAGGGTGAAAAAAAAGAAACAGAAAAACAATGCTGGGAAAAACAGAAGGGCAGTGAAAGAGAAGAAGGCCCTTAAGGAGATGGATTAACTCAGGGACTGCAGCACTGGGTGTCAGCATATCAGAGAGATCATGAGAGCAAGACAGTTTCCATCTATTGGTTCACAAGGTCACTATGAAATGTAGTTGAACTGAAGATACCAAAAAACAGCAAAAGGGTTTGTGGGGTTTTTTTGGCTATAAAAATTTTGCATCTTGTTTGTATGGACACATAGCACATAAGCTTCCCCCCACCACCTCCATTTCTTCCATGATACGAATTTCAGTATCAGCAGCATAGCACCATGACATATTTCCTGAATTCTTTACTATTTATTACATTCTTAAGCTTGGGGGTGTGTGTGTGTGTTGGTGTGGTTTTGTTGGTTTTTTTTTTTTTTAAATTTCTTGTCTATTTGTAGTTGAGATGTTTTCCCAAAGTATAAAATTTACACATTTATGTAAAATAAATTATATGTATACATTTTTTAAATAGGTTATAGTGTTGTTATGTGTCATCTAGTCACTTGTGACACAGTTCAACAGCTCTGAACCCTGCTCTATCTTGAGCCAACATTTTTGTCTCTAACACACCTACCCCCATTACTCTATTCACGGAATCAATCCATCTCATCCAGGGTTTTCTTCTCCTGTGAGTCTCCTCTACCTTTCCAAGTAAGATATTCTTCTTCAAGGAGACATGCCTAAAGGATGTGAGATGGAGCGTCAAAATCCTTGCCTCCAAGGAGCATCCTAATTTCACCCTTTCCAGGGCAGACCTGTTTGTTTTCTAAGCAGTTCTTTGCATGTTCAATACTGTTCTCCAGCACAACTCAAAGACACCAATTTATAACAAGTAATTGTAAACACCATGGCTTGGATCAGGTGAACCTTAGTTTATAGACTGACATCATTGCTCTTCAGTACTAGGGAGAGGTTCCAGACAACAGATTTTTCCAATGGAATTCACCTTTTAATTTCCTGACTGCTGATGCTAACAATGTTGATTGTTGAAGCCAAGCAAGCGGAAGCTGTGACAATCTCAATCCCTTCTCTGTCATGATACTGTCACTAGGCCCACAAGATTATAATGTATTTATTTATTCATTTTTGTCTAATATGTTGAAAGATTCTAACCACTGGGCCAATTGGCAGCATCAGCATGGATGGTGAGGAGATTGAGATAGTTAACAGTTTTAGATTGCTAGGCTCCACAGTCAACGCTCTTGGTAACAGCAGCCAGGAAATCAGGAGATGAATTGCATTGGGAAAGTCAGCTGTGAGGGACCTCTCAAGAGTACTGAAGAGCAACAATGTCAGGCTGGAGACTAAGGTGCACCTGATCCGGGCTATAGTCTTTGCAGTTACGTGCTATGCATCAGAGAGTTGGACAGTGAATAGGGCTGATAGAAAGAGGATTGATGCCTTTGAGCTGTGGTGCTGGAGAAGAGTGTTGAATATACCATGGACTGCTAGGCGAACAAACAGGTTTGTCCTGGAGAGGGTGAAGCCAGAGTGTTCCCTGGAGTCAAGGATTCTGAAGCTTTGCCTGACATATTTTGGGCATGTTGCAAGGAGGGACTGGTCGGGACAGCATGTTTGGCAGAGTGGAGGGGAAGCGAAGGAGAGGAAGACCTTTGGTGAGATGGATCGATTCTGTGACTGGAGCAATGGGAATAAGTGCATTTGAGATGGCTAGGTTGGCACAGGATAGAACAGCATTTAGAGCTCTTGTACATAGGGTCGCTGTGAGTCACAAGTGACTCGATGGCACATAACAACAACAACAACAATGTTGAAATACAGTGTTGTTGTGATTTCCCTCAAGTCACACCCTAAGTTGGTGACTTCAATTACTCTCAATGGTCTCAAGTCTCATTGCAATCAGGTTAGCACCAACTCATAGTTGACACTCTATTGGTGTGATTTTATATAAATGTACATTGTGATTTTTTAAATGTACATCGTGATTTATATAATCTTATATTTTATGAAACATGTTTCATATAAGCATTCATACACATTGTATTTTGTATAATTAAATACTATTGATCTATGCCTATTATTCATCTTTTTGAGTACCATTGAATCTTTCCCATTTCTTCACTCATACCCATCCCCTCATTAAACTCTGCCCTCCTAGTAAAGCTAGAAGTCTCATGGGAGAAAATGACTTAACTTGAGAACCTTATACCCACTGATGAGGCCAACTTTGGGTTACCATTGTAACTCCCTAGGAACTATACCACAGGATGTCACAGAGAGTTCGTTAAATGTTGTTGTGTGCTAGCTCACCCTGCCACCATCTCTTGCAGACTGGATTTATGGACTAATAGGGGTTTCACGGGCTAATTTTTGGAAGTGAATTGCCAGATCTTTATTTCTAGTCCATGTTAGTGTGGAAATTTTGCTGACATCTTCTCAGCATTGTAATAACAAATGAGCCTCCACCAGCAGATAATGGTTATGCAACCAAAATGAAACCCAGAATTCTAACAGTGAACCATCATTGCTTTCTTGATCATTGAAATTTATTGGTAGTCTTTCTCTGATGAAATAAGTAATATTAATATTATTAGTGGTAGTGTTGTTATTGTTGTTATGTGTCATCAGGTTGGAAACGACTCATAGCTGACCCTCCAGTGAGTTTTACAGCTCAGAGGCTATAAATCACATGGGAGGAAATTGTCCATCTTTCTCCTCTGAAGCAGCTTGTGGATTTGAACTTCATGACTTAAGAGTTGACAGTACAACTTCTTATCACTGGGCCAACAGAGCTACCATCAATGTTTATAGGAACTTTAACAAATAAATATAATTTTTCAACATCAGCAGTACTTTTTCACCAATAACAATTTTTAGAGACAAATACAACAACATGAGACATAGAGATTATAACTTGTCCAGACTGAAAATTATGTGTTTGAAGACACTTTGATTTGAGAGACATTATCCAGTACCCCAAGAACAGCAGTTATCCACAGCAAATATTGTAGAGAAAATCTCTATGCTGAAATTTTCTTCTGCTGTAGTTATTACAAAATGCAAGATGCAAATGTCAGTCAAGTAATTGGCCCTATATTAAATGTCTTTCAGTGTTATTCTTTCAGACGTACAGTCTTTTCACAGCTCATTACATCCTATCTATTTTTTTCCTCTTTAAATTAATATCTTTCTGAAGCCCAGTGCTGAACTCACTCAAGTCAGAAGCTATGAAAAAGCATAATGGGGTTTTCATTAGAAGACATGTTTCTAGCAAGTCATTTAAATGAAGGAGCTGATTATTTAAAACAGAAGAGAATAGATCATTTTTAATAAAAAAGAATAAGCTGCATTCAAATGTTTTTCTTGGTCTTAGTAATCCTACAAAACTTGGGCAAAAAATATGACAAGTGGACAACTTAAAATAAAGAATTGTTATATTAAAAGTGGAATTATATACCTAAACTGCTGTTATATGGTGGTGATGACAGAGGCACTAATCACATGGGAAAATAGTGCTCATATTCCTCCTAAAGTGCAGCTGGTGGATTCAAACCACCTACCTTTAAGTTTCCAGTTTGACTCTTTAGCTACTAGATCACCAGAATTCCCCTATATATTATTAGTGGAATACTGTTAAGTACATACCAAAGAGTCATCATGACTATAAAGCTACTGAGTACTTACTGATTTCCATTAAACTGCCATTTGTTTTATGTTGTAAGGTAACAATCCTCCTTTACATCTAATTATAAATATCATTGAATAGGAAGAAAGAAAATGAATGCCTTATTACCCCAACATAACTATTTAGAGAACTTTTCAGTTTTTCTTCCAACTCTTCTCATCTAAGCCATGATTTAAAATATCAAACCTGCAATTTTAAGTAAAGAAATATACACAGAGAGATGTAAACAAGATTTCCAAGTCTTAAATACCATCTCTCTCTCTCTCTCCTTACTTTCTCTCTCTCATGAAGCTCACAAGCATACACACTGCTAGTTCTAGCAAAGCTACACTTTGGGTGAGTGTAGCTCTAGGTGAGTTGCAGATGAGATGCTCTGCCTTCATGGTCATTCTCTCTGTCCCCCCCTCCACTCCTGCCCATTGTCATTCTTGATGGGCTGGACACATCAGGTGAGGAATGAAAGACATTTCATTGAATTACAAAAAAAAAACCCAAAAGAAACAAACTATACATCTTTATGGCAAAGAGAGGACAAGCTGGTGAACTGGAACTGCTGACCTTACGGTTAGTAATATTACCAACCACACCACCAGGGCTCCTTCAACTATGCAGGGTGACAGCTTTCATTTGCTCACCGCTAGTTAGGGATATTGAACCCCAGGAGCTCTGTGGGAGCGAGACAAATCAGTCTCTTACAGAACTTACTGGGTGGTTCTGAGTTAAGGTTAGCTCAATGACAATGGATATTTTCTACTAACATATATCTTCAGGGGTTTCCTTTTTCTTTTAGCAGACTTGATCTTCAGAATGGTTTAATATTTTTTTTTGTTTATAATTGAAGATCAAATGGAAAATTAGTAAAAAATTTCCATGAACTACACATGTAGCTCCCAGATCACAGATGTATTGGTACAGTACGTTTTTGGTAATCAATACCCATTAAAATTATCTTAATTTTTTTGTCTCTTATCCTTTTTCTGTTCCAGTATCCTATCTAAAATATCTTATTGCATTAAAATCTTATGCTTCCTTTGTCTCCTTTTGGCCATGGGTGTTCCATGAGATTCCTGTGTTGCTGATGTCCTTTATACTTTTCAGAAGAGAGGTCGGATATACTGAGGGATGTTTTTTGACTGGAATTGATCTAATGGGTTTTGTTCTATAAATGGTCTAGAATTAAGACATTTTTTTGAGAACGATAATGGTGATAAGGTGTTCTTCTAATCATATTATCACAAGGGTACATACGAACAACAACATGTGTGACTTTTGAGGGAGCCCTTGATCATCTAGCTGAAGTGTTGTTTGTCAAGATTCTCCACTATAGACTTAAAAATAATGTTTTCTTTCCCCCTTTTTTCTACTCATGAAGAAGAATCTTCTGTGCACAGGCCATACTTAAGGAGTGGGGAGTTATGCTCCCTTCTTTAGAGTGGAGTTTTTATATTTATAATTTGGAGATTTGACTCAGTCCTCTCTCATTTATATGTTTATATAAATTGTTTCTGTTATGTCCTCTCACACAAGTCAGCTCAAACTCATAGGAATCCAATGAAAATACCCTCCATCTGGTGCCATTATCACAATAGCTGCCATCTTTAATCCCTCTGTTGGACTCACTTTGTCAATCCATCTCACTGAAAGCCTTTCACATTTTTAGATTAATCCTCTAGTTTTCCAGGAAACTGACCCTCCTGCTCAGATGCCCAAAATATGTGAAATGAACTTTGCTTCTCCATTTTTGTTTCTAATGGGTATCCATTTGCCTGCACTTATACAGAATAAATTTGTTGATACTTTTGTCAGTCCATGGCATATTAAATATTGTGCTCGTCCTTATTCATTTCCAATTTTCACTTGCACATGAAGCAAACGGAAACACCAGAGTTTGGGTCAAATGCATCTTAATCTTTATCACTATGGACTCAAAAGTATCTACTTTGTATTTTACATCATTTATACCACTTGACTTGTTTAGTTGTGCTTTATGTTCCAGCATTGGGCATTGAGGTATTTTTCTGTTTGCTCCTACTCACCTTTCGAATATCTCCATCTAGACTCTTTTTTTTTCCCCCATAAATCTACTGTCCAACGTCTCTCCAAGGTGCTTAGAAGCAATGATGTCAGTTTTTGTTTTGTTGTTTAAAACTACTATATATCCACTTGTTTTTTAAAATTGGTTTACATATAATAATTTGTTTACTTTCATATACATTGTTTTTATGCAATTTTTCATTTACATGTGCTTCGTACAATCATTCATATGTATTGTAGTTTATAATTAATTATTATTTATCTATGACCTTTATATCCCTATTTTTTCATTACTGTTGACTCCTTTGGTCTTGTTTTATTGCAGTTCATTTATTTCTGATGTGAGCAATTCCTTACTTTTTGACTGTTCTCGCTTATCTCATATATGCTGTCCCTAGTCCCAGAAACTGTCATTTCTCCAAGGAATTCAGGTTTCTTTAACTAGAGCATGGCACTAGACAATAAAGTCTGTTATTAGTACTTGTTCCTGCTGGGGAATTTTTAGGCTCTTTCAGCTGACAATACAAAAATATATTGTTGTGCACCTTTGAGTTGTGGGAATGGAGAAGATATTGAACATTATGTGAACTTCAAAGAGAACAAACAGATCTGTCCAGGAGAGGGTGAAAACAAGATGTTCTTTGGAGGCAAGGATTTTGAAGCTCCATTTCACTTACTTTGGGCGTGTTGTCAGAATGGACCAGTCACTGGAGAAGGACATCATGCTTGGAAGGGTTGAGGAGCATCACAGGAGAGGAAGACCCCAGATGAGATGGATTGATGGGAAATGGGTGTAGGTATGTCAGAGACTAGCTCAAGATAGGGCAGGGTTTAGACTTATTGTATATAGGAGAACTATGAATCGCAAGTGACTCAATTGCACATAACAACATGTTGTTGTTGAGTACCATCAAGTTGGAACCAACTCATAGCTGACCCTCCAGTGGTTTTTCAGAGGCAGTTAATTGTACCAAAGGAGATGGCCCATCCTTCTTAATATGTCTTTGTTGTTGTTAAGTGCTGTCGAGTTATAGATGACTTCTAGCGACCCTATGAACGAAAGATCTGAGCACTTGTATAACTTTCATCTTTTCTCCAGGCTCATAGGGTTTCTGGAGGCAAGGTATTTCGGAAGTGGATGCCACTCCTGCTTCCAAGCTTGTTTTAATTGGGGAGCTCCACCAAACACTGTCTACCATGGACATTATCACATTTAACACATATAAATCTAAAAAACCCCAGTTTTTACTAATGCTTCTAACTTAATCTATTGCTACATAGATTTTTCTAACTTTCCCTTTTGTTAATTTGTAAAGTTCTCACTATCTGCCAACAAATGACTTGATTATTCAATTACAAGATACATATTAAACAGCATTAGAATTGTTACTCCTTTTTCTGTACGAACAACTTTATCAATTAGAATGCAGTACAGTTGTGTGTGTGTATACTCTCTTAGAGGCTCCACTCATTTCCCAAATGTCTTAGTTCTATTTCATTTCTTCAAACCTCCTTCAGCAATTTTGCTTTAAATATTTGGAGTACAGTCTGACACTTTCCTTACATACTACATTCTTTCCCAGGATTGTCTATATGTAATTTACATTTAATCTTAAGACTGTTGTTGTTATGTGCCATCGAGTTGCTTGTGACTCATAACGATCCTATGTACAAGAGCTCTAAATGCTGTTCTATCCTGTGCCAACCTAGCCATCTCAAACGCACTTATTCCCACCACTCCAGTCACAGAATCGATCCATCTCATCCAAGGTCTTCC
>NW_006399823.1:5224368-5245909 GCF_000299155.1 Elephantulus edwardii | reverse complement strand
GATAGACAGAAATTTAAAAATTTTATATCATCGGTAAATTGTGTGATACTAAGTTTTGCAGCTAGGTAATTTTGTACTAAAGTATCAAATATTTAAGTTGTGGTACCTGAAACTCTAGGTTGATATTTTATAGATGTCAAAAATTCTGTGAAAATATTGTCCAAACGATAATCCATTTCCAGAAAAATAATATTTGCATGCATATACATAATGCTTTGCATAAAATTTGTTTCTATTGAAATGTGTATGTTGTTGTTGTTGTATGTGCCATTGAGTTGCCAGTGACTCATAGTAACCCTATGAATGCTGCCCTATCTTGAGCCAATCTCACTGTCTGTCACTAACCCACCTGCCCCATTAACACAGTCACAATGTCACTCTATCTTATTGAGGGTCTTCCCCTCCTGTACCAAAAGTATATGAGACAGAGTTTCAAAATCATTGCCTCCCAGAGCACCCTGGTTTCATATCTCCAAGATATACCTGTTTATTTTCTTGGCAGTCCATGTTATGCTCAATACTCTTCTCCAGCACCACTACTCAAAGGCACAAATTCTTTTTTCTGTCACCCTTAGCTACTGTCCATCTCTCCAAAGCATAGAAAGTAATTGCAAAGAGCATGGCCTAAATTAGTCATACCTTAGTCTCTAGACTGACATCATTGCTTTGTAGCACTCTTGAGCGGTCCCTAACAACAATCTTTCTCAATGCAACTTGTCTTTTGATTTCCTGACTGCTGGTGCCCAAAGAGGATGGATTGTTGGTCTGAGCAAGTTGGAATTGTTAACAATCTCAGTCTCTTCTCCAACTGTCATCATGCTGTCAGTTGGCTCAGTGGTGGGAATCCTTGTTTTCTTGATGTTGAGATACAATCCATATTGAAGACTGCAATCCTTGACCTTCTGCAGTAAAAGCTTTAGGTCTTCCTTAGTTTTGGAGAGCAAAATTGTGTCATCTGCATAACGTAGGTTGTTGAATTTCCCTTCTGTGATGATGCCACATTCTTCTTCATAAAGTCCAGGCTCCTAAATGATCTGTTCCTCATATAGACTGAAAAGACATAACAGAGAGGACACATCCCTGATGCTCTCTTTTCTTGCTCCCAAATCCAACATGTTACTTTCACTTCATGGGTTGAGGAAAAACTGACATCCAAAGAGCCTGTTAGACTTTCTAGAATTCTGGAGAATTGAGGAAACACGAGTAATAACAAAGACTACAACCCATTTCTCTGATTTTCCCTTGAGGGTTTTTTGATCCAACTAAAAGAACAAACAGATATGTCTTGGGAAAAAGGCAAACAGAGTGTTTCCTTGGAGGCAAAGATGGCAAAGCTTAATTTTTGTTCATTAGGACATGTAGGTAGTTGAGGCTATTTCTTGGGAAGAGAAATCATCATTGGAAAGATGGAGGGTCAGCAAAGAAAGGAAGACCCCAATGACGTGGTAACTTCAGCAATGGACTCTAGTGTGTCAGAAATTATAAGGATGGCAGAGGATAGGGGCAGGATTCAAGTTGGCTGTCCAAAGATTTGCTATGAGTTTTACTCAACTCAATAGTACCTAACAACAATAACAGCAACAATACCATAACACCCTAATACATTAGAAAGTCTGGAAAAACAGCGACTTCATTGAAAATAGTTTAACAAAGGTTTAAATTATTTTCTTTCATCACAGCTAATATCACACACAAGCAAAATCCTACCGAAGATCATCCAAAAACAATTAGAATAGTACGTTGACAAAGAACTACCAGAAATACAAACTAGGTTTAGGAGAGGCTGTGACACTAGAGATATTATGGTCAATGTCAGATGGATCTTGGCAGAAAACAGAGTGACCTGTGAGTGCCTCTGAGCTGTGGTACTGGAGAAGAGTCTTGAACATACATAGCATGGACCAACAAGAAAACAAATAAGTCTGTCCTAGAGAGGATGAAACCAGGTTTCTCCTTGGAGACTAGAATTTTGAAGCTCCATCTCACGTACTTTGGGCATGTGGCCATGAGGGACCTGTTCTTGGAGAAATACTGTATGCTTCAAAGATTGGAGGGACAGTGCAGAAGAGGAAGACCTCGGTATTGATGTAGAGATATTGATACAGAAACTAGGCTAAGGGCAGTTGACGTATCGGAGTCATTGGGATTGGCTCTGGATAGGGCAGGCTTCAGAGCTGCTATACATAGGGTCACTATGAGTTATAGGCTACTCTATGGCACGTAACAAGAACAAAAACATAATTGCAGTCACAAGAATCTAATAATAAGATATGATGTAAAACATGAAGAAAATGGAATGAAAATTTACCCATGATTTGAATTTTTGTCCGTGAAACACATTAATTTCTTCTATCTGAAATGATTTTATACTAACTACAGTGGATTTTTTTAATTTTTGAGGATTTCCTTAGTTGTTATTCTGATTTACTTTTAAAAGCACAAACACTTTGAGTTAAAAAAGATTAAGCTGAAAGTCGAAATTAGAAAAACGGCTAGCAGAAAAAAAAATACTTCCCTGTAAAGATAAAACTCTTAAGCTATTTCAGAGTCCTTTTTTAATTTTTCACTTGTCCAGTCAGATTATGCATACATAAGTGATCAGTAAATGGAATCACAAAGAAGTAGGATATATATAGAAATATTATTCTTTATTATTCAGTTGTCAGATGTGTATTGAATACAAGTGATATGAAGGAAACCATACTTAATCCAGAGAAAAATGGAAAGTATATGATGATAGTTTATAAAAAGTAGGTTAAAACAAGTTTACATTAAAAACATATCAAATATCATTGATATAAAGTATGAGTAAAATGTATATTATAAAACAAATGTACAATAAATGAAAAGGACACAAAGATAGGGTTGTTGTTGATATATGCTGCTAAGTCATTTGTGACATATAACGACCCCATGTCCAGCAGCTCTGAACCCTGTTCTATCCTGAGCCAACTTTATTGTCTCTAACACAGCTATCCCCATCACTCTAGTTACGGGTTCAATCCATCTCATAGAAGGTCTTCCTCTCTTGCACTGTCCCTCCACCCTCTGAAGCATGATATCCCTCTCCAAGGGTCTGTCTTTCCTTGCAACATGCCCAAAGTATGTCAGACAAAGCTTCAGAATATTTGTCTCCAAGGAACAGCCTGGTCTCACCCTCTCTAGGATGAACCTGTTTGTTCTCCTAGCAGTCCATGGTACATTCAATACTCTTCTCTAGCACCACAGTTCAAAGGCATCAATTCTCCTATCATCCCTAGTCAGTTTCCATCCTTATGATGCATAGCAAGTAATTGTGAAGATTATGGCCTGGATCAGGTGCACTTTAGTCTCCAGACTGACATCATTGCTCTTCATTACTCTGAAGATGTCCCTGACACCAGACTTTCCCAATGCAATTAATCTTTTGATTTCCTGACTGCTGGTACCAAGAGTGCTGTTTGTGGAAAAAAGCAAACAAAAGCTGTTAATAATCTCAATTTCTTCACTATCTATTATGATGTTGCCACTTGGCCCGGGAGTGAGAATCTGTTTTCTCCATGTTGAGCTTTAATCTATATTTAAGGCTGTATGTAGTCTTTGGCCTTCTGTAGCAAGCAATTCAGGTCCTCCTCAGTTTTATCAATCAGGATTATGTTATCTGCATAACACAGTTTTTTGAGGAGGCTTCCTCCAATCCTGATGTCACATTTCTCCTCATTGAGCGCAGCCTCCTGGATGGTCTGTTCTGCATACAGATTGAAAAGGTATGGAGATAGGACACATCCCTGGTGTACACCTTTCCTTATTTTGGTCCATGCAGTGTTTCATTTCTCTGTTCTGGTGACTGCTTCCTAGTTCAATTTTAGTTTTACATAAGCACAATCCAGTGTTCTGGTAGAAAGTAAAATATACTTAGATATTCAAACATACATTATTTATGTATATGTGCGTATATTTGTACATGTACATGCAGATTTTGGTTTATAACACTGTCTTAAGGAATGAATAATAACGAGGATATTGTAAAATGTGAAGCACAAAAATATTTTATATATATATTTTATGTATGTAATTTTTCATTTTGATTCAAACTACAATCCATCAATGCTATTTATTAAATCCTCTTAAATGACTGCCACACCCCAAGGAGCTAGAGTCAGAAAATCAAAAGGGCCGAACTCGCTCAGCATTTCTTAAGCTCAAGGAACTGAAGAACATTTTCAAACCTAGAGTTGCTGTAATCAAGGATGCTTTGGGCAGAATATTAAATGATCCAGGAAGTATTAAAAGAAGATGGAAGGACTATACTGAGTCATTATATAGAAAGGAATTGGCAGATGCAGAGGAATTTAAAGAAATAATATATGAGCAAGAGCCTATGGTGATGAAGGAAGAAGTTCAAGTTGCTTGAAGGAAATAGCAAAAAATAAGGCCCCAGGAATAGATGGTATACCAATTGAAGTATTTCAGATAACAGATGTTGCCCTGGATGTGTTCACCAAGTTGTGACAAGAAATCTGGAGAACAACCACTTGGCCAACTGACTGGAAGAGATCTATATTTGTTCCCATTCCAAAGAAAGATGACCCAACTGAGTGTGGAAACTACAGAACAGTGTCACTGATTTCACTTGCAAGCAAGATTCTACTGAAGATCATCCAAAAACGATTAGAACAGCACATCAGCAGAGAACTGCCGGAAGTCCATTCTGGGTTTAGAAGGGGTCGTGGTACTAGGGATATTGTTGCTGATGTTAGATGGATCTTGGCTGAAAGCAGAGAATACCAGAAGAATGTCTATCTGTGCTTCATTGATTATGCAAAGGCATTTGACTGTGTGGATCATAACAAACTGTGGCTGACTCTGAGAAGAATGGGAATCCCAGAACATTTAATTGTGCTAATGCAAAACCTATACTTGGACCAAGAGGCAGTAGTCAGAACAGAGCAGGGTAACACTGCATTGTTCAAAATTGGGAAGGGTGTACGCCAGGGATGCATCCTGTCTCCATACCTTTTCAACATGTATGCAGAGCAGATTATCCGAGAGGCTGGGCTCTATGAGGAGAATTGTGGCATCAGGATTGGTGGAAGATCTATTAACAATCTCTGTTATGCAGATGACACAACCCTGCTTGCTGAAACTGAGGAGGACCTCATGCACTTGCTGCGAAGGGTCAAGGACTGCAGCCTTCAGTATGGACTGAGGCTCAATGTCAAGAAGACAAAGATTCTCGCCACTGGACCAATTGGCAGCGTCAGGATGGATGACGAAGAGATTGAGAGTGTTCACAGCTTCAGTTTGCTCGGCTCCACAGTCAACACTCTTGGCACCAGCAGTCAGGAAATCAAAAAGTGTATCGTGATGGGAAAGTCTGCCTTTAGGGACCCCTCTAAAGTACTCAGGAACAATGGTGTCTCTCTGGAGACTAAGGTGCGCCTGATACAGACCATGGTATTTGCAATCGCTTGTTATGCATCAGAGAGTTGGACCATGACTAGGGAGGACAGAAGGAGAGTGGATGCTTTTGAGCTGTGGTGCTGGAGAATGGTACTGAATGTACCATGGACTGCCAGGAAAACAAACAGATTCATCTTGGAGAGGATTAAACCAAGCTACTCCTTGGAGGCAAGGATTCTGGGGCTTCGTCTGACATACTTTGGACATGTTGCCAGGAGGGACGGGTCCTTGGAGAGGACATCATGCTTGGGAGGGTGGAGGGACAGTGCAGGAGGGGAAGACCCTCTATGAGATGGATTGATTCGGTGACTGGGGTAATCGGGATGGTGTATCAGAGGCGGTGCAGTTGGCGCAGGATAGAGCAGGGTTTAGGGCTGTTGTGCATAGGGTCGCTATGAGTCGGAAACGACTCGATGGCACATAACAACAACAACAACAAGAAATATATATATATAGGAATCAGTGATTACAATTTTCAGCGAAGTGTAGAAATTTCTGTACTACAATTTAGGATCCCTCTACTGGTTGAGTCATGTCCTATTCTCTTTATTAGCATAATTATTTTGCTCTTGTTGAATGTCCATAAGGGTCTTAGAGTATTTCTTGCTACACAACCAAGCCATATTTCAAAAGTTAAGCTAAAGGGAGCTCTGGTGGCCTAGTGGCAAGAAGCTACACTGCAATCTCGAAAGCCCACAGTTCAAATCCATAAGATGCTCTGCTGGAGAAGGAGGGGAAACTTCCTCCTGTATCAGCTGGATCTGACTAGACAATACACAACAAGAAAAAAAAAAAAGGAACCAAACTGTGAACTCAGGGACTCATTATTAGAATCATCTATATACATTCAAATTTAATTTGATATTCAGCAATAGGAAACGTATGTATTTGTAAAAATAGCTATCAGAGAACTAAATAGAAGTAATCTGGTTAATCATCTTATATATACAATTTCCATTAAGCTTCTCTAAAGAGGATTTTATAAAAAATATATTGATATACTGAGGATTACATAATATTCACAGTCTTACCTGGTTAACTTACTCATTGCTGCCCAGTTGGAACTCAGTCGTAGATATCCTCCCTGGAGCTTCTGAGTTGGTAAGTTGCTCAGCAAGATATTTCTCATATTTCTCCCTTAGAGCTACTCAGTGTATTCAAACCACCAGAGAAAGGTGGCCTTTGTGTTCGTAGCACAAGTCTCTATGAACTATGCCACCCTGCTGGTTTAGTGTGAGAAAATAAAGATAAATCCAGAACTGTTATGTTTGATTCTCTAAATTTAATTCCATCAATAAACAGTTTCTTGAGAACCTGTTCAGTACCCTGCTATCACCTGAAGATGCGAAGAGGAATGAATGCTGGGAGTAGATGGAGAGAGCCATGGTCTCTGCTGATTGGGCTGTTTATGTTCCATCCCTAGGTGAAATCTCTAGAGCAATTTCATGTAAGAAAATATATTTCTATATTTTTAGAATTTCTATCTTTTTACATCGCTATTTTTCATGTTTCTTTGCCTTATGGACAAACGTACTTCTAAGAATGGCTATCACCAGCAATGCTTTAAAGTATGAGGTTGAGTAAGCCCTTTTCATTTCAATCTTACTATGAAATTTGGGGCAGGTTCTTAAGGAGACCTGTGCTGATACAGAACATGTCTTTTATTTTCAAGCAACTTCCTCTGCTTTTCCTTTTATTAAGTATTTTGCTCTGGTGGCATAGTTCATAAAGAGTTGCAATCCTAATTCAAAGACAGCACCAAAGGTTCCCTAGAAGAACGATGGCAATTGTCTCCCATATGATTTGCATTCTAAGAAAACCTGCTGCAGTACCAACTATGAGTTAGTTCCAACTTGATGGCAATAAATTTGTGTTTGAGAAACATTTCATAAAAATAAATGTCATTCTTCTTTACCTCACCTGAAAGATGTTTCTTCTCTTCATTCATCTCTACTACTGACACAGATTATAAATTCTTTATCATGTTGTATCATCCATTGAAAACAAACACACATACACAAAACAAAACTACAGTTTAAAAACGTCACCATTTTATTATAGTTTATCAGCTAAAATTTTGCATTGGATAAAAATATTTTTCTTTCCAATTATTTAGAAAACAAAAAATGTCACAGTAAAACTGTTTTCAAGGAAACAAAGCATTTGAGACGATTTTTGTTTTAATTGTTTTTAATAAATTTCTCTATTGATGAGCATGTGTTGAGTTCAACAATTAATACCTGATTCATGCACAAGTACTTGATAGAACACTCTTATTTAACCAGAGAAGAGAAACAGATCTGTTTCATGTTGTCACTGGCTCCCCATAATTAATTTCCATAGAGTATACTCTTGGATTTACATAAAATTGTTGTTATTAGGTGCCATTGAGTATATGGCCCATGGCAACCGATCTGAACCCTGTCCCCCAATTTCTGGCACCCTGGAGTTCACAGCAGAAGTCACTGTCAATCCATCTGGTTGAGAGTTTTCTGTCTTTCTTACATACTTTATATATAATATGTAGTTTTATAAACAGTTTAAGTTCTTAAACAATTTTAAAGGACAAAGTTTCAACATGAATAAATGACATAAACACTAATAGAATAATCAAAATGAAACTAGCTTTTACAATTTAAATTTCAGCAAAGTCAAATTTGTTTTTAGCAAAAGAAAAACTAGATTAAAAAAATACAATATTAACAATTTTGAATCTATAATATTTGCATGTTAAATAAACTTGCCATATTTTATTGCCCATCTACATCTTATATATTGATGTCTTCAATAAAATATATTGCCACACAGTCTTAATTAAGATGAAATAAAATGATTTTTACTTTTACTGGAGTAAATAGATCATCTCTAAGTTCATATAAATTATTTTTGCTTAGAACAAGACATTTAAAACATTTTTCAAGGACATTTTGTCTTCAAGCTTTAAAATATCAAGTAATTATCAAATCAATGATCATTTGGGGGAAAGTAATGAAGTATGGAAAATAACCACTTCAAATTATATAAATCATTACCACAAAGTATTTAAAACTGGTGTCATTAGAACAGCACTTTGATAGTAAGAACATTAAATGTCTTAAAAGTTTAATAAAAAGCAAATTGTATTTTAAAGAATATTTAAGACAAGAACTTTATACTTGTATCCTTAATCTACTTTTGATTTCATTTTGCTTTTCCCCCTAAAACTTAAATGAATTTTCATTTAATATCATCTAAATATAGTAGAATTCATCTCTAACATATTGTTTCACAAATATACATTTCAAGTATAGTCACAGACAACACATTTTTAAACATCTGATTACAGAAGAAATGTTAAAGTTGTATTTTTATTATTCTTCCAGTATTTTTAAGAATAGCTGGGCATGGTTGTAAACCTGACTTGGGGGATATAAACTTTCACACTTTTCAGAATCCTTCTCTGTTAATTTTGTATTATTTTACGTATGCTTACCTTAATATCTTAATCATATACAACTCCAGGCTTCATCTGTGAGCATTTTTATTTTTCTTTGCATTGTTGTTCTTGTTATATATCATCAAGTCACTTGCTACTCATAGAGACCCTATGTACAAGAGCCCTAAACCCTGCTCTATCCTGTACCAACCTCACTGTCTCTGACACACTTACTCCCATTACTCCAATCACTGAATCGATCCATCTCAGCGAGGGTCTTCCTCTCATTCACTGTCCATCCACTCTCCCAAACATGATGTCCCTCTCCAAGGACTGATCCCTCCTTGTAACATGCTCAAAGTATGTCAGATGAAGCTTCAGAATCCTTGCTTCCAAGGAGCCTGGTTTCACCCTCTCCAGGACAAACATGTTTGTTCTCCTTGTATAGTCAACACTCCTCTCCAGCACCACAGCTCGAAGGTATCAATTCTCTTTCTATTATCACTAGTCACTGTTCAACTCTCTGACACATAGTGCACAATTGTGAAGACTGTGGCCTGGATCAGGTGTGCCTTTGTCTCCAGTCTGATGTCGTTGCTCTTCAAATCCACCAGCTGCTCAGCAGGAGAAACTTGGACAATTTTCTCCCGTGTGATTAATTGCCTCTGAAAACCCATCAACTATGGGTAGATTATGACTTTATTGTACATAATAACAACACTAGTAGCAACGTCTAAGAGAGAGGACTTATTCCATCTTTTGTAAGGATCATTCTATGTCAGTAGAACTGTTTCTCACCAGCAGTCACCTGCTTTAAGGGAACTGATTGGTACATTGAAAGATTACAGAGGAGAATTGTTGTTGTTAGTTGCTATCTAATAATTTCCAATTCATGGTGAACCCCTATGTATAGAACCCCATGGTTTTCTAGGGCTATGATCTTTCAAAAGCAGATTGACATAATTTTGCACTGAGATGCCTCTCAGTAAATTCAAACCACTGATCTTTTGGCTAGCAGTTCTATACTTAACCATTCGTACCATTAATGAGCTCCTAAAGTAAAGTTATGATGTGAGTAATTGTAACCTATGCTTTCTTAAAAAGTTCCAAAAGGAAATAGTTTGAACCTTGAAGTCTGTAAAGTTAAGCCAGTAAAGGAAAATATTTTAAGATATCCATGAAATAAGATACTTTACACTTTACCTTTTATGTATCACTTACTTTTGAGATGTCTAATTTTATGTTTCAGATCCCCTAGAAGAACTGCAAGGACAGTCTTTTATATCTTTCCTCTTAAAAAAAAAAAAAGAGTAGTTGGCAAACATAAAACCTATACTTTTTTAGTCACAAGCACCACAATTCCAGTTAGTTTATAATCCAGGAGAATATATTTGATCTTTGGAATGTCTTATAATTTATCATAATAGTATATATTCTTATCTTAATATATATGTCTTATTGATAATGATACTGTGAAATGATGAATAATAAAACATTAATTTATTAGTAGAAAATAATAAGTTAAAATTGGAATAATTTTACTCTAAATACTGTATTCAATGTTTCAGGCATAGTTACTTCTACACCCAAAAGAGTATGTATAATTACTATAAATTTAAATTGTTGCTGTTGTTATGTGCCATCAAGTCATCTGAGACTTTTAGTGACCACATATACAATTTGCTCTGAAGTCTGTCCTATCCTACCTGAGCCAGTCTTACTATCTCTGATACACAACCCCCCCCCTCCCATGACCCCAGTTACTGTGTCAATTCATCTCATTTAGAGTGTTCCTCTCTTTCACTGCTCCTCCACCCTTCCACGCATGAAGTCCTTCTCTAATGACTGGTTCCTTCTGGAAACATGCCCTAAGTATGTGAGATGGAGCTCCAAAATCTTTGTTCCTAAGGAGAAACTTGGTTTAATCCTTTCCAGGACAGATCTGTTTGTTCTCTTGGGAGTCTATGGTATGCTCATTACTCTTCTCTAGCACCACAATTCAAAGACATCGGTTCTTTTTCTGTCATCCTTAGCTATTGTCCAGCTCTCTGATGCATAGAAAATATTGGCAAAGACCATGGCCTGAATCTGCCACACCTTAGTCTCTAGACTTGACATTACTGCTCCTCAATACTCTGGGGAGATCCTTGACAGCAGATTTTCGCAGTGCAATTATTTTTATATTCCCTGACTACTGAAGAGTGTTGACTGGGAAGGCAAGCAAGCTAAAATTGCTGACAGTCTCAATCTCTTCTCTAACTATCATGGTGCTGTCAATTTACTCATGGTGAGATCTTTGTCTTCTTGATGTTGAGCTTCAATCTATATTGAAGACAACAGTCCCTAACCCTCTGCAGCAAGTGCTTCAGGTCCTCTTCAGTTTCAGCAAGCAAGTTTGTGTCATATGCGTAACGTAGGTTGTTGATAGGTCTTCCTCCAATCCTGATGCCACTTTCCTCCTCATAATGCCAAGCCTCTTGAATCATCTGTTCTATATATAGATTTAAAAAGTATGGAGACAGACACATCCCTGACACACTACTTTCCTGATTTTGAACCATGCAGTGTTCCTTTGCTCTAGTCTGAGGACTGCTACCTAGTCCAAGTATAGGTTTCACATAAGCACAATCAAGTGTTCTAAGATTCCCATTTTCCTCAAGGTTAACCACAATTTGTTGTGATCCCCACAGTCAAATTTCTTTACATAGTCAATGAAATACAGATAGACATTCCTATGGTACTCTTGGCTTTGGGCCAAGATCCTTCTGACATTGGTGACAATGTCACTAATGCCACATTTTCTAAACTCACCTTATATTTCTGGTAGTTCTCTGTTGATCCCTGTTGTTTCAGTCACTTTTACATAATGTTCAGCAGGATATTGCTTGTGTGTGATATTATTCAATAATTTCTACACTCTGTCAGGTCTCCTTTTCTGGAAAGGGAACAAACAAAAATCTCCTCCAGTCAGTTGGCCAGGTAGTTGTCTTCTAGATTTCTTGTCACGACCTGGAGAGCAAATCCAGGGTAGCATCTCTTTGTTGAAATATATCAGTTGATACTCCATCAATTTCTGGGGCTATTGTTTTTGCCAATTCCTTCAGAGCAGCTTGAACTTCCTCCTTCATCACCACTGCCTTTTGCTCATACATTATTTCATGAAATTCTTCTGTGTCAGCCAATTCTTTCTGGTACAGTGACTCTATATACTCCTTCCATCTTCTTTCAGTGGTTCCGAAATCATTCAATATTCTGCCCATAGCATCCTTAAATATTGCAACTCAATGCTTGAATTTGTTGTTTAATTCCTTTAGCTTAAGAAATAGAACTTGTTGTTGCTGATGAGTATTGTCGAATTTGAATGACTCATAGCTTACCCTCCACTGGGTTTTCAGAGACAGTAAATCACATGAGAAGAAACTGTCCATCTTTTCTTGTAGAACAGCTGGTGGATTCAAATCATGTGCAATGCAGTCCAAAATAAAGAAAACGTCACATTCTTATACTTTGACTAATGGAATTGGGAGACAATAATAATTTAGAAATTGGATTGTTGTGGTTATTGACCATCCAGTTGGAAGTGATGAGGTTCTTTTAGAGGCTGTAAATCACACAGGAAGAGATTACCCATCTTTCTTCCTAAGAGAAGCAGTGGATTCAAACTGTCTGTCTTCGGGTTGAGAGCACAGCTCCTTATCACAAAGCCACCAGAGCTCCTTGGAAATTGGATTAGATGGACTCTATGTTCCCTTCCAACCCTGCCTTAACTGGTAAAGGATTGCAGTTTTATAAAGAAAATACACAGTAATTCAACAGTTAATGTTTCAGTTAAAAGTTATCTATTATAAAACTCAGGCTAGACTCTTAGCAACAGTTACGAGGTTTCTGAGGCTGTAGATTACATTAGGAAGAGATTGGCCATCTAAACACCTTTGGGTATGAACTCCAAGCACCAAGCCCTTGAGTTTGCAGCACAACTCATGACTGACTGCATATCATACTATGCATGTACTTTTCTTTCAAATGCAAAATCATCTGTTGTCAAATTGATTTTAATTCCTGATCATCCCTCTATTAGATTTCAATGCTGTAGATCTTTAAAGAGAATAATATTTCCCCTTTGGAATGGCTAGTGGATTGAAAAATCTGGCCTAAGCAGTCCAACACTTAATGCACTCACAATGTTGTAAAAAAAATCTGTTAATTTGACATCTCTTTTTTCCACTGTTCTTGCACTCTCCTGGTGAGCATGACCTCACTCAATCTTACTTCTATGCGTCCATCTCTACTTATGCTTATGCACAACCCACCTTGATGTCACAATTACCCCTGCCTCTTTTTTCAGTGATTGAGCAAAAACATTTTCTTTTCCCTCAGTAGATCCCAATGCTTTTTGTTCTAAAATTTCACATGTGTTCTTTTCTTCTACTATAGCCTGCACTCGTAAATGCGTGTTTGGTAAATGTCTAGTGTTCTATCAAGTTCCATACCAACTGAAGTCCACTGTAGAATCTTCCCTGCCTATAAAAAGAGAATGGCATCCTCATGCCACAGCTGACCTCAATTAACTTCAGAAAGAGAAACAATCCCATCGGTAGCATCTACAGTATAAAACCAAATCTCACGAGGACAGGCATGACCTCCATACTCCTGCTTCTGCTTCTTTTAGCTCGAATACCAACAGTACTGTTCTACTTTTGTTGTCGGGGACCCTCAAATTGTAATTGATCCATAGCTGACCCTTTAGATGGTTTTCAGAGGCAGTAAATCCCATAGTAGGAGATTGTCCATCTTTCTCCTGTGGAGCAACACGCAGATTGAAAGAATGACTTTTAAGTTGGCAGTACTGTTCTTTATCATTAAACCACCAGAACTATGAGGTCAAAATTCAATGCAATAGCTCCACACAGACTTCACCAAACACCAGAACCATACTTCTATTTATGAGCCTCACTAGGGAATATTCAGTTGGATATTCAATTGGAGTTTCAGTGGCCTAGTGGAAAGAAGTTGCATTGCAATCCCAAAGGCACATGGTTCAAGGCCACCAGCTGCTCCGTGGGAGAGGGATGGGCCATCTGCTTCTGTAAGATTAACTTCCTCCAAAAACCCACTGGAAGGTCAGTCAAATATGGGTTGGTTCCAACTCGACGGTACAGAACAACAATGACAAAATAATTTATCAGACAGTACAGCTTTCTAAGTATTCACAGACCCTTCAGAACTCAATTTTGCACCTTTAAGCTAGTGTTACAAAGTTTTCTCGCTTTTGCCAATTGTAGTGTCACCCTGCTACTCTTCCTACCTTAAGTCCTGCAGCAACCCTGGGTGAAGGCCACTGGCTCTGGTTTTGCAAAGTGGCACTGCCAAGTCAGCTTTGTCTCACATCAGTCTTTCGTTGTCCACTGATTTCTGCTATTCTTGTGTAGGTTCTTGTCTTACTGATTTCAGAATCTCTGGCCTTAAAGGATGCACATTGCTTTTTATTCCTTGCTAGTAGTGAAATTCTCATCTTTTTCTGCCAATGGATTGGAAAACTGATCAATGCTATCATGAATTGTTTCTGTACACCATATTTCATGTTGCCACCCAGCCATTTGGTGAAAGTCTAAGTTTGATGCCTGAGAAAGCAATTTTGAACAATAAATACATTGTATTATACTGTAACAGGCAGTATTTAAGGCATCCTGAACACAGTTATTTGATAGACTCTGCCATCAAATCAAAGGTTGGATAGGGGGTGGGGTGAGGAAGGTGCTGGATGGAGTAGGTGGGCATACTAGGGGTGATGGCAGAGCAGGGAAAGGGAAGGGAGAAGACACATGCACTAAGTGATGGGAGGAGTGTTTTCCAACACTGAATCTATTGGTTACTTCTGTAAGGGGAAATGTCTTTCATCTGTTGCTTTTTTTTTTTTTAAATGCTTGTCTGCCAAGTAGTGCTCTAAAACTGCACATACAAATTAAGATAGGCTGTGAAGAAGGGTTGTCCATCCACTTCATAAAGAACAAGCCATCAAAACTTCTCTGTGCAATCAAGCACTGTTAGAGTAGACTAGCAGATATGGAACCACCTGAGGCTCAGCCCTAGAATTTGGAAACACAAATAAGGAGGAACAGTTGTAAGCAGACACTAATAATTGAAATGTGGAATGTGAGAAGCATGATAGTAGGAAAACTGGACATTATTAAGAAAGAAAGGAAATGCGTAAATATTGACAAGCTAGGTGTTTGCAAAATGAAATAGATTGGCATGGGACATTTTGAATCAGACATTCATATGACCTACTACATTGGAGCTAAAAAGGTGAGGGAAAACAGGGTTGCTTTTATAGTTAAAAAGGTCATTTCTGGATCCGTCTTGAAATACAACATTGGGAATGACAGGATAATATCCATACTCTTATAAGGCAGTCCAGTGAATACCATTATCATTCAAATATATGCACCAACAACCACAGTAGATGATTTCTACCAACTTTTGCAGTCAGAAATTTCTTGAACATGAAATCAAAGTGCATTAATAATAATAGGTGACTGGAATACAAGAGATGGGAACAGAGAAGAATTAGTAGTTGAAAAACATGGACTTGGAGACAGATACGATGCTGGAGATAAAAAGAATTTCAACCAATCAATGATTTAGTCATTGTAAATATCTTTTATAAGAAAAATAAACATGGACTGTAAAACTGGATTTAATTTGATGGTATTCATAGGAATCAGATCAATGTATTTGGAGAAAGAATTATTGCAGAAAATCAGTATCAGCTGTGAAAAGTAGGTCAGGTGATGGTTGTGGAACCATCAACTACTTGTATGCAAGTTCAAAATAAAGCTAAGGAAGGTTAAGTCAAATCCACAGGAACCAAAATTTGACCTGAGTCTATCCCACCTGAGTTAAAAAGCCATTTAAGGAAAGATTTGAGGTCTTGAGCACTATTGAACGAAGAGCAGGTGAGCTGTTGGAGGCTATCAAGAATATTGTCCACCAAGAATGCAGAAGTTCTGAGATGGATGCCAAAGAGACTCTAATTACTGAATCAGAGCATTGAGAAGCCAAAGCAAAGGGGGGAAACACCAGAAAGTTAAAGGGCTAAACAGAAGATTTTAAAGGGCAACTCAGGAAGACAAATCAAAGCAGTATAATGAAATATGCAAAGAACTGGAGTCGGAAAATCAAAAGTGTTGAACTAACTCAATATTTCTTAAGCTGAAGGAATTGAAGAACAAATTCAAGCCTTCAGTTGCAATACTTAAGGATGCTGTGGGCAGAATATTGAATGCTCTAGGAAACATTAAAAGAAGATGGAAGGAGGAACCGGAGTCACTGTAGCAAAAAGAACTGGCTAACACAGAAGAATTTAATGAAATAGCATGTGATCAAGAGGCAATGGTGATGAAGGAGCAAGTTTAAGCTGCTCTGAAGGAATTGGCAAAAACAAGCTGTAGGAATTGATAAAATACCCATTAACCTATTTCAAAAACCAGATGCTACCCTGGATGTGCTCACCAGGTTTTGCCAAGAAATCAGGGGGAGAGCTACCTGGCCAGCTAACTAGAAGATATTTATTCCCATTGAAAAACAAACAAAAAAAAGTGGTCACTCAGAGTGTGAAAATTATTTTAAAAAATCACTAATGTCAGACACAAGCAAAATTTCTCTGATGATTATACAAAAATAACTGGAACAAGATATTGAGAAAGAATGATCAGAAATACAAGCTAGGTTTGGAAGAGGCCAAAGCACTAAAAACATATTGCCAATGTCAGATGGATCTTGGCTGAAAGCAAAGAATACCAGAAGAAAGTCTATCTGTGTTTCATTGACTATGCAAAGACATTTGACTGTGTGGATCACAACAAATTGTGGCAAACCTTGAAAAGAATGGGAATCTGGAAACACTTGATTGTGCTTATTTGTAACCTATTCTTCCACCAGGAGGCAGTCCTCAGAACAGAGCAAGGAAACAATGCATGCATGGTTCAACTGGGAAAAGTGTGTCAGGAGTATGCCCTGTCTTCTTGACTTTTCAATCTGTATATGGACCAGATCGTTAGGGAGGTTGAGCCTTATGAGGAGAAATGTGGCATCAGGCTTGGAGGAAGACTCATCAATAACCTGTGACATGCAGATAACACAACCTTGCTTGCTGAAATCGAGGAAGACCTGAAGCATTTGCTTCAGAAGGTCAAGGATTGTAGTCTTCAATAAAGATTGAAACATCAAGAAAACAAAGACTCACCACTGGACTAATTGGCAGCCTCATGATAGAGAAGAGATTGAGGCTGTTAACCATTTCAGCTTGATCAGAGCCACAATCAAGAGTCTTGGCACCAGAAGTCAGGAAATCAAACGATGAGTAGCATTGGGAAAGTTTGCTACCAGGTAGCTCTTTATAATGCTAAAGAGTAATAATATCAGACTAGGGACTAAGGTGCACCTGTTCTGAATCATTATCTTCACAATTTCTTGCCATGCATCAGAGAACTGGACAATGACTAAAGATTACAGAAGAATAGATGCCTTTGAATTGTGGTGCTAGAGAAAAGTAGTGAACATAGTATGAAGTGTCAAGAAAACCAACAGGTCTATCTTGGAAGCAAGGATTTTGTCTATGAGTCAAACAATTTTGAGAAAAGAGAAATTCAGGAGTAATACATTACTTTAAAAAGTTCAAGTTTCTATGTTAAATGCAATGTACATGAATGATACACATTGTATACAAATTTTGTATGCAAACCAACATAAAATAAAAATTAAGTGGGGAAAATGATTCCAATTTCCCAGACAACTACAAATTGAAATTACTGAGAAAATTTTACACACAAATATGGGATAAAATACTTTACAGGATTATTTCATATTAGATTATAAAAGATATAATCAAGTATTTTAAATATAAAACTTCATGGAAAAAATTATTATGATTACATAGTGATATTTTCTTATATAATCAATAAGCATTTCCTTCACAGCAATTGTTGTTGTTTGCTACCCAGTTGAAACTGACATATAACTGACCCTCCAGCTAGTTTTCAAAGGCAATACATTACACATGAGGAAATTGCCCATCCTTTCCTTATGGAGAAGCTGACAGATTTGAACCACATCTTTTGGGATTGCAGTTTACCATTATGCCACTAGGGCTGTTGATTTCTACCAGTATTGATTTTTCTTATAATTTTGGAATGGTTAAAAAAATTAGTTCAGGTATATCTTTGAGATTACAGATTTTTTTTAGGTAACTTTGCAACCAAATAGTGGGTGGTTCAAATCTACCAGATATTCTGTGGGTGGGCCGTCTCTTCCCACTAAGATTAACAGCCTTGAAAAGCTGATAGAGGATTATTATGAGTCAGAATTGACTCAAGGTACTACGTTTGGTTTGGAGTTTAAAGCATGAAACCGAAAATTGATAAACAACAATAGAGCTGGATAACATGGTATAAAGGTAGAAGAAAGAAAATAAGAGTATATTTCTTGATATGGTAGTAGTTTAAAATGTTGTGATGAAATAGTCCTCAATAAGTCATCTTCTTTACATGTTCTCCTATAAGAATGTAACTTTAACATAAATTCATATATGACTGTAAACCTTATAAGCAATTTTAAATTGACATAGACTCTTTGATTCCCCCACAAAATACTTTACTTTGATGGTAGACAGCCATAGTCAGACATATGTATTTTTATGGGAATTTTCCCCCTGAATTTCCTTAGACCATGTATAGATTTTGTTTGTGTTATTAAATTGCTCTGCACATAATTGAAATAACAAGAGAGAAAAACATATGCACAGTGACTCAGTGGCAACAACCTTATTAGAGTGGATAGAAGTCTATCCTTCAGAGTGGTTGGAAGGGCAGATGGCTGGAAAGCTAAGTGAATGGATGGATGAATGAATGAATGACAGACTGACTGGTTGTATGGACGAAAGGATGGATGGAGGGATAGATGGGTGAAAGGATGAAGGCAGAGGTCTGATTTAGATCCCACTCCCAGGGGCATTCAGTTATTTCTGAATTTTAATTCCTTCACAATCTCTCCCACTTCTAGGAATCAGTCCTGTGTAAAGCTTTGGAAAATAAACGAGTAAAAGAAATGTGAAATGCTTTAAGAAGTTAAAAGTGGTACAGAAATGTAGCCAGTTCTTTTATTGTTATATCCTGGACCTTCAAAATTAAAGGCTCTGTCATTTTGTACCTCCTGGTGTGCAGGAGAGTTATTTTCCAGACTGAAAAATCTCAAACTGTGTCTTGCAAACTACTCTGTCCACAGTGGTGAAGTTTGGGAGCTTCTTTATCTATTTTTCATACACTCCACTCTGGCAGGCAATTGTTAAGCTTGTAATGGAAAGGAAAGCAGTTTATTGCAGGTGGCAGTTAGCAAGCAGTCAGAGAGCTTGAAGCTTATCCTCGCAAGGGAACATGAGTAGTGACCCTGTGGAAGTCCTAAAGGATTTCAGAGGAGCCATTTCAGGGATCAATGGCAGTTCCATTACTGTTTTCATGGTTAATCAATGGAGCACATACTGTGACGCACCGTGCTTCCCAGACACATAGCCATGTCCCTACCTCTGCAGGAGGACTGTGTTCAGGAAGGAAAGACAGATCTGAGAGCCTACAGTAAGAGGACTAATATTGCTTAGTAAATTCTCTTCTGCCATAGTGCAGGAAATCTACGGCTCAGCATGTTTTACTTCAGTAACCAGGGAAGATTAAAACAGAATTGATGGTGTGGTTGGCAACAAACTGCACTATTCTTAAGTGTGGTTGACCAATGTACTTGTAATATTTCAAATTTCAAAAGAGCCTTGTTTTAAAGAATAAAAATCAATGAAACTGAAAATAAGGTACATTTTAAACATTAGTAAAAATGTTTTAAACAGTCTTTTCTTCTTTCCCTCTCATAAATATTGGGATGTAAATCTTCAATGTTCATTTCAACATGGGGGAGGGGGAAGATACCACACTAGAAAATTAAGCATAAATAATAAAGAATCTATCTTACATCCAGACTCGTTTCCATTTTAATGACTATACCATTTGCTGTGGAAGAAACACTTGTTTATTATATAAAATAACCACTATGTAATCATGAGAATTTTTTCTATGATATTTCTATTTAAAATCCTTAATTATGTCTTTTAGAATCTAATATGAAATAATACTGGAAAAGTATTATATCCCATATTGTGTATAAATTTTTCTTAGTAATTTCAATTTGTGGTTTTATGGGAAACCAGAATCTTTGCCCTCCACGTTTATTTTACATTGGCTTACAGCTCAGGCTGTTCATTTATAGGGTCACTATGAGTCGTCTATGACTCGATGGCATTAAACATCAATAACAATGACGACGACCAAGAGAGAGCTACGTTGGCCTAGTGGAAAGGAAGTTATGCTACCAAGCCAAAGGTGGGTGATTGTCATCTGTGGCCCTCGGCCAGATTCAAATTGTCTTCCTGTCAAACATTCTTCTAGGTGGTATAGCACTGGTCTGTGCGTTGCTGTACAGAGGTAGCTCGTGGTTGCTGTGATGCTGAAGCCTGTGACAGTGATGTGCCAATCGTGGTAATGGGCACCCATGGTGGACAGTGTTGGCTGGAGCTTCCCGACTAAATCAAGCCTGGAAGCAGGAGCGGCATCCACTTCCAGAACGGCTTGCCTCTGGAAACTCTATGTACTAACAGTGCTCAGGCTGTTCATTCATAGGGTCGCTATGAGTCATCAACGACTCGACGGAATTAAACAACAACAACAAAAACAACAACATACAAAATATGTGTACATTGTGTATCATTCATGTATATTAAATTTTACATAGAAACTTGAACCTTTTAAAGCTTTTTTCTCACTTCGACATTTCTCTTGTCCCAAAATCTATTTGGCAGTATTTTGCCAAACTGTGGTATCCTAGACTTAATACTGAGACTCCAATAGGAATGTAAATTGTTTTACTATTGTCAGGATCCACAAGGAAAGTGGTTTGAGGCCACCAGCTGCTCCACAGGAGAAGAATGGGCAATATCCTTCTGTGCAATTAATTGCCTCTGAAAACCTGCCAGAGGGTCAGTTGTGGGTCACTTCTGACTGCATGGTACACAGCAAGAACATCATTGTCATGATCTTATGTGTTCAGTAGATGATTTACTTCTCATTTGGGATAGTGATGAGGATGATGATGTAGGTGTGTGATAGATAAGAAACTATAAAATTACTAATAATTTTTAAATCCTTGCTATGATTTGCTCAAAGTCCCTGGATGACACAAAAAGTTAAGCTTTCAGATACTAAACAGGAAGGTTGACAATTTAGTTCACTCAGATCACCAGAAAGAAATGTCTGGTAATTTACACTGGCCTAAGACATGAGGCTGAAGACCCTAGAACCTATGACCATTTTTGAGGGATTGTATGTCACTGGTAAACTGAATTATAGATAATTCATTATCTTCCCCTATTGAAAGACCCCCGAACCGGTAGTCCTATCCCGAGCGGACAGCGAAGACCCAAGACTCTAAGACACCGGCTTGATGCAACAGCAAGAGGCAAGAGGTTTATTGCGGAGCTCCGGGCCGACACGTATCTCTCGCAGGAGACAGAGGAGCCGACCGCGAGCAGACAAAGTTGGGTTTTTTTATACACTTTAGGGGGATACAACTGGGTATCAGCTTCTCATT
>NW_006399823.1:5221995-5223872 GCF_000299155.1 Elephantulus edwardii | reverse complement strand
ACTATAGGGTGGTGTCACAAATTCTTAAGTATACAATGAGTTCAAACTCCAGGGCAGTGGAAGAGTCCAAGATGCATTGGTTATCAGTCGGGAAACAAAGGCACATGGGTTATCAGTTGAGAAACAACATCGACTTGTTTGCTCTGCCCTTCTGCTTGTTTGCTCTGCCCTTTAGTTAGCCATTCTTGAAATACTGTTGCCCTGGATACAACTGGGTGTGGGGCTCTACCCGAGACAATGGAAAAATTCCTGAGTTTAACTTAGCTGAGAACTATAGAAACCTGAGTTTAATTCAGCTGAGAACTATAGGGACTATTTTAATTTCAATCTTTTCACTATAAACTCCGTATTAATGAATATAGTTATATAAAGTCTATGTTATCAATGCAACAAATATCAGAGCAAGTAGAGCAGTAAGATTGGTGTTGGAATTAGTGGCAATAGATACATAAATGCATGAGACCAAGTCTGATTTTACAGGAATTAGTTTTGTAGTGTGGATGTTGTCGATGGGGACAGTTCCCTTTTGTGAAACTAATAGATGTCAGACTTGGCTGTCCTCATGCTGCCTATGCTCTTTTTAAACCTTCCATTTAATTCTATTAACTTTATATTCTTTCATTCTCCTTGAAGGATACTCATTTAACTTTAATTAGACTTCAATTTTCCTAATATAATAACAATTGCATGTATTTCTTATATAATTAACTTTTCTAATATTTTTATATATCATGTCTATATCTATATTTTTTCTCCTAAATAAATAGTCAATAGAAGATATCACCATTCCCACAAGAACAAAATGATCAAATTTATTGGCAGAGGTAGTCACGATGTCTTTAAAAGATAAATTTATTTGCTGATGAACCATCCGTTCACCTGCTCCCTAAGCTTCAAAACTTCTGAAGAACTATCACAAGGTTAATTACTGGCAGTGAGGGAGAAGAGAAATTTACACTAAACCAAACATAATAATTCAACGTACAGAGTTTGTGCCCAGTTCATTTATGGATGCTAGTTAGGTGGGTCTAGATTAAACTATAGCATTACATTTCACACTATATGTGTTCAAGGAGTGGTCACATGTCAAAACCATATAATACATTTTTAAAATATTACTTGTGTTTGTATTTTATCACCTTCATCTTGATTGTTCCTGATTAAATAAAGTGTTGAGTGTTTATAAGTTTTCAAGAAATTTTTGCTTTGTGAGGTAATGAAATCACAAATTGATGCCATGAATCTTCAAACTATCTTTCAAAATTTGAATGTTCAATAACAATTCTAAATAAGATGGAATAAGAAATCTAGACTCAAATTTTTAGTTCTCCAGAAAACAAACTCTTCTTAAGAAAACAGCATGCTCTTAATAAAATATTTATCTTTTAATTAACAGTACCTAGATTTCATATATCCATAAATTACATTTTATTATTCAACACCTTGGTGCAAGCAGTCAGGAGATCAGGAGATGTATTGCTTCAGGCAATACCCCTGTCAAGAACCTCTCTAAAATGCTGAGGGGCCATGAGGTTAGTCTGAAGACAAAGGCACATTGTATTCAAACCACAGTCTTTTCAATTACTTTCTGTGCATCTAAGAGCTGAACAATGAAGGACGACAAAAGAAAAATTGAGGCCTTTGAGCTGGAATGTTGGAGAACACTGAATAGCTCATGGACAACTAAAAGAATGAACAAGTATAACTTTGAAAAATTTCAAACAGAGTGCTTCTTGGAGGCAAAGATGAAAGAAAGAATCTTTGTCTCTTATAACTTGGTCATGCTGTTAGGAAAGGCTATTCCTCGGAGAGGAATATCATACTTTGAAAAGTAGAGGGTCAGTGAAAGGAAGGTTTCCAGTAAAATAAATGGATTG
>NW_006399823.1:5217953-5218683 GCF_000299155.1 Elephantulus edwardii | reverse complement strand
TTGTGGTACTGGAGAAGAGTCTTGAACATACCATGGGCTGTCAAGAAAACAAATAGGTCTGTCTTGGAGAGGGTGAAACCAAGTTTCTCCTTGGAGGTTAAGATTTTGAAGCTCCATCTCACAGACATCAGACACTTGGCTAGGAGGGATCAGTCCTTAGAGAAGGATATCAACTCAAAAGGGTGGAGGAAAGACAAACCTTGGATGAGATTGATTGATACAGTAACTAGGGCAATAGGGGATGATATGTTGGAGTCAGTGAGACTGCTCAGAACAGGGCAGGCTTCAGAGCTATTGTACATAGGGTTGCTATGAGTCACAGGTCACTTGACAACACATAACAACAATAAAACTTACATATGTATTTGTATTCATATATGTAAACACATACATATACACACATTAATTTTTTAAATTGCATAATACTAAATTAGCTGGATTTTTATTTTTAAAAATTTTTATTTTATATTGGTTTGCATACACAATTCATATACATTACGTTTCACATTGTGTTTCATACAATCCTTGTTATGTATTTTGTTTATTAAAATTAATCACCTTTGAACTATGCCCATCATTACTCCATCCTTTCAGGTCCCCATCAGATCTTTCCCATTTCCTATACTCCTTCCCTCCATTCACCAAATTGTGCAACCAGATTATTTTGCCCCATGCCTATTATCATCCATTTGTTCCCACAATTTACCCCCTTGGACCTCCATACACATTT
>NW_006399823.1:5207856-5215803 GCF_000299155.1 Elephantulus edwardii | reverse complement strand
TTTTTTTTTAAATCCTGTGTTCTAAGATTTGGAGATAGCTAGTGTCAGTAACTTTTTAAAGCATATTGATAAAGTAAGGGACTCTGTTGGTGTATTCATTATGTGTTACACTACTAAATGAAAGCAAAAGATCAGAAATTCAACTAACTCCATCAGGGGTTCTTTGGTTTAAAGATAGACAGCTTACTCCCTTAAAGATTTACAGTCTTTGTAACTTAACGGAGGATCCTTAGGAGTTCTGATTGATTTGATGACAGGAAAATTGAAAAAAAATTTATAATAGTGAGGGTGGTCTTGGGGCCTAGTTATAAGTATTTGCACTGCCAATTTGAAGATATATAATTCAAATATACCCGGTGCTCTGCAGGAGCCACATAGGCAATATCCTCCCACACAATTTACAGCCTCTGTAAACCTGTTGGCGGGTCAGCTATGAGTCGGTTATGACTGACTACATATAATAGCAAAACAAATATTCATATGACAGACAGAGTAGACTATGCTTTAAAGATAATTTAGCCTTGAAGTCCCAGTGACTTAAGATCCATTTGTTTTAACACTTCTCACTCACAAAATGCCCTCTGACTCTCCAACGGAGTTATTCTGCATAATTTGGTTTCAGAAACTAAGATACTTTCTTCTTATAGTCCTTCCAATTCCACAGGTGACCCTCTGAATTCAGGGTAGGAAAACACATGGAGAATGATACTTGACTTCCATGTAATACTCTTTTATGATTTATCAGAAATAACGTATTACTGCAAATCTTATCCAGGTTAAGGTTAATGTATGTTTTTGTTATATGTCAGTCGGGAGACTAAGTTGCTCTGATTCAGGCCATAATCACTGCAATTACTTGCTACCCATCAGGAAGCTGAGCATGACTAGAGATGATAACAGCAGAATTAATACCTTTAAGCTGTGGTGCTGAAGAAGAGTATTGAATACATCATGGACTTCTAGGAGAACAAATAGGTTCGTCCTAAAGAGGATGAGACCAGGCTGCTCCTTGGAGGCTAGGATTCTGAAGCTTCATCTGACATACTGTAGACATGTTGCAAGGAGGAACCTGTCCTTAGAGAGGAATGTTATACTTGGGAAGTTGGAGGGACAGTATAAGAGAAGAAGACCCTTGATGAAATGGATTGATTCAGTGACTGGGGTAGTGGGGACAGGTGTGTCAGGGACAATAAGATTAGCACAGGATAGAGCAGGGTTTAGGGCTGTTATACATAAGGTTGCTATGAGTCACAGATGACTTGACAGCACATAACAACAACAACAACATGTAAGAGATGTGGGGAATACAGACAGGTATTTGCCAATGTGAGCACAAAGTCTATGCCATCCTTATGATCTCTGCCATATTCCCACCCATTATCACAGTCAAGGTACAAATCCATCTCGTTGAGGGTAGTCTTCTCTTATAATGACCCTCTACCTTCAACACCTAATCCAAGCCATGGTCTTTGCCATACTTCTTATGCTTCAGAGTGCTGGCCGGTGATTAAGGATGACAGAAGAAGAATCAATGTTTTCAAGTT
Source organism: Elephantulus edwardii (assembly GCF_000299155.1). Taxonomy (NCBI): domain Eukaryota; kingdom Metazoa; phylum Chordata; class Mammalia; order Macroscelidea; family Macroscelididae; genus Elephantulus; species Elephantulus edwardii. Next base: position 5,214,259 of record NW_006399823.1, on the reverse strand, counting down.
GTGGTTTTTGAGATGAGTCTTGAATAAACTATGGACTGTCAAGAAAACAAATAAGTCTGTTTTGGAGAGAGTGAAACCAAGTTTCTCCCTGGAGACTAGGATTTTGAAGCTCTGTCTCACATATTTTGTGTTTGTGGCCAGGAGAGACCCATCCTTGGAGAAGAACATCATACTTGGAAGGGTGGATGGACAGAGCAGGAGAGGAAGACCCCAGATGAAATAGACTGATACAGTAACTGGAGCAATGGGGATTGCTGTGTCAGAATTACTGAGACTAGCTCAGAATAGGGAGGGGTTCAAAACTGCTATACATGAGTCGCTATATGGGTTGTAGATGACTTGATGGCACATAAAAACAACAACTTCCAATGTTCCAACCAGTTGTTCATGAGGTAGCCATGAGTCATGATCAACTTTATGGCCCCTATAAAAGGACAAGAATTATTTGTCAAAGCACTTTAGTGGGTCTCTGAGGAAATATCCAATTACTATCAAAAAGGTCAATTGTTTTAATCTATCAGACACCACACTGGAGAAACATGACAGTCTGTCTTCACTAAAATTTACAGCCTTAGAAAACCTATGGGTAGTTCTACAGAATCATACAACATCTATAAGTTGGAATTGACTAATGAAGTTGGGTTTTGGTAATTAATTACTTTCCTCAGAGTCAACAACTGTTCTTTCCCAATTTCCTAAAAGTCTCAGAGTCTTCCTATTTATATAGCAAGCTTCTTTGAAATGAGCTGAATGGAAGATAATTAAAATAACTCATAGAACAATCTAGCTACCTTGGCTTGGCACTTTTTCCAATAGTCCATGTTATTGTTGTTGTTGGGTGCCTTTAAACCAACATTGACTTAAAGTAATCTGATATATAGCAGATTAAAATTGTGCCCAATCTTGTGTGTCTTTAATACTGAACTTTAATACCTCTGCTACACTCACACTCATTGTTCACGTCACTGCGTCAATACATCACACTGAGGATCCTCTTCTCTTTTGGTGATACTCCACCTTTTTCCAAGCATGATGTTCTTTTTCAAGGACTGACCCCTCCTGACAACATCTCTATAGTATGAGACAAAAGTGAATTTGTCCTGAAGTCTGTTTTAAGATTATGAAAAACTGAAGAATTAGTTGCTAAAATTCAGGAGCTAAGATTAGATTTCATCTATGTATGCCCAACACAATAGGTTTGTATACAAGGACTAGTGTGTTTGAGAAGATTTTAAAGGAGACTGAGATAGAGATTAATGATTAATTACTAACTTAATCAGACTCTTGCTGAGTTGGATTGACTCAGTGATTGGGGTAATGTGGGTAGGTTTTTCAGAGACAGTGAGGCTAGCTCAGGAGAGAGCAGGGTTTAGGACTGTTGTACATAAGATCGCTGTGAGTCACAAGCAACTCAACAACACACAACAACAACAACATCTGTATAACAAAATATCTTTGTTAAGTGCCAAAATAATTTGATTAATAATAATAATAATTTTTTCTATAGGTTATAAATTAGACATCTATCTATAGTCAAAAACCTGTAACAAAGAAATTAGCCAAATGTTGGTGTTATTGTTACACATCATTTAGTGTATTATAATTTGTACAGATTCTATGAATAACAGATCTGAAACTTGCCCTACCTTGCACTATCCTTCCTTCAAAACTTGAAAATTTATCTTCCTGCGACATACAGAATTCTTCTTCATTGTTGAAATTTAAATGATACACTGATTCCTGGTTGCTCCTAGGATCGCTGAGTCATACTTGACTCAGTGGCACCTGAAACCTACAACACATCATAGTTCCTCAGAAGAAAGATGAATAATCTCCTTTTGCTATTTACAGTCTATGAAACTCAATGAAGGGTCAATTATGAGTCAATTTTGAGACACTGGCAATTAAATTAGTGTGTGATTGAACTAAGGTAATAGTGAACTCTTGAAGACCTTTGGAATTTTATTCTCTTCAATTCTTTAACCAGTAAAACATAACACAAAGCAGAGTTATAATGAATACCATGCAAATAGTTTTAATTTATCTTTTGTGCCCCTTAGACCTATGGCATTGTTGTTGTTATCATTTGTCGTCAAGTTGCATAGTGACCTATGAAAAGCCAATCTAAACTTTGCCCCATCCTGTGCCATCCTAATCATCTCTAGCTCACTTGAGCCCATTGCTAAAATCACCATGTCAATCTGTCTCATTGGGGGTCTTCTTCTCCTTCACTGACCCTTCATCTTTTCAAACATGATGTTTTTTTTCCCAAGGAATAGCCTCACCTATGTCCAAAGTATGAAAGACAGAGCTTCATTATTCTTGCCTACAAGGAGAACTCTGGTTGCACCTTCTTCAAAACGTCTATCTGTTCTTTTGGTAGTCCATGGATAATCAGTACTCCCTTTAGCATCATAATTCAAAGGCATCACCTCTTCAGTTATCCTGAATCTTGACTATAAGAGTAATACTCAGCATCATACCTCATCTGTTATAAGTAGTCAATAACTGAATGCATAGATGGAGGAATAATGAATGTATTAGCATTTTATACAATTGTGTTTAGACATATTTCTCATGGGACTCTTGTATTTCTTGCTTTTTAAAATAGATTGCTTTTCTTTTCATTCAACTTATTTGTTGCTTCTCACCCTCTTCTCCCTTCTCATTGCTGTATTTATGCACATTGTGTAAGCAAAATGAAGGTCTTTGATTTTTCCTGGGCTGTCTTTTCAAGGCTGCTTCTATAGTTAGCAGACTTTGAAGACAGTGTCTCCCAAATGTTCAAAGGAGAACCTATTTACTTCTAGTGAAATAAAGAGGGCATCTCCCTTCATATCCATATATTCATGCATACTGTCCATTTTCTAAAATGCAGAATCTCTAAGCTTATAGTTTTTCAACTACAGTATCAGCCAATGTATTTGCAGGTATATCTAGCCTTTTCACATCTCCCTGTGGGAAGTGGGCTTATAAAACTGACATTTAAAAATACCAAGACTATCTACTGCTACTACTGAGAATAATAAATTATTCTTTACCTCTGAATCAAAACTGTAAAAGACTAATTTGTTAGCTTTCAAGTAGAGCAAAATCTTGTCTTCTCACAATTCTAGACATACTACAGTTTAAAAGAATACTTTAGATACCAATATTTTTTTCTGTTAGAAAAAGATGCAAAACATTAGATGTATATTCATATGCATCCAATCCAAACTTTAATCTTTTATGATTCCCTGCTGATACTCGTGTTACTATTTTCTCTGTCCAGAGATTGAAGAACGATTCACGAACTACACAAGCTGGAGTAAGTACACACTTAAGGAAAATTTACTTAAGAAAGTATTGAATGAAACTCCCAATGTGCAGCAAGGACTCCTGAAGATGGAACCTGCTGGGTTGATATTGTTAGAGATTTTATTGCATTAAGGAAGTTTGTGTAATTTAGATTTGTCTCTGTATGGTTAGTCTCTTTGAATTTTTCCACTGCCTTTTGACTAATCACTGGAGTTGGCACAAAGGCTTTTTCTGCTTTTTTCCAGTCTCTGAAATTAGCACATAGATTGTCCTTGCTGCTTTTAATCGCAGAAGTTGTCAAGCAAACTTTCTCTGTCACTTCTCCAGGAATAGTGATGGCCAATCAACAGTTCTTGTGTGTAATCTCCTTGTGGATAGGATGTGGATGGAATGTCTCTTCCTTTTCTGGGCCCTGAAAACCCCCTCTTCTTCTTTCTGAAGACCTGTTTCCCAGCCTCTTCACTAACCTTCCTGTTCCTTTCTCTTGCTTCTAAAAGCTTATGATCCAGAGGTCAAATAATGAAAGCACTGTCACGAAATTATCAGATTTCTTTTTCCTAAGGACTCAGGATGAGATTTAATGTTAGTACTGTAGAGTAGAGGGACAGCGCAGGAGGGGAAGACCCTCTATGAGGAGGACTGATTCAGTGACTGGGGTAATCGGGATGGGTGTGTCAGAGGCAATGCGATTGGCACAGGATAGAACAGGGTTTAGGGCTGTTGTACATAGGGTCGCTATGAGTCACAAATGGCTCGACGACACATAACAACAACAACAACAACAACAACTGACTTTGCTATCAAGGAGTTTTACATCTCTGTTGGTGAAGTTTATAACAGACCAGAACTCCCACCACCACAGTGGAAAGATAGAAAAATTTAAACACTTCACAATTCAAAGAAAAAAAATGAAATTGAGGAGTTAAAGAATGAAGATCAAAGAAAGAAGAAATATGCAAACATGAGCTGGCATTTGGTGTCAAAATTTTGCCTTAAGGATTTCCTGGTTTGAAAGGAGTAGCAGCTGAGATTCTTATCATTGAAGCCCAGTGGCAAGGAAGTCAAGAAAAATCAGAACAATCCAGAAGAGGATAAGCAGACATTTAAGTAGTAATCTGGGGACTAACAGGCAAACATTGAAGTTCCAGACATGTTGAGAGAAAGGAAATCTTACAAAAACCTTGAGTTGGTAAATAACCTTTAGAAATAAGTTCAAGTTTGAATTATTTAATTCTTGGAATTCGTTTAGGTCTTATATAAATTAGAACTACTCCACAGGGGCCAAAATATGACCTGAGTCTATCCCAGTTGAATTTAAGAATCATCTCGAGAATAGTTTTAATGTATTGAACACCAGAGATTGAAGACCAGAAAAACTGTGGAAGGAGTTAAAATATATTATCCATGAAGAGAGCAAATAATCAAAAAGAAGGAAAAAGAAGGAAAAAAATAACAGGTGTCAGAAGTGACTATGAAAACTGCATCAGAGAGTCAAGAGGCCAGAGGATGACAACCTGAAAGAAAAGAACTGAATAGAAGATTTCAAAGGCAGCTTGAGAGGATAAAGCAAAATATTATAACAAAATGTACAAAGATATCGAGTGAGAAAAGAAAAAAGGAAGTACTTGTTCAGCATTTCTCAAGTTGAAAGAATTAAAAAACAAATTCAAGCCCTGAGTTGCAATATGCAAAATGCTATGGGTACAATCTTGAGTGATCCAGGAAGTATTAAAAAAAAAAAAAGATAGAAGTGTTACACAAAATCAATGCACCAGAAAGAATTGGCTGACATGGAAAATGTCAGGAAGTACTGTATGAACAAGGGACATTTGTGATGAAGGATGAAGTTCAAACAGCACTGAAGGCATTTGCAAAATAAAAAGCCCTAGGAACCAATGAAATACCAATTGACATGATTGAACTAAAAGATGCAGCTCTAGATGTGCTCACCAGTATATGTCAGGAAAATTGAAGGACAGCTACTTTGCCAACTGACTGGAAAAGTTCCATATTTGTCCCCATCCCAAGAAAGGTGATCCAGTTAAACATGGAAATTATTGAATAATATAATTCATATCTCATGTAAGCATAATACTGATGAAGACCATTCAAAAGTGGCTAGAACAGTACATTGACAGAGAACTACTAGAAGTATAAGCTGGTTTTAGAAGAGCCCTCAGCATCGGGGATATCATTGCTGACCTCAGATGGATCCTGGCTGAAAGCAGAGAATACCAGAGAAGAATGCATATTTCTATTTTATGGACTGTGCAAAAGGCATTTGACTGCGTGGATCATAACAAATTTGGTTCACATTTGGAAGAATGGGAATCTCAAAATACTTAATTGTGGAGAAACTGGAACCCTTATCCACTGTTGGTAGCAGTGTAAAATGGTGTAACCACTGTGGAAGGCTGTCTCAAAAAGTTTTTTCAAAAAGTTGCAAATAGAAATACCATTTGACCCAGCAGTTCCACTACTGGGAATATACCCTAAAGAAACCATAACTGTCATCCAAGTAGGTATATGTACACCCATGTTAATTGTGGCTTTGTTCACAATAAGAAAGAGCTGGAAACAACCCAAGTGCCCATCAGAAAATGAATGGATAGAGAAGCTCTGTTTTATTCACACAATGGAATATCATGCAGCATTGAAAAACAAGGAACGCAGGAAATATTATGCAAAATGAATGACCCTGGAGGACATTGTGTTGAGTGAAATTTCTCAGTTACAAAAGGACAAATATTGCATTGAGCCACTGTTATAAAACGGGACTGACATTGGGGTTGAGGAAATACAGAGAAGGAGGGGAGGAATGATGCATGCTGCATTGAAACAGATGAAGGAGAGAACTGTTAAAAAGGGACATATGATTGGGATAGCCTTGATATCCTCCCGCAACTCATCTGGCCTTCGTCCATTAGTGTTCAAAGCCTCAAATCTGTTCCTGAGATGGTTCTGAAATTCAGGTGGGATAGACTCAAAGTCATATTTTGGTTGCCTCGGAATTGGTTTAATTTTCCTCAGCTTTAGCTTGAATTTGCATATGAGTAGTTGGTGGTCTGTTCCACAATCAGCTCCTGGCCTAGTTTTCACAGCTGAT
>NW_006399823.1:5194275-5205936 GCF_000299155.1 Elephantulus edwardii | reverse complement strand
GTTTAGGGCTGTTGTACATAGGGTCGCTATGAGTCGCAGGTGACTCGATGGCACATAACAACAACAACAACAATATGATTGGATATTATTGTCATGACAGGAGTGCAGAATTAAGGCTGCACAGTGGAGTGGACTTGGGGGGAGGAATTGCATAAAACTAAAAGAGTTTTTCCTTTACTTTTCAAGGCGAAGGGTGAATTGGGGGGGACAGGAAGAAAAGTGCAACAATGAATGACTGGAAACCTTAAGTCTCTATAAACTTTCATTAAAATGAATAAAAATTAAAAAAAAATTTTAAAAGAAGTGTCCTTTTAATCTATGGGGGACAGTTGTGAGGCATGTTTGCTTCTCACGTTCAAATACTTTAACTGTTGCAGTGTACTTCTATTTTGCAATTTTAGTCACTACCTCTGTAATATAATAATAAGGTCCTCTGACCTTGTATCAAGGAAGATCTTTTTAAAAAGCATTGTTGTTTTGTATGCCCTGAGTTAGAATGGACTCATAAGTGATCATTTAACAGATAATTAGAAGGGAACTTCATCTTAAACCTTAACTAGGTTGTTCTTAAGTTTACTCAGAACCACAGATTTTCTTATTTTCCTATTTATTTTTGCACTTTACATAATGTGCTGAATTAAAGTATTCTGTCTTTGAGACAGTTCAGATCAAAAAAGCAATATTCAGCTAATGTAGAAATTGTAAGATCCCAAACTACTACCTAAATGAGTAACCTTGGCACTTCTAGGTGTTCCCTCTTAATAACCTTGCACTCTAAAAAAAGCACAAGTTTCAAATCTACCACCTGCTTCATAAGTGAAAGACAGACAATCTCTCCTCCTGTAATTTACTCCTTCTGAAAACTTACTGGAGCATCAGTTATCAATTGGTTCTGACTCGATGGTATACAACAACAATAGATTACAGGTGCTGTGTGAATGACTCCTTAATGAGGTTCAGGACAGCAGCATCAAAGGTCATGTTTTATTATTACATAGCTCACCCAGGGTCGGCTGCCTTTTAAACCACATACCATGAGTGCTTGCGGATATCTTGATCATCTGTGCATGCTCCCTATACAACCCAGCAATTTTGAAAGAATCACTCTATATGTATTAATTACCTAACTGTATCCAAAAGAAAAATAAGAAGCCCCTAGTATTGACAAGCTAAAAAATAATTCTGGCATGAACTGTGCCTTTGTTAGAGTATATGATTAAGAGGTAAGGTAAAAAATCAAAACAAAATATGAGTGAAATCAAGGATAAAAATCCATTCCACAGATCCAAATCCATTTTCCCCTAGAATAGGAAGGTCTGACCCCAAAGGCCCTTTCTGCATGTGGAGCAAGGCTTTTTATAGTGGGCAGTTTGGATCCATTGTCTTTTATGTTATTCATGTGCCTCTCTTTATCTCTGGCTAAAGCCTGATCTGGCCCTACTGCATACCATTGTGTTGACAGCATGTCTTTACCATTAAGACACCAGAGTTTCCTAGCTGCATGAAGAGCCAAAATTTAACAAATAAGCTAGGGACATTATCTTGGCAACTTCATTAAAAGAGCAGTCTTGCTATAATAGGTTAACGCTCAGTGTTCAAAGATGGTAATGATATTTCATCATAATGTAAGCTTTAGATCTGTCCATAGGATTGCTATAAATTGTAGTTAACTCAATGGCATCTAACACTATCACCAATGTTGGGATATTCTGATCTAGTTCTGTTTTTAAAAATTAGTCTTAGAATTAATGAATTAAAACAAAGGTTCCAAAATCAACTTCCAAATCAACTCTTCAAATTTATTTCCTTTCATTATAAAAAACAAACTAAAACAAAACCCAACTCTCAAAAACCCTTGCCCTTCTGGAGTCCTTAAACTATAAAACTCTCAAACTTATTGCATTCTAGCCAGAACTACTCACAGTTGCCCCTCCAGTGGGTTCTCAGGTGTGTAAATTGCAGAGGAGGAAATTGTCTACTTTTATTCCAAAAGAGAAACCTTTAGGTTAGTATTTTAACTACTTATTGGTTATTCTACCAGAGCTTCCTTCCTGAATCCCAAGGGAAGGGTAATAGAAAAAGTCTTAGATGTCTGCTGGTCTCTTCTTAGCAAATCAAAATGGTTATTCCTGTTAGTGAAGTAAAGTAAAACAACAGCACTCATGCCTTAAGACATATTTTAACAGCTTATAAGTAGTTGCTGGCAGGGAGGAAAATCTAAGTGGCCTCACAAAATTAGCACATTTGAACTAGGTATTAACCAAATGAACCTTCTTTTAATTAAATTGTTATTTCTCCAGGTCTGATTAATGTTCTTGTTGTGAAGAGAAAAACAGTGGTTAAAAAAATAAAGTGCTCTGTTAATATTAATGATTTCATTATATTCCTCAAAATACATTTTCAATTCAAGCTCTAGTACCTGAGAAAACAACCAGTATGGAGACAGAATTTTCCTTCTGTGATATTAGTGAGACCGTATAATGTTGTTGTTGTTGTTAATTGCAGTCAAGTTGTAGGCTATTCATGGTAACTCTATGAATGAAACACCTGAACATTTGTATAACTTTCATCGTTTCTCCAAGTTCACATGGTTTTCCAAGACAAGCTATTTTGGATATAGATGCCACTCCTGCTTCCAAGCTTGTTTTAATTTGGAGGTCCACCAAATACTGTCCACCATGGGTAACCATTATTGCATTTGACACATCAGTGTCACAGCGCTTAGCATCACAGCAAGCATGAGGTACCTTTGTACAGCAAATGCTATACCAGTGCTATCCCACATAGAAGAATGCTTGACCAGACACAGTTAAAACCAGGACCTGTGGCCCTTGGGCCCAAATTTATTTTTCAACAGAAGTCTGAATACAATCAAATCACACATCATCCCATACTAATCCTCACCAGAACCAGAAAACAAACCTCTATAGAATCCATCTGCTCCAGACTACTTCCCAAGCGAAATTCCATCCCCATACTGGTGACCAAATTCCTTTTTAGATGTTGTTGTTGAATTCTGTCTAGTCACACACAACTCATAGTAACCCTATGAAAAAAAGGCCTGAAGCCTTTCTATAACTAACATAATTTCTAGAGTTTGCAGATGCGTGTGGTTTAGGAAGTGTATGCCACTCCTGCTTCCAAACCTGTCTTAAACTGAGGACTCTACCAAACACTGTTCACCTTGGAAGCTATTAACCCAATGATTTCTGAGTGAAGAAAAGACTGGAACACACACACATACACACACAGAGAGAGACACCATATGAGTGTTATTTATATATTATGCAACCACAAGGTACTAAAGAATGTCTAGAGGGACCAAAAGCAGAGGAATTGACATAGTCATGATGTTAAATTGGTCTTAGTCTCCAGAATTTTGAAAAAGAAAAACCTGTTCAAGAAAAGCATTCCTTATGATGTTTGTGTTATCATAGCATTAAGTATGATACTTTTTATAAAAGTTTAAAAAAAGAGACAAATATACAGAATTATCTGGTGGTGGTGGTGGTGGTTGTTTACTGTCTAGTCAGAACTGAATCATAGCTGACCCTCCAGCAGGTTTTCAGAGGCAGTCCCAAAATTTAATTAAGATACAGAAGAACATGCTAAAGTTAAAAAGGGAAGAGAAACATAGATATTTACCACCCATTACTGACTCTTTGAGGTGCAGCTTGTGCCTGCCTGTATTGGAGCTTTTACATTTACAGTGATTGACAAAGGCACAACACAAGAAATAGATTCAATCACTAACTTCATTTCCTCTTATAATTAAAATGCTGTATTGCACACTTCCTCACCATCGGGTCAATAGGCAACATCATGATAGATGGAAAAAGTAAACTTGTCAATGACTTTATCTTAATTTGGATTCACAATTGGTGCCAGTAGTCGAGAGATCAAAAGACATACTGCATTAGGAAAGTCTGCAGTCAAGGACTTCTCAAAAATATTGAGGAGCAGTGATGTCAGTTTGAAGATTAAGATACACCTGATTAAAGCTTATTCCTCCAGCCCACTCCCCCCTCGCTTGTTGTACATCTGAGATCTGGACAACGAATAAGGATGACAGAAGAAGAATTGAATTGCTGCCTTTGAGTGGTGGTGTTGGAGAAGGGTGTGGAATATCCCTGTATAAGTCTTAAGGAAGATACAGCCACGGTGTTTTTTAGAAACAAAAATCATGAAGCTTTATCTCACATACTTTGGGCTTATTGTTAGGAGAGATTATTCTTTGGGAAAGGACATCATATTAGGAAAGGTGGAAGATAAATGGAAGAAAGGGAAATTAAATGGATTGACACAGTGACTATAGCAACAGGGTTGAGTGTGTCAGAGATGATAGATGACTGTGAGTCATAGTCAACTCAGTTGAGTTGACACCTAACAGTAATATATACAAAACTTCGATTAAAAAAAACTTTAGTGCTGCTTTGTTATTCACATTGTGTCTTCCATTTGTATCCTAAAATAGTAAAATGTCTCTTTTAAAAACTATTATAAGTTAAATGTGTTTAAAGAATTTAATGTAACCAAACTTTTTAAATTCTACACACTAGAATTTTATGTCATTAATGTTTTATGCTGGAAAAGTCATTATTGCATCTGAAACCAAGTAGAAATTTAAATATTTTTGTTACAATACTTCTCTGAAGACTGTCATATTAAATTTTAAAAGAATCATATGTTTAAATGGAAAAGAAAATAAATACAAATGTGTGATTTCCTAAAGAATCTTTTTTTAACCAATTTAACTCACTTGCAAGTCACATTTTATTAGAAAACTTTATTTATGCACAGTCTAGTTTTATTTTTTAGCTTCATGTGTTCTGATTTTTGCTGAAAATACTAAAAGAATGTACATTGATATAGTTGCCTTAATGATTTGAATACAAGTTATTGAAACAGAAAATTCATTTTTAGAAAAAATAATCATCAATTTATTTTTTCTTCTAGATGATGCATTTTTGCTGAAGGCTATGCTGTGTGTCTCATACTTGCTGAAATCAGCAAAATTAAAACTGTTAATAATTAGTTTTACATGCATGATCAAAGAAATTGAGTTCTACAGACCTATAGATTCTAAAACTTAATGAATTTCAGTAAAATATATGCTTTGCAAGACTGAATAGTTTAATATAGGAAAAGAGTGAGACATACACAGGCTTTTCCTAATAAATTTGCTTTCTGGGAATTCCTGGAAGATTTAAAGATGTTACTTGATAATTTTGCAGAAAAATAAGTTATCTTTTTTGTCAACTTTTTCAGTTATAACCTCTTATTTTCATGTTAGGAGGAAATAACTGAATTACATTATTATTCTATCAAAATTAGAAATAATAGAAATATTTCTATTTTTAAAATATTTATCTTGTTTACATGTAATGAAATACAGAATCAAAATAGAAATGTGAACATGTTAGTAATATTTCTTGCTTAAAACACACCTTTTCTCATCTAATTGAGCAATTTTAACAAAGTAAGATTTATTTACCACTTTCCTCATTTTACTCTTCATATATTATGACTCACTAAGTCACTCATTGCTATCAAGTTGAAACCATCTCATATCGGATCCTTCACTGACAGTCTGAGACTGTAAATCTTATGGAAGAAGATTGCTTGTCTTTCTTTCTCAGAGGTGCTGGTGGATTGGAATTAACAGAGAAACTTGACCTTTGGGCTAGCAGTGCAACCCCCTGTGGACTACATCATCAGAGGTTCCCTAAATATCAAAAAGATAAATAAAAATAGAAGTTGATTACAAGACCTGTATATTTTTTAGTTTTATATTGCTCTTTATTATACCTTTACATTTTTTGGTTTCCATACAAAGTTCTAATACATATATCTTGTGTTTCGCACATTCCTTCATTCACACTGTATTTCATACAATCATATAAATGCATTGTGTTTTATAAAATCAGTCACCATTGCTCTATGCCTACATTGACCTATTAGATCATCTTTCAGATCTCCATTGGATCTCTTCCAAGTCTTCACTTTCTCCTTCTGCCCACCAAACTCTGTCATCCCAGTCATTTTCCTCCTTCCCATGCTCCTTCCCCCTCCCCCGCTTCCCTCTTTGGACTTTTAGATATATCTTACTAGTAATCTTTCTATTTAAAAAATAATGGTCTTATGCAGTATTTGTCTTTATGAGACGAGTTCACTTAGTATAATGCTTTGTAGACTCTCCCATGCTATATAATACTTTACAAAATCATTGCTCCTTAGTGCTGCATAGTATTCCATTATGCGAATGTACCACATTTTCCCAATCCACTTATTTGTTGATTGACATTTGGGCTGTTTCCATCTTCTTGCTACTGTGAGTAATGCTGGTATAAACATAGGTATACAAATCTCCATTATGCATGAGTTTTAGTTTCTTTGAGATATATTCCTCACAGTGAAAATACGAGATTTCTATTTTCAGATTTTTTTAGGAAATGTCAAGTTGCTTTCCAGAGTGGTTGACTATTTTTCAATCTGGCCAGCAATAAATGAGAGTTTCAGACCCTTCACATTCTTTCCAACGTTTATTGTTTGCTGTCCTATTAAACTTTTCTACCGCTACTGGGATGAGATGGCATCTCATTGTGACTTTGTTTTGTATCTTTCTTATTGCCATTGAGCATGTCTTCATGAGTCTGTTGGGCCTTGGTATTTTAATATAAAGACCTTTAACCCCTATTACTGATTTTTAAAGGAACTCTGGTGGTCTAGTGTTAAGAAATGATACTGGGCGGGGGGGGGGAAGAAGTTTCACTGCAATCCCAAAGGCACATGATTCAAATTCACTATCTACTCCAAAGGACAAGAATGGGCAAACTCTTCTCATGCTATGTACAGCCTCTGAAAATCAGCTGGTGAGACAGCTCTACAACAACAATGATTAACCGTCACAACCAATTCCTTAGCTTTTAATTTAAAGGAATCCTTTACTGATATACTTCCTATCTCTGAAACTTGTGTAGAAGTGACTTTTTTCTTCTTCTAATGTCTAGATGCTAACCGACAATGCTAATTCTAAGTGCATTAGACACAAAAAAGAATTCTTTGCCTAGCCCAGCTGAAGGTTGATTTCTGCTTATTATTCTGCTGTTTTATTGTTTTGACTGTGGATTTTTGTCATCTTTGTCAGCTCTACAGTATGATGGTAAAACTTTCCCTTTGTTTTTACACACTTTCAGGTTAATATTCCCCCAAAAGAAAAGTGTGACAGGTTTACTTAGGCTATGCCCACACTTTAAGATTCAAGGTATAAAGAGGGAAAAGTATGATCCTTCTTAATGCCCTGGTAGAGGATTCTTACTCCCTATATTAAGAGATCTTCTCACAGGAAATTTTATTGAATGTTTAAAGTACTCAGTAGTCAACATAATAACAATTCAATTTCTTTTCAACATCCACAGACTATTCCCCCTAAACTTTAAAGGAATTGCTGAAACCTGATACTATTGTGGCTTATTCAGCTGTCATCACCAGTCTCCTTTCTACAAGTAGAGAGAACTCAGTATCTTCTAAGTTTCTGCATACAGTATCAAATCAGGGATCTTTGGACAATACTTCCTATTCTTCAAGTTCTACTAGGGTCTTGTTATAAAAATTACGGATTAAATGATAAATCTAAATACTCAATGTATAATGGGGTGATACATATGTGTGTAACTGTTAAAACTGACATATAGAATGGTGCTGTAGATGATGAAGAATTACCTTAATATTGGACATGAGGACATGAGAAAAAGATTGTTGTTGTTGTTGTTATGTGCTGTCGAGTCGTTTGCGACTCATAGCGACCCTATGCACAACAGCCCTAAACCCTGCTCTATCCTGCGCCAACCGCACTGCCTCTGACACACCCATCCCGATTACCCCAGTCACCGAATCAATCCATCTCATAGAGGGTCTTCCCCTCCTGCGCTGTCCCTCCACCCTCCCAAGCATGATGTCCCTCTCTAAGTACCCATCCCTCCTTGCAACGTGTCCAAAGTATGTCAGACGAAGCCCCAGAATCCTTGCCTCCAAGGAGTAGCTCTCCTTTTATTTCCTCCATTACATCTGCATTGCCACCACAATAAAAAGAGATTGCATTTGACTGGAGCATCAAAGGAGTGGCCGAAGCAACAACAGCGAGGGGTCTGTGGATATATTGAGAGTAAGTAGAACTTCCTCCAAGACTAATAAGCACTTGTAGTTTGAATACCCTTGGGTGAGAATGACATTCTTGCAAAATGCAGAATGGCTGCAAGGAGCCTATTAATTCAATATTAAATTTTACTTGTTCTCATTTTTTTATTTCAAATTGGTAAAGTAGGGCATGCTAAGCATTATTCTATGCCAACCAGGAAAGAATAATATTGATATGATAACTTGAGTATAGAATATTAAAGCAGATATGGGAAATTCTGTAATTATAATGCTTAATCATCAAGAAAAAGGATCTTACCCCAAGTTTGACAAGGGCAAGCTAAGATTTTTCACAGTATCTCTTTCTCAAGTGTGAAAATTGAAAAGACAAAGTTAATAACAGCCTCCCTCAACTTACCATGCCAACTCTGTTCTGGATACTAAAATTAAAATTTTACCAATTCCCTTTAGATGTATTTTAGAATTACCTTCATCGCATGCATATACATTGCTGCTATGCAATGTTAATGCATTATTTTCTCATTTTTGAACTGTGAAAAACACATAATTTGAGCCAGGAAAAATATTAAGCATGTATATTTATGTTGTTAGATCTGTTTCTTTGTTTGTGACTATGATTATATGGTTATTAAAAATAAAAGGAATAGACAGTGGAAATGTAATGGTAGACTTTAGAACATCTTAGTCAACAAGTCAAAGCAGACTCAGCTATTCTAAAAATATTAAAATGCATGCAGACCAAAGTGTAAAATATTATAGAACAATAAAGTAAGGTTTTTCTTGCCTGTCTGCAAAGCTTAGGTACTCTACTTCTCTCCCTATGCCCTTAAATTTTTTTCATGCCCTGAAAATCATCTTACTGTTGTTGATTCTGTTAGTTGTACTGAAGTGGACTTCAATTCATGGTGGTATTATGTGTAACAGAATGAAAGAATACCTAGATTTGGTGTTATTTTTAGGATTGTTGTTTCTTAGTACATTGTTATCTATTTTGCCAAACTGTTTCATTCAGAGTCGCCCTCTTTTTCACTGACCCTCCACTTTACCAACCATCATGTACTTCTCTATTGAATGGTCTTTCTTAATGGCTTGTCCAAAACTAACAAGCTGAAATGTTATCATCCTGACGTCTAAGGAGCTTTCTGGTTATGTTTAAGTCTGATTTGTTAATCTATCTAGCATGGCATATACAATATTTCCCAACAACATCACAATTTGAAGGTATCAATTTTTCTTCTTCCTTTCAATATTGAATACACAGTGATCCAAAACATCAAAGTTTGGATCACATGCAACTTAGATATCTTATCTGTGTTTATTGCAAATTGCACGGTGTCTTAGTTTTCAATGGCTTCGGTTTCCTTTCATGCTTTCTAGAACCCTCAACATGGCTGCTTTAGTAAAACATTGCTTTTATCTATACTGATTATTGTACTGCATAAAACAATTTTTAAATTGCAAGTTACTACATTTTTAAAATTTTAACACTTGATACCAGTTAATCAAGCTCCAGAAGTGTCATCCATCATAGGCAGGTTTCAACAGAGCTCCCAGACTAAGACAACTAAGAAAGAAGGATTGGCCATCCACTTCTTAAAAAATTGTTGTTGTTGTTGTTAGATGCCGTCAAGAGTCAAGCATGACTCATAGTGACCCTATGAAGAAAAGGTCTGAACTCAGTTCTGTCTTGTGCCATCCTCACACTTCTTTTTTCCCCCCTACTAGTTTATTTCCAAAATTCTAATACAAATTTGAACAAATTTTTTCAATTTTCCTCACACTTCTTGACACACAAGAGCCCATTGCACCAGTCACCATGTCAATTTACCTGGTTGAGGGTCTTCCACTCCTTTGCCGACCCTCCATGTCCTTCTCCAAGGAATAGCACCTCCTAGCAATATAGCCAAAGTATGTGAGGTGAAGCCTCATCATTCTTGCCTCCAAAGAGCACTAACACAGCACCCTCTTCCAGACATATCTAATCATTTTCTTAGCTCTCCATTGGATATTCAGTGCTCTTATCCAACAACACAGCTCAAAGGCGTCAATTCTTTTTCTGCCATCCTTATTCATTGTACAGGTCTTGAAGAAATAGCTAGTAATCAGAAAGATTATGACCTGAATCATACACACCTTAGGCCTCCAACTGACATCACTATACCTCAATAATTTGGAAAGGTCCCTAAGTGCAGATTTAAAGACGTATTGCGATAGGATAGTCTGCTTTAAGGGACCTCTCCAAAGTACTGAAGAGCAATGGTGTCTCTCTGGAGACTAAGGTGCGTCTGATACAGGCCATGGTCTTTGTAATCACTTGGTATGCATCGGAGAGTTGGACAATGACTAGGAAGGATTGAAGGAGAATTGATACCATGGGCTGCTAAGAAAACAAACAGATTCATTCTGGAGAGGGTTAAACCTTGAAGGCAAGGATTTTGAGGCTCCGTCTTAACATGCTTTGGTCATGTTGTAAAGAGAGATCTATCCTTGGAGAAGGACACCATGCTTGGGAAGATGGAGGGCAGGTGGAGGAGTGAAAGACCCTCTATTAGGTGGATTGATTCAGTGACTAGGGTAATTTGGATGGGTGTATTGGAGACAGTGAGATTGGCACAGGACAGAGTTTAGGGCTGCTGTACATAGGGTTGCTATGAGTCACCGACACATAACAACAACAACAATGTGTCTCCTTCTTTTCTGACTGCTTTTGCCAAGGGTGTTAATTGTGGATCCAAGCAAAATGAAACTGTTGACAGTTTCAATCTCCTCTCCAACCATAAAGACATTGCCTATTGGTCCAATGGTAAGAATCTTTGTTTTCTTGATGTTGAGATGCAACTCATACTGAAGGCTGCCTTCCTCGATCTTCTACAAGTGCTTCAAGTCCTTCTGACTTTCAGCAAGTAAAGTTTTGTCATCCGCATAATGAGGGTGATTGATGCCACATTCCTCTTCACGGAGTTCAGCTTCTCAGATAATTTTCTGAGAATATAGATTGAATAGACATGGAGCTAGAACACATCCCTGATGCACTCCCTTCCCAATTCCAAAATACTTAAGTAGTTGACCTCTGAAAACTCTATAAACAATAGAGGTACATGGGTAGCTATAGTATTATAAGTGGAATCCAGATTAAAAGGGAATCAAAATTAGGAGAAACAGCTGCAAATATTCTTTAGTAACTGGAATGTGCAATGTATAAAATATGAATATAAGAAAGCTAGAACTTGTCAAAAATTAAATGTAATGCATGAATATCAACATTTTAGGCATTAGTAAGATAAGATAGACTGGTATTTGATACTTTCAATTGTTGTTGTTGTTGTTGTTGTTGTTATGTGCCGTCGAGTCGTTTGCGACTCATAGCGACCCTATGCACAACAACCCTAAACCCTGCTCTATCCTGCGCCAACCACACTGCCTCTGACACACCCATTCCGATAACCCCAGTCACTGAATCGATCCATCTCATAGAGGGTCTTCCCCTCCTGCGCCGTCCCTCCA
>NW_006399823.1:5190509-5191787 GCF_000299155.1 Elephantulus edwardii | reverse complement strand
TACAACTGTTCCTCCTCCTTTGTATTTCCATACTTGATAGTTCTACCTAGGTTCCATCAAGTATGGAAATACTTTCAATTAGACAAGTTATTGACTCATATGATCTACTATGTTAGAAATGAAAAACAGAAGAAGAAAGATTAATAGTTAATTCATACTCAAAAAGAAAATTTCAAGTTCTAGTCAAGTGCATTATTGTGGGCGATAGGATACTATCCATGAGTACACAAAGAAAATGGGTTAATATAACTACTATTCAAATATACACATTAACAGCTAAAGCCAAAGAGAGAGAAATTGAAGATTTTAACAAAATTTTGTGGTTTAAGTTGATGTAATCAATATGCCCTAATGATAATTGGCAACTGAAATGCAAAATTGGAAACAAAGTTGGAAAGTATAAACTTACTTTCCTAGAAATGAGGCTGTAAATCAATTGTTTGAATTCTGTACATTATTCATCTCAAATGAGTTCATTTCAAGAATATTCATCGCAAACCTTTTTTAAAAGCAGTGACTTTACTCAGAGGCCTCACCTGATGGACTGCACAGAAATCAGACTGACCACATATGTGGAATGAATCATTGGAAAAGTTTAATATCAGTAGTTAGAATCAGTATCACCAGGCTTGGTACTGTCTGTAAAATTGACAATCAATTACTCATATACAAGTTCAAATTGAAGAAGAAAAAATTTTAATAAGTCCATAGGAATCAAAATATCACCTTGAGTCTATCCCACTTGAATTTAAAATTTCCCTAGAGTGTCAAGAAGTGAAAACAAAGTAAAGAGATGCTGAAGTAAAACAGCTAAAGAGAAGATTTTAAAGGGCAGCTTGAGAAGACAAAGCAAGGAGTTTTAATGGAGTGTGCACACAGCAGGAATAGGATAATGAAAAAGGAATAACTCACTCAGCATTTCTCAAGCCGATAGAACTGAAAACCAAATTTAAGCCTTTAGTTGTAATATTAAGAAAGAATGCTATGGGCAAAATATTCAATGGTCCAGAAAGCATCAAAATAAGATGGGGGGGAATGACAAAGTACTGCACCCAGAAAAATTGGTCCACACTGAAATATTTCACAAAGTACCATATGATAAAGAGCTAATGGTGTGAAGGAACAAGTTCTAGCTGCACTGAAGTCACTGGCAAAAAAACAAAGCCCCACTAATCAAAGGGATACCCCTTTGACATGTTTCATATTCCACGGTTGGAAGCCAGGATATACCAGGAAATTTGGAGGACAGCTGCCTGGCCGACTGACTGGAAGGGATCC
>NW_006399823.1:5187499-5190024 GCF_000299155.1 Elephantulus edwardii | reverse complement strand
GAATCCTAGAACATTTAACCATGCTCATCTGAAACTTATACCTAGACAAGAAGCTGTTGTGTAAACAGAACAAGGGAACACAGGATTATATCCTTTCTCCATATCTAATCCATCTTTATGTTGAACAAATCACTTGAAAAGCTAGATTCTTTGAATATAACATCAAAATCTAAGGAAGACTCATCAACAACCTGCATTACTTAGAAGACTCAAACGTGCTTGGTGAAAGTGGGGAGGTCTTGAAGTCCTTGCTACAGAAGATCAAAGATTATATAGCCTTCAATATGTTGTTGTTGTTGTTAAGTGCCTTCAAGTTGTAGGCGATTCATAGTGACCCTATGAACGAAAGTCCTCAACATTTGCGTGACTTTTATCCTTTCTCCATGTTTATAGGGTTTCCTGAGGAAAGTTATTTATGGAAGTGAATGCCATATTAGCATCATGAAAACAAAAATTATCACCACTAAAACCTATAAGTAAAATGATAGATGGAGAAAAGTTTGAAATGGTCAAAGATTTCATCCTATTTGGATCTACAAACAACATCCTTGGAATCACAGTCAGGAGATCACGGGACATATTGAACTGAGAAAGTCTGTAGTCAGAAATCTCTCTAAATTAATGAAGAGCAATGAGGTTTGGGGGGAGGTTATTTTTGTTTTTGTTTTCCCTGTGTACTGTCAAACCGCATGCGACAGGCACAGGAGGAGGAGATTGCCCCTCCTTCTCACCAGATGCAAAGCTTCTGGTATATTTGAACCATGTGACTTTGGGATTGCAGCACAGCTTCTTGCCACTAGGCCATCAAAGCTCCCTGCAATGAATTTTTTTGAAGGCTCAATTGCACCTGATTCAGGTCTTTTCAAACACTTGCTATGCATCTGAGAACTAGACAGTGAATAGGGATGATAGAAGAAGAATCAACCACAACAAGATAAAGGTAAATAATCCAATAGAAAAACGCCTACAGGATATGAACAGACTCTTCATCAAAGAAGTCATTCAGATGGCTAACAAGCACATGAAGAAATCCCTAGCTCTAAGAGAGATGCAAATCAAAACAACTAACTCTGAGATATCATCTCACCCCAGTCAGAATAGCAAAATTTAACAAAACAGCAAGCAACAAATGCTGGAGAGGTTGTGGAGAAACTGGAACCCTTATTTACTCTTGGTGGGAGTGTAAAATGGTGCAACCACTGTGGAAGGTGGTATGGTGCTTTCTCAAAAGTTACAAATAGAGATACCATTTGACCCATCAATTCCACTATTGGGAATATACCCCAAAGAGTCCATAACTGACATCCAAGCAGATATATGCACATCCATGTTTATCAAGGCTTTGTTCACAGTAGCAAGGAGTTGGAAACAACTTAAGTGCCCATCAACAAACGAATGGAGAGAGAAACTGTGGCGTATTCACACAATGAAATACTATGCTGCATTGAAAAACAAGGAACTCATGCAATATACTGAGAATGGATGACTCTGAAGGACATTATGCTGAGTGAAGTATCTCAGTCAAAAAGGACAAATACTGCATGGTGTCACTGCTACAAAACAGGACTGACCTTGAGGTTGGGAGAGACTGAGAAAGATGGATTAAATAATGTATACTTCATTGAAACAGATGAAGGAGAAAACTGTTTAAAAGGGATATGTGATTAGGTATTTTTGTCATGACAAGAGTCCAGAGGGAAGGCTATATAGTGGAGTGGACCTGGGGGAGGGTTTGTAAAACAATGAAAGAATTTTTCTTTTACTTTTCCAAGCAGGTAGTGTACTAGGGGGGAGGGTTGGGAGGGGAGAAAAGTGCAACAGTGAATGAATGGAAATCCAAAGTCTCTGTAAATTTTTACTGAAATGAATAATAAATTTAAATTTAAAATATTAAAAAAAGAAGAATCAATGTCTTTGGGCTGTGGTGTTGGAGAAAAGTACTGAATATCCCATGGACTGCCAAAAGAACAAATAAATATAGTTTGGAAAAAGGGCAACCAGAATGTACCTTAGAGGCAAAGATTATGAAGTTTCATCATCAGGCATGGGAAGATAGAAGTTCTGAGACAGAAGAGCTCCAACTAGATTGACCCAGTTACTGTAGCATTTACTGTTGAATATACCAGACAGGATGATGGCACAGGATAGAACTAAATTAGAATCTATTGTTTATACGGTCGCTGTGAGTTGTATCGACTCCATAGAACCTAGCAAGAAGTTTTTTAATGGAAGAGAATTGATGCGAAAAAAGTAGAAATTTTTAAACTTAGACAGCTAAGCTTAATTTTATTGTCTCTCCCCCCACCCAGCGGAATTTTTTTCCTTAACAATTTCACTAGGCTGATATCTTTTCTCTCCTTAGATGAAGACTTAGATCTGTGGGAGTGAAGAGAGAGAAAATAAAGGAGTCTTGAATTTAAAGAAATATAAATAATTTGTTCAAATTTGTATTTGAATTTTGTAAATAAACTAGTAGAAAAATGAAAAGATATATTTCAAAAGATAAAAAAGAAAGAGGATGCATT
>NW_006399823.1:5176512-5182533 GCF_000299155.1 Elephantulus edwardii | reverse complement strand
CAACAACAACAACAACAATATATATGCTATAGCCCTTGTCTGTGTGTTGCTGTACAGAGGTAACTAGTGGTTGCTGTGATGCTGAAGACTGTGACAGTTATGTGCCAGTTGTCCTAATGGTTACCCATGGTGGACAGTGTTGGCTGGAGCTTTCCGACTAAATGAAGCCTGGAAGCAGGAGGAGCGGCCTCCACTTCTGAAATGGCTTGCCTCTGGAAACTATGTATGAACAGTGCTCAGGCCGTTCGTTCATAGGGTGGTCTGAGTATGGGTTTCTCAGGAGCATAATTAAGTGTCTTGGGGTTCTCATTTTTCTCAATGTTAGCCACAATTTGTTGTAATCTACACAGTCAAATGCCTTTGCATAGTCAATGAAGAACCGATAGACATTCTTTTGGTACACATTGCTTTTGGCCAAGATCCATCTGGCATTGGCTGTAATATCCCTAGTGCTACGACCTCTTGTAAACCTAGATTGGGCTTCTGGCAGTTCTCTCTTGATGTACTGTTCCAGTTTTTGGGATAAACTTCAGAAGCATTATGCTTGTATGGGATGTTAATGATATTGTTTGATAATTTTCTCACTTTTTGGATCACTTTTCTTTGGAATAAGTATAAATATCGATATAGTCAATTGGCCAGGTAATTGTCTTCTAGATTTCCTAGCAGAACCTGGTGAGCATATGCAGGGCAGCATCTTTTGTTGAAATATGTCAATTGGTAAGCTATCAATTCCTGGGACCTTGGTTTGTCCATTTTGATTTTTTGACTCCAGCCCTTTGCACATTTCATAATAATACTTTGCCTTCCTGAGCTGCTCTTTGAAATCTTCTCTTCAGCTCCTTAACTTCATGATTTCTTCCCTTTGTTTTGGCTTTTTGGCATTCTTTGCATTATTCTTAGTGTTTAGAAAATGAGAGTTTCAGATTGAGTATGCTTACTCTAAAGTGATGCCTTTTCTGTATATCAGCTCTTGTGGATAGCCCTTGTCTTTTTATATCTACCACTTGTCATTGCTTGGGTACTTCCATATATCTTGCCTGTGTCAAGTAGTCCATCAACACAGTGACTAGATCCAAAGCTCATGCTCAAAATTTTATTCTTCTTTCTTGGTGGTATTGAGATTCTTTCTTCAATGAGTTCTCTTTCTTTTCTTTTCTTGTAAGAAAGAGATACTCTCTGGAAACGGATCATGACTGTGGCCTGATTAGTGGTGTTTCATGCCACACTAGCCATCTGATTACTCATATATTCTCAAGAAAAACTTCTTCCCAGCTCTTCAATTGTGGAGGAAATATCCATGTTTTCACAAGTCCCCACATTTCTGATAACAATAAATACTCTAGGAATGCTGTTGTTGTTGTTAAGTGCTGTCAAGTTGTAGGTGATTCATAGCAACCCTGTGAATGAAAGTCCTCAACACTTGTGTGACTTTCTTCCTTTCTCCAGGTTCACAGGGTTTCTGGAGGCAAGCTGTTATGGAAGTGGATGCCACTCCTCCTTCCAAGCTTGTTTTAATCGGGGAATTGATGACAAAATTATCATGAGTTCCTGCCCATCCTACTTGGTATAGTTATTCTGAGATTGAGAAAAATCTCAAGTGTGTGATTAAGAGTTATGAATTTAGGGAACATGAGTAAGGGTGTATAGGCCAGCATCATGATTTATATCTGAACATCAAGAAGACAAAAATTCTCACCACTGGACTGATAGGCAACTAATGATTGATGTAGAATGTATTGAAAACATCATCAATTTTATCTTACTTAGATCTACAATCAACACTTTGGTACTAACAGTCTAGAAATCAAAAGACCTATTGAATTGGGAGAATCTGCTGTCAAGGACCACCCTAAAGTACTAAGGAAAAATGATGCCAGCTTAAACACTAATGTGTCCCTGATTCAGGTTATGGTTTTTCTAATTATTTGTTATGCATATGAGAGCTGGACAATGAATAAGGATAACAGAAGAATAATTCATGTCTTTGAGTTGTGCTGTTGGAGAAGAGCATTGGATATCTCATGGCCTCCAAAATGAATGAGTAGCTATGTCTTGGAGAAGGTGAACCAGAGTGCTCCTTAGAGACAAGGATGGCAAGGCTTCATGTTACAAACTTTGGCCCTCTTGTTGGACGGGCTATTTTTTGGAAATGGATATCGTGCTTGGAAAGGTAGAGAATGAGTGAAAGAGAGAAAGACTGTCCACAAGATGGACTGATAAAGAGATTGCCAAAGACATGGTGAGGATGGTGCATGGTAGGAGAGAGTCCAGATCTGTTATTCACAGGCCTCACTATGATCCATACTCCACTTGACAGCACCTAGTGGCAAGAAAAGCACATGAAAGGTTATCTGAGAGAACAAATACGGGGAAGAACATAAAGAATTTTGATGGGACTTTAGTTTATAGCATCTATTTTTCCAATAGTTGAATGATTACCTTACTGCTTAGGGTAGCTTTAAGATCATCTTTAGTCATCTCATGACGTCAATGGTCGTGGATAATATAGAATCCTTTTAAATAAAAAACACCAAATATACCAGAACATTGACATTTGTGACTCTATGGTGCAGAATGGCTTGCCACGAGAAACTCTATTTACGAAATGTGCTCAGGCCTTTCATTCATAGGGTCGCTATGAGCCATCTATGACTCAACGGCATCTAACAACAATAATAATGATGACATAGATAGAGCTATGTTGGCCTAATGGACAGATAGTTATGCTACCCAGCTCAAGGTGGGTGATTTTAATCTGTGGCCCTTGGACCGGGTTCAAATTGTTTTCCTGTCACACATTCTTCTAGGTGGTATAGCATTGGTATGTGCATTGCTGTACAGAGGTAACTCGTGGCTGCTGTGATGCTGAAAACTGTGACACTAATGTGCCAAACATGGTAATGGTTACCCATGGTGGACAGTGTTTGCTGGAGCTTCCCAACTAAATCAAGCCTGGAAGCAGGAGCGGCATCCACTTCCAAAACGGCTTGCCTCTGAAAACTCTGTGTATGAACAGTGTTCAGGCCTTTCATTCATAGGGTCGCTATGAGTCGTCTACGACTCGACAGCCCCTAACAGCAACAACAACATGATGATAATGATTATGATGATAATTTTCTCTTTACTCTTTATAGATAATTATTTGTTAAGCCTCTTATTCTGGTAAGAGAGCTTCTAACTACATGTTTGTTTATAATGAAGTTATTTTAAAGTGTCACTGTCATTCCTTTTCTCCATCTCTAGCAAATACTCCACGTGTTCCTTTATTTCAATTTACTGGCTTGCTTTTTCCTGTTTTGTGCTGTTGTTGTTTTTTGGGTTTTCTTAAAATCCTTTCTAATGGAAAGATAGGGAGCTCTGGTGGTTTATTAGAAAGTAATTTCACACCCAACTCAAAAGTACATGGTTCAAATAGCCCAACTTCTCAGTAAGACAAAGATGGGAAATATCCTTCCTTGCAACTTACTGCTTATTAAAACTCCCCCTGTAGAGTCAGCTGGGGATTAGTTGTGACTCAGCGGTACACAACAACAAAAATAGGAAAGGTCGAGGGCCAGAGAAAGACAGCAAGATCTCAGATAAAAAGGACTGACAATGGTCAGCTTAATAACTGGACAATAGTCTGGAGCAGATGGTGGGGATAGCACAGGATAGGGCAAGGTTCATGTGTTGTTGACTGGAAAGTGTAAACGTTTCTTGCTTTGATCATTTTCTTTCTGGTTGTTGTTGTTGTATACTGTCTAGTTGAAACTGACCAATAGCTGACCCTCCGGCTGGCTTTCAGAGGCAGTTAATGAAGGAGCAGGAGATTGGCCCTCCTTCTCCTATGTAGGTGGATTCAAACAATATGCCTTCGGGATTGCAGCTCAGCTTCTTGCTGCCAGGCCACCAATGCTTCCTTCCTTTGTTAGAGGACTTAAAAAAAATAATAATTTAAGGGTTGTTGTTCTTATTAGATGCCATTGAGTCATATTGGTATTATTAACTGTTTTAGATGACTCATAGTGACCCTATGAATGAAAGGCCTGAACCCTTGTGAAACTTTCTTCCTTTCTCCAACTTTATAGAGTTTTCAGAGGCATGTGATTTCAAAAGTGGATGCCACTCCCGCTTCCAAGCTTATTTTAATCACAGAGTTCCACCAAATGCTGTCCACCATGCGTGACCATTATCACATTTCACACATCAGTGTCACAGTGTTTAGCATCACAGTAACCACGAGTTACCTCTGTACAGCAAATGGACAGACCAGTGCTGTACCACTTAGATGTTTGACCAAAACCAATTAAAACCAGCTCTGGGGACCACAGATAAAAATCACCCACCTTTGGCTTGGTAACATTAGTTTCTGTCCACCAGGCCAACAGAGCTCTTTCTATATTATTGTTGTTGTTGTTAATGACTGTAAAAACAACATAGAACCTTGTGCTATCCTCTGACATCCTCACACTTCCTGACACATTAGAGCCTATTGTAGCAGTCACTGTCAGTCCGTCTGGTTAAGGGTCCTCCTCTCTTTGGCTTACCCTCCACATTTCAAGCATGGTGTCCCTCCTAGCAACATGCCAAAAGTATATGAGATGAATTTTTATCATTTTTGCCTTCAAGTAACACTTTGGTTGCACATTCTCCAAGACATATTTCTTTGTTCTTTTCATAGTGCATGGTATATTCAGCACTTTTCTCCAAAACCAAAGGCATATTAATTTTCTTCTGTTATCCTTATTTATTTTCTAGCTCTTAGATGCATAGCAAGTGATAGAAATGCACCTTACTCCTCAAACTGATATCATTGCACCACAATAATTTGGAAAGGTACTGACTGCAGAGGTTCCCAGTGCTGTATATCTCCTAATTTCCTGACTGTTGTTACTAAATGTGTTGATTGTGGATCCAAATTAGGTGAAATCTGACAACTTCAATCTTTTTTTCATCTATTATGATGTTACCTACTGGGCAGTGGTAAAAAATCTTGTTTTCTTGACTGTGGAAAGCAATTCACATTGAAGGCTTTATTCTTTGTGCTTCAAATCCTCCTTATTTTCAGCAAACAAGGCTGTGTCATCTGCATAATGCCGGTTATTGTTATGTCTTCCTCCAATCTTGATGCCACGTTCTTTTTCATATATTCTAGTTTCTCAAACAATTTGCTCAGCATAAAGATTGAATAGTTATAGAGAGAGGATACAACCTTGACACACTTCTTTCTTAGTTTTACACCATGTAATTTTCCCTTGCTCTGGTTGTACAACATCCTGTGGTCTAGGTATAGGTTTTGCCTGAGCACAGTTAAGTTTTCTGGGATTCTCATTCTCCTCAATATTAGCCATATTTCTTTTTTTTTATAATTCATACAATAAAATGTCTTTGCATTGTCAATAAAATGTAAATAGACATTTGTCTGGTATTCTTTATTTTCATCCAGGATCCATCTGATATCAACAATGTTATCTTTGGTGCCACAGCCTCTTCCAAATACTTCTTGAACTTTTGGCAGTTCCTGTTTGTGTAGTGTTGTAGACATTTTTGAACGACCTTCAGTAATAGTTTGCTTACATGTGGTATTAATGATATATAGTTTAATAATTTCCACATTCTGTTGGATCATCTTTCTTGGGAATGGGAATAATTATGGATCTCCTCCAATCAGTTTTTCAGTCTACGGTTCTCCAAATTTCCTGATACAGACTGATGAATGAATCCAGAACTGCATCTGTTAGTTACACTATATTAATCAACATGCATTGATACCTGGGACCTTACTTTTTACCAATACCTTCAGTGCAACTTCTACTTCTTCCTTCATTATCATTGTTTCCTGCTCAGATGGCACTCACTGAAATTGTTCATTCTCACTGAATTATTTTTATTACAGTCACAGTGTTGTCAGATTTTGAAAGTTTTCAGTAATCATATTTCTTAGAGTGTTTTCTCAGTTCTGTCCATTTTCTACTCTCCTGGGACTTTGATTGAACATTACTAGTTCCTTATTAAAAGCAAAATATTACAATGAAATGT
>NW_006399823.1:5171091-5172297 GCF_000299155.1 Elephantulus edwardii | reverse complement strand
CTGCTAGTGAAGTGAGATGGTATTTCATTGTGGTTTTGATTTTCTCCCCCAAATTTTTACTTGGTTCTTTTAAAAATAATCTTTTTCCTATACTTTTTATTTTTTTTTATTTTGAAGAATCTTTTTCTGGTATTTGTGTGTTTATTCAATAAAACTGTTTTGATGTGGATTCTTTAAAAATTCTGTTAGGTAGTTATAACATATCTGTAGTCTCTGGGTTGTCACTAATTAACTGTAATTATTCACTCAAGGTTTTTTTTTTCATCCTATTTCTCAGAAGTAAAGAAATTTTTTTTTCATTTTATTAAAACTTGAATATACTTTATTACATTATGCGGCACTAGATATTCTTTAACTCCCTGTTATATCATTATTTCTTTAACAACATGCTGGTAAAGAAAAGGGAATCACTACCTCATTACAGCTAAGTGGAATTTCCATTGACTTCTTACGTTCTATTGGTGGGTGGAACTGTGATTTTTGGCTCCTAATGTAGTTTTTACTGATATCTCTATGGGGGTGACCTTGTTTTCACTGGATAATGGTTAAAGTTCTTACTCTACACTAGAACTTCCCTGAACAAGCCCAGTGGGGAGCTGGAGGGAAACATTGTTATTGCCAGATGAGGCTAGAAGTTCAGGCTTCTTATGAAGTAATTTCTATTGATGTCAAGGGAGGGAGGTCATTCAGTCAGCAGGGATAAATTAGTATCATTAAAATATAATCTGACTTTCATCAAAGCTAATTCAGTCACTCTTTTTTGTTTAAAATTATCACCAAAATCTTAATTACAATTTTATTTTCTAGACGAGTCTTTGTTAATTCTTTGAGTAGATGTTTATCTAACTTTTTTGCCTTCTTTATTTATCCTATCCCTCTTTATCTATCAGCTTCCTTTTTTCTTTCTTATAGCCTTATTTTTATATGTCAGCTTTATTGAGTATTTTTTTTAAAAAAGTACATTTAAGCTAGTCTCCTCAAGGACTCCAAAGTTTATTTTTGCTAATGAAACACTCATAGCAATAATCACAAAACTACATAAAATAATAAGAGTATAAGGAAGAAGTATTTTTGAAAATTCAGTTGTTAGGGAGCTCTGGTAAACTAGTGGCAAGAAGCTGCACTGCAATCCCAGAGGTACGCGGTTCAAATCCTCCAGATGCTCTGCTGGAGAAGGAGGGGCAATCTCCTGTACCAGTCAGATCC
>NW_006399823.1:5163685-5168477 GCF_000299155.1 Elephantulus edwardii | reverse complement strand
GTCTGTCTTAATGTGAATGTTCAGATTTAGAGAAGTATCAGACAGACCAGCAAGTTAAAGTTATACCCCTTATTGCGGAGTTAACTTTAGTGTCAGTGTTGTCCCTGCCTTTCTCACACGCGTCTTTACCCACTTATTTCCCTGCTCCACCATCCACCAGGATACCCATCCACTTCTACCCCCTCCCTTCACATCGAAGACGCAAAAACCGCGTGACATTCGTTCCGCCAGGCCGCTCAGAGGAGGGGTTAGGCATCCGACTAGCTGAAAGCTGGGCAGCTTAGAGGCCAGTCTCAGACCCCTCCCATCTTCCCAGGTAATCGAAGATGCAAAAAGCCTATCTACATACCAGTTCTACAGGATGCATCACCTTTGCTCGGGAAACATTACGACTAAACTTCAGAGACATTGATCCCAACATAATGAACTACCATCAGCTGATGTGTTTGGAATCACAGAAGGCGATTTAATGGAACATGAAAAAAAAAAAAAATAATAAAAAAAATAAAAATTCAGTTGTTAACATTTTTAAGTACCAGTAAGCTGTTTCCATGTCAGAGCAATTTTAGAATGAAGCACTTTCTGATCTTGTGTCATTATCATAATCATGGCTGTGTTTTGAACCCATCGTTGTAGCAATTACATTAAATCATCTTATTGAAGGTCATCCTCTTGTTTCTTTCTCTCTGATTTACTAAGCATGACGTTATTCTCCAGAGACTGGTCCCTTGTAATGACATCTCCAAAGTATAGAAGATGAAGTATCCTCAGAAATACTTTATCTAAGATTTGTTCTTCTAGTAGTTTCTAATACATTCAATATTCTTTGCAAACATTATAATTCAAAGTCATTGACTCTTCGCTTTTTTTCTTTATTCATTATCCAGTTAAAATATACTCATATAAGGCCATTGAAAATGTCATGGTCTGGGGTCCTTTATAACCATATTTGCCCATTTCAAGGTATACTTTGATTTTATTCCCCTAAGACTGATTGTAGATCAAACTAAAATGGCATTCTTGATCATTTCATCCTTTTCATTTTTATCATCGTGTTGCTTAATCCTCCAGCTGTGAGAATTTTTCTTTATGCTGCGAAAACCATTTGGAAGGTTGTAGTTTTTGAGATTTATCAATAAGTGCTTCAAGTCTTGTTTCCTCCACCCTTCCACCCAGTAATATTGTGACATATTGTGTGTATCATATTGTTAATGAGTCACTTTCCAATCCTAATATCATAGTCTCCTTCATTTAGCCAAGCTTCTTAAATTATTTTTTAACGTACAGAATGAAATGATGAGATTACACAACCCTGTTGCACACTTTTTCTGATTGTAAAGTATGCAGTATCACCTTTTGTTATGTATGGTAAATCATTGCTTTTTGATCTATGTATAGGTCTTTGTTATTCTACTATGCTACCCAAACATGATCCATTCACAAACACTACCTTAAAAATAAAACACAAGGTAATTTAGAGTTTAATTAATAAATAATTATATGTAGATTATAGGAACATCTGTATTGACATCAAGGTATATTGCTGACAATATTACAGAAAAATAAACCTGAATTATAATACATAATTATTCCTCCTTGGCAATACATCTGTGTAAGCTTATTCTTCAGAGACAATATCACACTTTGTCATTTCGTATCAATATCACACTTGCTGAATCCTAAAATCATGAAGAATCTCAGATACTGGAGAAAGAAAAGCTCATACAAAACCACATTTCCTGTTGTAAAGTGCCTTTGAATTGAGAGCTTCTCATAGTAACTGTATGAAAAGATCTGAATGCTGTCCTATCCAACTGCATCTTTCCCAATACATACTTATTTGTTCTTTTGGCAGCCAGTGATATATTCAGTACTCTTTTCCAACATCACAACTCAAAAGCGTAATTTCTTTTTCTGGTAGGCAATTTTAAATCATTCCTAAGAAAAAAAGGTCTCTTTCACACATCCTAGATCAAGAAATGGTTAAATGTAATGATTTTATACTATAAATAGAGCAATTTAAGTCTCAGGTTAACAATAAGATAAGCTGCATTTTCTCTACGTATTTAACATTTACAGATGGGTAACATGAAAGTAGAGAATTAATACTGTATTCCTATGTTCACCAAGCCTATGATTATAATTTTATGATATTCTAGAGAATTTACTTTTCTGTTTTACATAATTACTATGCTTTGATGAAATGTCATAGACACAAGTAATAATGATACAAAATCAGATGAAATGAGCACCTGCTGGAGGCCACCTAAAAATATAATCTTCAAGATGACCCAATGCATTCACTCTGCCTACACAAAGATTTTTATTAGTTCCCATATTATTAGTGAAGGTGTAAATAATTATATGGTAAATATTGGTTCATTATGGATGATTGGTTCATTATAATGATTGGTTCATTATATACTAATAAAATGTTTCAGTGATTCGTATGGTGTTTTTTTCCAAAGCATACAAAATATAGGGAAAACTTAGGAAAATTTGCAGTGCATGCTTCAACATGCCATTTAATAAGTAACTTCATTCAGAGTAATTTTAGACATCTTTTTTGAACTATAGATTTCTTTCCTTGAAAAAAATCTTTTAAAAACCGAAACAAAACACAACAACCTTATTTCTTTTACTGGGTTCCTGAGAAAACAGACCTTTGGAAAAAAACATTGTGGTGACACGTTATTCAAAGTCAGACTTCTTGCTATCAAGTCAGAACTGACTCATAGCTGTCCCCCCAGTAAGCTTCTGAGGCTATAAATCAGAGGGGAAGTGATTCTCCTGAGGAAGTGATTCTCCTTGGATTATAACCACCAGAAAGGAATGGTCTTTTAGTTAGTAACACAGTTCACTAAGGACTAGACTGCTAGAGTTCCCTGATGTATTATTGGTTAGTGCCAACCCGAGAAAGCAGGAGAGAGAGAGAAGTCTTCTGCATGTAGTTTCCTTGTCTGTGCATTTCCAAGATAACAAAAGCAAGAATTTCTAGGCAGCCTGGAGAAATCTGAATCACAGTGGACCTAAGCTTGTTAATTATGGGTCACAATAGCAAGTCTTTATTGCAGTTCATAACCACATTCAGTATGCTCTTATCTGTAAAAATGGCTTCAATGACCTGCTTCTGATAATACATCTAGGTTTCTTGTGGTTGAAATGCCAGGAGTCAGGGTTATAGATACTGTTATCATGTAGATATGCATGGGAGCACAACTAAGTAAATAGCAATCATTTTCCTCTCTCAATGTTTGACTTTTAATAATTCCAAGTAATTATCCAAAGAAATACTCACTTCTTAAAATAACTATGTATGTTGTTTTCAAAATTTTAAGACTTTAAAAAAAGTACCACTGCTAATTTTTAATCTCCAGAACTTTCAAGAGTGAGAAATTATGAACTTTCAATAAATTAATGGCATATTAATGACCAGAAAAAGAATACTAATGCTAATGTCTATTGACAAAGTTATATCTAAAGGAAAATGAACAACTATTGATGGCAGATCTAGGGAGCCATGTGCCGGCAGTGGAGAGATTAATACAGTTATGTCTATCAAGGTGGCTGTAGTTAAGAAAATAAGAGCTGAATCTATCTCCATGTCTAGGAATTCTTCCTTCCAGACTTTTCTATTTTGTTTAAAATAAGTGGAGCTACATATTCTTAGCTATTGTTGGTACTCTTATTCAAAGGGATTATGCATAGTCATTTTATTTCTAAAATGTGACTACTGCTAAAGAATATTACTTAAGCCAGAAACTAACAAAATACACAGACTCATTGTTGTTCAATCAGAATCTATTCAGAGCTTATCCGATGTCTTTCAGAAGCTGTAAAGTATATGGGAGGAGACGATTCATCTTTTTCCCACTGAGACTCTAGTGGAATGAACAGCCAGAGAGGTTGGGACCTCGGCTTAGATCGCTATACCATTAGAGCTTTCTTAAGCAGAAAAAGAAATAAACGTATATGTGAGCATTTCTCCTCAGACCGAAGTGTATAAAATATGCAGGAGAGATGATTCCTCCATATAGATACAGAGGTTAAAGAGTGAAAACAAAAGGCCCAAAAATACATGTTACTGCTTGGGACTAACAAATAATCTTGAGGGACAAATAAATGTATTGTACAAATCTTAGTATTTTAATTTCTTATCTTTGTGTGGATTCCACTTGTTGGGTTTATGTAAGTTTGATATCTATTTGGAAACCTGTTTTAAGTAAAATAAACAATAAAAGAGGCTTAGTTTTCATTAGTGGGAGTTCTCAACGACTTGTCATGTACCATAGTGGATTCACCAGCTGGGTTTTCAAATATATACTGGCGGGCTTTTTATTCTAGTCCACCTGCATTTGACAATTCTACTGAAACCCACTCACATTATTGCAACACGCGTATCCATTTGTAGGCAAGTAGTGGTTGTGCAATGAGGTTAGTTGGTCAGGAATCAAATCTTAATTGGTCCTTCTAGCTCATCACTTATTACACAAGCCTTTGTTCTTTAAGCCTCTCAAAACTTGCCTCAGATTTTATTTTTTTCTATTCTAGACCTTTGTTGTAATGATGGCTGAAGGGATCCCATATGTATTTTGTGTCATTTTTTTATTACAACCTGTGTATTTGTGTCAGGCTTTGCGATTTCTTAGGAACAATTCTATCCAACCTACTCTTTTTAACTCAAGGTATGTCACCACTCTCACCACTGCCAGTATTTTACCTCTCTTTTTCAATCCTTTCATCTGCAGTGAAGTGTGCACTTGGAAATTCTAAATCAGAAAATAATAATTTT
>NW_006399823.1:5153652-5163570 GCF_000299155.1 Elephantulus edwardii | reverse complement strand
AGTCTGTTTTACTTGTCCAAATGCCACAGTGCTTGTCAAAGCCAGTTCTGATTAATCTCCTTTGTCAGTGTATCCTTTGCCATTCCCTATCACTCCTCCCTGGGAGAGACTCACCCTGATTTATAAGGAAGAGGGGACGGCGTATTCTCTTAGTTACTTCCTGCTGAAAAGGGCCGCTGTAGGTTTCAGGGTGAAGATTCTCTCAGTACTTTAAAGGGCCATGTATCTCTGGATTGGAAATGATCATATTGTTAATATTTCTAGCCTCAAGCTTAAAAGATTATAATGTTTAAAATTTTTTGTTATTTTTCTTTGTTTTAAGCATTATAGTGGTCTTTATCTTTTAACTAAAACTTCTATGAGAAATTTATTTGGGACCATTTATTATTGTACAAGAGAATTCTGTACTTTCATAAGGGATTTCATTTTTCTTTAATTTTTGCTATTACTATATTGTTGTTGGTGGTGGTTGGTTTGTTGTATTGTAACAAGCTCTGGTCTGTTTACATGTGTATATTTTGACAAAAATAGAATTATAACTAGGAGCCACTAGACAGCACAGTCAAGTGCTGTACTACCAGTCAAAAGATTGAGGTTCAAACACTCAAATAGATGCTTTGGAAGATAGTTTTGAAAAATTTCTTCTGGAAGCTTGTAGCCTTGGAAACTGTATGGACCAATTTGTCTCTACACACCTCAGGTGAACATCAGTCAGAACAAACTTCACAGTAGCAACAGTCACAATCAGTCACATGAAATAAACAAGAAAAATATGAAATTCTCTTCAAATAGAAAGGGAAAGGATGCTTTCACTTTCTGTGTACAGTTTAAGAATCTCTCCTTAGTTATCTGGTTAGTGGGCTTTTTATTTGTAACTAAATAGAACTAGATAAGAATTGTCAAGGAATTTTAGAATTATTAGAATTATACAAACAACATATTGTAATAATACTGCCCCCCCCCAACTCATTACTCTGAAGTAAATTCTAATTCAAGGCTTCTCCACACAGGATGGACTAGAATTGCCTCCTAGTGTTTCAAAAATCATTACACCTTTCTGGAAGCTCATTGTCTCTTTTTGACAGAGTTGCTGGTGGCTGGTCCCCAACTTTTTAGTTAGTAGGTTTAATTACAGTATTACAAAGGCTTGTTAAGGATAACAAAATATATTTAAATAACTATAGACATATTTGAAATACAGCTTTTAATATAGATATTTGGAATCCATACATTATATTAAATTTTTTAAATTATTATTTTAAAATTAGAGTTTGCAAGTTTTTCTTTTGGCCTGAAACATCTTTGAGAAGAGAATTAATGGTTTCACTTATATATAAACTTGACGATCACTCCATAACTAAATTTGGCAAGAAAAGAATATTATCAAGTTGATAAATGGCATTTTGATATGATAACTGAAAAAGATTGATATGTGCCAGGCGCTATTAAGTAAGGTGCATGCACTGGTAATTTTCATTCTCATCCCAGTTTTATGATGCTGTTGTTCGTCATCTTCAAGTCAATTCCCAAACTAAGAAATCCTATCTCTGTTGAGCCTGTGACCTTTCAGAAGCAGTTCAACAGGTCTGTCTTTTGAGATGCCCTTTAGTGGTTTTGAATCACCAATCTTTTGGCAAATCATCAATTGCTTAACATCTTGTGCCAACTAGGGACTTCCTGCTGTATCTAAGTTTTACTATAATCCCATTATACAGATAAAGGAACTGAAACATATTGACCTTAAGGAAAGATTGCTGGTTTGAAACAACCCAGAGGAGCCTCAGAAGTCAAGGACTTCCTCCTTGTCAGAAGGCATCTACTTCCCAAAAGAAAACCTGTAGAGCAATTCCATGCCACACGTACAGATTCACTGTTAGTAGGGATTGACTGGAAGACAATTAAAAACAACAACTTGATTCAGATACGAAATAAGATTAAGGTTTCCTTCTGTTTGACTTAAGTGTTGTACGACCAATGCCTTTTAAGCAGGTAAGTACTGGTTGAGGACAGCTTACCAAAACAGAGCACTCCTGGAAACAGGATGGATATCCTTTCTTGGACACTCAGACACATTTACAGAGCACGGTGTTACATACAAGAATCCCTGGGTGGTGTACTAAAAAGCAATGATGTCAGCCTAGAGACTAAGGTCATCTGATCTAGACCATAGTCTTCTCAATTAGAGAGCTGGACAATGAAGAGAGATGACAGAAGAATAATCAATGCCTTTGAATTGTGGTGCTGGAGAAGAGCATTGAACATACTATGAATTACCACAAGAATAAGTTTGTCCTGGAGAAGGTGAAAACAAGCTGCCCCCGGGAAAATAAGATTTTTGAAACTTGGCCACACATACTTTGAGCATGTTGCCAGAAGGGAACAATCCTTGGATAAGGACATTAAGCTTGGAAGAATGGAGGGTCAGTACAGGAGCGAAAGCACCTGGGTGAGACGAATTGACACAGTGTGTATCAGAGACGGTGAGGTTGACTCAGGATAGCTCAAAGTTCAAAGCTATTGTTCATAAGGTCCCACTGAGTTGTAGTTGACTTAACAGTACATAACAACAAGAACAACAAAAAGCCAAAACTTTGGAAATTCAAATTCACCCAGATTGACTGGGAAGGAATAAAAACAAAACAACAACAACAACAACAACAACAAAATCTGGCTATCTCCTTCTGGAAAAAACAAAACAAAACAAAACAACAAACTCTTTGGAGCATGGTCCTACTGTGACATGTATAGGATGAACAGACGTCAGAATTTACTTAAAGGCAATTGGAACTGGTCAGTGAGTGCTCAGTACCTTGTTCTTACTCAATATCTCTGCAATTAGGGGAGTGGTTGGTAGAGGACATCAGTCAAGCTTTGAGTCTAGGCTTGCTTTAATATACGTCTGGACAGGTATTTAATTTTGTCTGTTCTTGCAGTAAATGGAATCCACTGTGACCCTTTCAGATCAAACCAGCATGAGGTATCAAACAAAGTGTCAGTAAAGTAAAAGTCACTGTTATTATTATTTTTAAAAAGCAAGCTGTAGATAAAGTTAGAGTCCCAAACAGAGAACAACTTATTTTTCTGCAAATTAAACATGACCACTCTTTTCACTAGTAGGCATGTGTCACCCAGCTCCATGCTCTGGTCACCACTACCTTTGACTCTCACCATGCTGTAGGGGGTTCTGCTCTGTTGATGGACTGTACTGGGCCTGTCTCATTGGTAGAGTATCCCCCGCACAAGACTGCCTAAGCTTCTGTCACTGGCCTCTGTGTTGGCTCCCATCAAGCTGTATGAGACCTCATTTTCCAGGGGTGGAAGACCTGCAATCTCTGCTGAGGGTACAATCAGGTCTCTCTTGCCTTGCACAAACTAGTGTTGCAGTATTCAACCCCATTGCCAAGCCTCCTACCTAGAGGTAATAAGGTCTGCTCTGCTAGGAGGACGCTTCACGGGTACAGTCAGGCATCTATGCTGCGAGGGCAAGAGTTACAGCTCATTTAGCTCTACAGGCACACCTGTTAAGGAAGTTATTCAGCTATAAATCTGTGAGTTTACCTTTTCTGTCTCTCACTGTCTTCAGCATTCACTTTATTTTTCTGAGTATAGGAAGTTCCCAGCGCAGGAATCCTAGGCCCTTGGCCAAAGTGCATTCTATGATCCAACCTTTTCCTGTTGTTATGGGCCCTCACCCTCATGTCTGAATGAGTTCATAATTGACTCTATAGTGGGTTTGCAGTGATAGCCAATGGCACGAGAGGAGATTTCACATTTTTCTCCCACGGAGTAGCCAGTGGATTCGAACTGCTTGTCTTTGGGTGGACAGGGCAATTCTTTATCCACTGGGCTACAGAATTCCTTCAGATTCTTCTCAGGGATCCTAAAGTCCTCCTGGAAGTTGAATGGCTTAACCCTTGCAGATTGTTTAACAAAGCAAATGCAAACTCACTGTCATTGGTTGAGTATTTCCAACTCAGACCCTAGGATGGAATATCCCTTAAACTTACCAAAGAGTAAATCTTTTCCACCAGGATTAGAATTTGACTAATACTTTCAGTATAGCTGGGCCCCTCATCTCCATTTTAGAACTGTGTGATGCAGCAGGACATTGTAAGATGGGCACTCTCGTTCTGAGTTGTTGGTCCTGTGAAATGTTGGGTTGTTTTCTTTGATGTAAACCTTTTGTTTAGTGTCAACAAGACTTTCTGGAGGGCCCTCTGTCCTCATTTTATTATGTTTTGGAGGAACATTCTACCAATTTTCTCAATTGCTGTACTGAAGTAATTTGGGTTTGCTGTGATGCTGAATCTTGTGCCATTGTGGTGTCATATATCATAACAATTCCCCATGGTAAGCAGTGATTGGTGGAGCTCCCAGTCTTAAGAAAGGTTTGGAAGCAGGAGTGGCATCCACTTCCTAAACGTGCCTCTGGAAACTCCATGAACTTGGAGAAACGACGATATAGAAAAGCTTCAGGTCTTTTATTCATAGGGTCATTATGAGTCATGCTCAACTCAAGGACACTCAACAACAACAATACCACAAAGCACACTATTTATATGATAATATTCTAATCTTCTCCATGAAGATTTCAGAGGAGACCCTGAAAGCAGTGCTAGAGGGTAGTGAGAGAACAAAGGGAAGAGAGGTTGAAGTCTAAGAGCTGAACACAAGATTTCAAAGGTCAGCTATAGAAGAGAAAGTAAAGTATTAAAGTAGAGTATTCTAAGACCTAAAATTGGAGACTAAAAAAGGGAAGAACTCATTCATCATTTCTCAAGCTCACATAACTGAAAAGCAAATTCAAGCCTCATGTTGTAATTCTGAGGGAAGCTATGGGCAAAATTTTTAATATCTAGGAAGCATCAAAAGAAGACGGAAGGAAAACACAGATTCATTGAACCAATAACAATTGCCCAACACTTACATATTTTAGGAAGTACCATATAAGCAAGAGCCAATAGTAATGGAGGAAGAAGTTCAAGCTGCACTGAAAGCATTGGCAAAAAGTAACGTGTTTCACGTGACAGATGCAACACTGGATGTGCTCACCAATTTGTGCCAGGAAATTATGAGGACAGTTATCTGGCCAACTGACTGAAAGAGATTTCATATTTATTCCTATTCTCATAAAAGGTGATACAACAGAATACAGAAATTATCAAACAACATCACTAGTATCACATGCAAGTAAAATCTTGTAGAAGATCATCCAAAAATGGCTGAAACCATACATATAGAACTGGCAGAAGTTCAAGCAGGATTTAGAAGAGGCTATGGCACCAGTGACATCATTGCTGAAGTCAGATGGATCCTCGCTGAAAACAAATACCAGAAGAATGTCTATTTGTGCTTTACTGACTATACAAAGGCATTTGACTCTGTGTATCATAACACATTATGGCTAACATTGAGAAGAATGGGAGTCCTACAAACTTTAATTGCCTTCATTCACAACTTAATTATGAAACCTATAGCTAGATCAAGAGGTTATTTTGAGACCAGGG
The DNA here is from genome assembly GCF_000299155.1 of Elephantulus edwardii. NCBI lineage: Eukaryota > Metazoa > Chordata > Mammalia > Macroscelidea > Macroscelididae > Elephantulus > Elephantulus edwardii. The sequence goes on along the minus strand of NW_006399823.1, from coordinate 5,158,063 downwards.
CAAGGGAACATTGTTGTTATTGTTGTTATTATGTGCCACCAAGTTGCCTGTGACCCATAGTAACCCTATGTACAGCAGTTCTGAAGCCTGCCCTGTCCCAAGTCAATCTCACTGATTAAGACACATCAACCCCCACTGCCCCAGTCACTGTATCAGTCCATCTCATCTGCATTGACTCTGCATCCATCCTACTGAGCATGATATCCTTCTCCAGGGATTGGTCTCTCCTGGCCATGTGTTCAAAGTATGTGAGACAGAGCTTCAAAATCCTAGCCTCGCATCCCAGGAGAAACTTGGTTTCATGGCTTAAAATTAAGAAATGTGTACATATCCTTTTTCCATACCTATTCAATCTGAGCAAATTTATTTGAGAAGTTGGACTCTATGCAGCAACTGTGGTATCAGGATTGGAGGAAGATTCATCAAAGATCTTCGCTATCCAGATGACATAATGTTGTTTGCTGAAAGAAAGTAACGAGGAACGCTTACTACAGATGATCAAACACTGCAGCCTTCAATATAGATTGCATCTCAACATCAAGAAAACAAAATTTCTCACAATAGGATCTGTAGGCAACATTATTATAGATGGAGAAAATATTGAAATTGTAAATAACTTCATCTTACTTGAATCCACAATCAATACACTTGGTACCAACTGTCAGGAGATCAGAAGAAGTATTGCACTAGGAAAGTCTTCAGTTAGGACCCTCTCCAAATTCTTGAGGTGAAATTATGTCAGTTTGAGGACTAAGATGCATCTTATTCAGGCTATGTTCTTTCTGATTACTTGCTATTCATCTAAGGGCTGGACAATGAATAAGGGTGACAAAAAAAATGATGCTTTTGAGCTATGGTGCTGAATTAGAGTGCTGAATATCCCATGGATTGCTAAAAGAACAAAAAAATATATCTTGGCATAAGTGCAGCCAGGTTGCTCTTTGGAGGCAAAGATGATAAATCTTTATCAAAGATGAGAAATCTCACATATTTCACTCATATGAGTAAGAGAGGCTATTCCTTTGTGAAGGGTCAGAGAAGAAGGAGGAAGACCCTCAGCCAGACAGATTGACACAGTGACTGTTACAGTGGGTTTAAGTGTGTTCACAATTGTAAGGATGGCACAGTAAATAGGACAGGGTTCAGATATGTCACTTGATTTGACAGCACCCAACAACAAGGGTCATACTTGAGTACATGACATCTAATAAGAACATTCTTGTCTATGGACTGCTAGACATCCTATTTTAATTATAAACTGATCAATCTCCTGCTAGATTGTGATTCAGCTAATCATTGACAGGAGAGGAGAGGCATTACATGACCCTGGAAAGGCCATGTGGAAACAATTCACTACACCGCACTATTTTCATAAGTCATCATAATTTTTTGCCTATTAAATAAGCTTTGGAGCTTGTGATAGTGTTTCCTGGTGTCTTTCAGTAAATTACTTAAAGCTGTTTAATAAAAAGTTAGTCACTTAGAGACTAAAAGATGGTTTATAAACATGTATTTTTAGCTACTGTCTGCTGTTGTTAAAACATAACTGCATTGAGACGCAAACAAGAATGATTTAAATAAGTGGTTTTTATTGAAGTGGCATGCAATTGAGAATGTTGTCATTTATGGAACATAGTTTCACAATGTGCAGCCTTATGAAAGAGTGAAACTGTCTTGGGAAAAAATCAAGATGGCAGAAAAGCTAAGCAAACATATTTATGGAAGACAAAAGAAGGTGTTAGGTTTACAGGTTTTCTAACTACCAGTAAATGTTGCTATTTTACTTGAAATGTGATCATCGGGGGTTAACTTGGTTGTCTTCCTGTTGATTTTCCAAACAGTCCTCTTTCATATTTTTCCTCTTAAAAGGCCTTATCACTTATTGCCCACCAATTGTGCTCATTTCAGTGCAACTGCAGGTAATGAGATGCTGATTGGGGATTCTAGACTTCACTTGCCAATGATTATGTGTTATTTTAACAGGAGAATGACAATAATTTCCTGTAATGCCACTTGTTAAGGTAATTATGCTATAATTGCCTTATCAAGGTGTCATAGAGGAGAGGAGAGAAATTCCAAGATTTCACAGCTGCTGTCATGTTCCTTTACATGTTATCTTGAAACTGCATTGTCAGCCATCGGGATGAATCCTTCCAATTGTTTTTTTACTTGAATGGTATGGGGCTGGACAAGTCCTGAGACTTTAAAATAAGATATTTCCGGTACTAATTTTTATTTTAAATTAATATAAAAGTTATCTGGGGAATTAAATGTACAAAATTAGCTAAGGTTAAGAATATTTCCAAAAAAAAGAGTATTTCCATTGCAATGGAATATTACAAGCTGATTTTTAGAAAGGGAAAAGAATTTAGAGTTGGGTTAATATAATAGCATGCAAATGATATCATATGTATTTAAAACATTTAAGTCCAAAACATTTTCCAGTTAAAATCTCATTAAAGATGATGTCCAAATTTTGGAAGACAAATTATCATTCTCTTTGTTTAACTTTTTATTTTCTCAAAGAAGATTAATTATTTGTTAGTTTAAATAAGCTCATCTAGCTTTGCTTCAATAACACACATAGCCAGTGAATATGGGAGCCTGTTTCAAAATGTTAAGTAAGATGATCCTAACTTAAGGAAGATTCAACTATTTCTTTTATTTACAAATATAGTTTGCATTATATTTGGAGATTCAATGAACCCCTGAAACTATCGCCCTTGAATAAAAAGTATTCCATGAAGTCTTCTTAAAACCAAACTGGTTTAGTAGTTTAGCACAAATAATGAAAGAAAGAAAAGAAATTAACTGTACAATTACTTGAGGGCGGGGGGGGGGAGAATGATGACTAGTTGGTTACATATAACTTGTACTCATCAGAAAAATATTCTGTTTAATATTTTCTTCATGAGAATGTATGGTTTCTTTCTCTTTTTTTCCCCCCTCCTTCTACTCTTTCCCTTCTTCACTTTGTGTGGCATTGTTAGTGCCTTTCCTTATTTTTTTGATGATAGATTTTAGGTTCTATAAAATTTGGTTTCTTGGTTCTTTTTAATTTTCACTTTCTAATTTGGTTACCTATGACACTACCTCAGGTAACAAATTTAAGATCATCATCAAAAGTGACAAGTCTGATAGTACATAGATTTGATAAGATACAATAAATGAAAAAACGTTTTCTTTCTGTAGTCTTCCTCCCCAAAACTCATCACCTCAATCTTATCATGACAGAAGACTCCAGTTGAAGGAAATTCTGTAAAATAACCTACCAATATTTCTCTCAGCTCTTAAAACTATAAAATCAAATAAGTTAGAGAAGCTGTCATAACCACAATGTACTTTTTTTATGAGATTCTGGAATAGACCCTGGAAAAAGGAGACATTTAAGTCTACATCTGTTTATGTATTTGGTTCCACAAACAACATTCTCTGTGCTAGCCAACAGGAAATCAAAAGACAAATGGCATTAGGAAAATCTGCTGTCAAGGATATCTCCATAATGTCAGTTAAGAGACTAAGGTGTGCCTGGTCCAGGCCATGATCTTCACAATTACTTGCTATGCATCAGAGAGCTGGACAATGATTAGGATGACAGAAGAATCAATGCCTTTGAGTTATGAGACTGTGTAGTGAACATACCATGGAATGCTAAGAGAAAACCAGGCTTGTCCTGGAGAAGGTGAAACCAAGTTACTCATTGGAGGCAAACATTTTGAGGCACAGCTCCATTTGACATACTTTACTCTGTTTCCAGAATTGGGACTATCCTTAGAGAAGGACATTGTGTTTGGAAGGGTTGAAGGACAGTGCAGGAGAGGAAGACTCTGGTTAAGATGGATTGACATAGTAAATGGGAAGTGGGGAATAGGTGTATCAGAGACAATGAGATTGGCTCAATATAGAGCAGGATTCAGAGTTATTGTGTTTACTATGAGTTGCTCTCAACTCGATGGCACCTAACAACAGTGTGTGTGTGTGTGTGTACATGTGTGTATATATGCATATGTATATAAACATATATTGTTGTTATGTGCCGTCGAGTCGTTTAAACACACACACACACACACACACACACACATATATATATATATGTAAAGGTTCTGGTGGCCTGCAATTTAAGGCCACCAGTTGCCTTGTGGAAGAAGGATAAGAGGTGATCTCCTCCCATCCAATTAACTGCCTCTGAAAACCTGTCGAATGGTCAGCTATGAATTGGTTTTAACTTGATGGCATAAAAATATGTTGTTATACATATATATGTGTGTTTGTAAAAATGTATATATATATATATATAGATATATTTGAATAAAGATAGAGATATAAATATATGTAAAAACGAGTGAAATATCTCAGTCACAAAGGGACAAATACTGCATGGTGTCACTGTTGTAGAATGGGTCTGACATCA
>NW_006399823.1:5124094-5153482 GCF_000299155.1 Elephantulus edwardii | reverse complement strand
CTTCTCTCTTCAGAGGGGGAAGCGAGCTGGTGGGGAGGGGTGGGAAGGGAGAAAATTGCAGCAATGAATGAATGGAAATCCAAAACCTCTGTAAAAAAAAAAATAAAAAAATTATTTTAAAAAAGGAAATCTTAATAAGCAAGAGACTTTATTTGCTTATAAATTAAATAAACCATGTAAATGTAACATGTTAGTAATAGAGAAAACTATGTGAAGGTATATGGGAACTCTATACCTGCAACTTTTTGGTAAAATGTTTTTGTTATTTGCTGTCAAGTCAACTACAATTCACAGCAACCCTATGAACAATGGCTCCGAACCTTGTTCTGTCCTGAGCCAACCTCACCCTCTATGACACAACTGATCAAATTGTCTCGGTCACTGTGTCAGTCCATTTAATCCAAAGTCTTTATCTTTAGCAGTGCCCCTCTACCCTTCCAAGCATGATGATCTTCTACAAGGACTGGTCCCTCCTGGTAACATGCCCAAAGTATGTGAGACTGAGCTTCAAAATTCTTTCACACTTCGGTGGGTGGAGGGAGGGGATAAAGGAAATGGGAAGGATCTGGACAAAAGGACAGGGACATGATGAACAAGGTCCAATGGTGATTAATTTTTTAAAATAATATACAAGAGAATGATTGTATGAAACACAATGTAAATAAAGAATAGTGTGAAACACAGTGTATCCGAACTTCATAAACCAATTAAAAAAAATACTTACAAAGAGCAAACTAGTTTTATTCTCTCCAGAAAAGATATGGTTATTCTCTTGGCAGTTCAATACTCTTCTCCAGCATCAGAATTCAAAGGCATTGATTCTTCTGCTGTCATCTTTAGTCATTGTCCAGTCTCAGATCCATAGTAAATAATTGAAAAGACTATGACCTGCATCAAGTCTCTAGACTGACATTGTTGCTATTTAGTAGTCTGGTGAGGTTTTCTGAAAACAACTTGTCTTTTGGTTTCTGACTGCTGGTGCCAAAATTGTTGAAAATGAAATAGAGTAAGATAAATTGTTTAAAACTTCAATCTTTTCTCCACCTATCATGATACCACCTATTGGCCTGGTGGTGAGGATCTCTGTTTTCTTGATGTGATGATGCAGTCCATATAGAAGGCTGCAATCCTTGACTTTCTGCCACAAACACTTCAAGTCCTCCTCAATTTGAGGGAGTCATGTAAAATGTACTTTTCTAAAATGAAAAAAATTAAAAAGTCTATTTGATGATTATACTCTTTTAAGAGTCATCAATATGGGATTAAAATAGCAACAGTAATTTGAAAGACTACATGTGCAATGAGTGTGTTTTGATGGGGAAGAATAACTTAGAAAAAGAGGTTAAGAATGAATGTTCAACTTGAAAGATGTAACCCATGTTGCTAGATTGTACATGTAGAAATGATTGAATTGGTGCATGTTTTGCATTGTGTATTCTGAACAACAAAACCAAGTATTATTTAAAAAATAAAGCAATATAAATGGAAACTCCATATCTTAGTGCTTTCAAATCAGGACCAACTCACAACGGACCCTCCAGTGGGTTTTCAGAGGCTGTAAATTGCGTGGGAGAAGATTGCTCATTCTTTCTTTAGCACAACAGCTTTTGGATTTGAACCACTCACTGGTTGTCAACACAATTTCCTATCTACTAGGTCACAGAAAGTAATAAGTCAAAAGATCAGGGTATTAGACAGTGGGACAAGGTTGAGAGAGAGAAATGAAACAGAAGATATGGATAGATGATAGATAGATAGATAGATAGATAGATAGATAGATAGATAGATAGGATGAGAGATGTTTGGTATTTTCTAAATTTACTATTAATATATAATTCATTGTCATTGAGTCAGGACCTATGGTGACCCTGCAGCAGGTTTTCCTATCCTGTAAATCACAAAGGAGATGATTGCCTATCTTTCTCCTGCAGAACTGCTTGTGGAATCCAACCAGCAGAGATGCACCAGCCTTGGGAGCACAAATCCCCATGGACTAGCAACAAGTGAAGGAGACCGACAGCATTTGAATACAAATTGTAAGTAATTAAATAATTAACTTTGTGAAAACAAAGAAGAAAGTTTTAACAGGGACAATGGTGATCTAAATACACTGTACAGGTGATAAATGTAAAAAATGGATAAGGAAAAGATGGTGCTTTGTGAGAGGGCAGGGAGAGAGGAAGTAGAGAGGTAACAAATGAGTTAAAAAATGGAAGGGACTAGATAAATTTGGATCTTGTAGCCATCATAGAGAATTTATCTCTTACTTTGAGAGGAATGAGAATCTCTCAGAAGGCTTTGGCAGACATAAAATATTAAACAATTTTAAAGAATCATTTGGCTTAATAACTGGCAATAGGCTAAAGGGAAACAATAGTTAGTAGACTTTTTTTGTTGATATTATTGTTGCTAGACACTGTTAGGCCAAGTATGACTCATAGTTAGCCTATAAACAATAGATCGGAACCTGTGACATTTCCCAATCTCTGATACATTTGAGTCATTTGATCTTCCTCTCTTTTGCTGTCCCTTTGTTGTTGTTGTTGTTGTTGTTGTTATGTGCCGTCGAGTCGTTTGCGACTCATAGCGACCCTACGTACAACAGCCCTAAACCCTGCTCTATCCTGTGCCAATCGCACTGTCTCTGACACACCCATTCCGATTACCCCAGTCACTGAATCAGTCCATCTCATAGAGGGTCTTCCCTCCTGTGCTGTCCCTCCACACTCCCAAGCATGATGTCCCTCTCCAAGGACCTGTCTCTTTAGTTAATTAAATATATTAACTATATGAAAATGGCGGGAGCATTGACAGGTATCTTAGTAGGTATATTTCCCCTTTTAAAGGTGTAGCCAGAGTGCTCCTTGGAGGCAAAGATGATAAAACTTCATCTCATAAACTTTAAACCTTTTAGTAGAAGAGGCTATTCCTTGGAGAGGGACATCATGCATGGGAAAATGGAGGAAAAGTGAGAGAGAGTAGACTATTGGAATAATTCCTATGCATGACTTATGAGTGAATAAGTGATACCTTAAAATATAGAAGTGGCACCATAATTGCCAAGAATGTATCCTACTTGAAAAATTGACGTATCAGATATTATTTACTCCATGGCCAAAAACATAACAATAACAGCAAACTAAAAAAAATGAACAAGGTTAAAGGTCTTATCAAGTTTAGCTATAAACCCAGCTTCTGTTATCTAAGTGGAAACAAGTGGACAAACACAGGTAGAGCTTACAGAGCAGATGGCGCAAGGCCAGAATATTGCATACCTAATATGTTATGTGTAATGGTATTTTGGAATATTATTCAACATATGAGATTGAGCTTCTCCAGCGATTATTACCACAAATGTAGTCTATTTAATTCCTATGCATACCATCAGGTGAAATCCATGTGTATTGGTAGGAACTGCTATTCCTTGGAAAGAGACATAATGTTGTGAAGGGTGGAGGGTCAGCAAAAGAGAGGAAAACCTTCAACTGGATGGATTGACAAGGTGACTGCTGCAGTGGGCTCTTGTGTGTCAGGAAGTGTGAGGATAGTGTAGAACAGGACTAGGTTCAGATTTCTCATTCATAGGGTTGCTATGAGTCATAATTAACTTGATAGCATCTAACAGCAACAGCAGTAGTCTGCATTATGTTTCTTATAATAAATAATTTGCAGTGAACAGGTCATCAAGTGTACTGAATTTTATCATTCTGTCTCCAGCATTGTTTCTGTCACCAAGTCCATGTTTTCTGACTACTGATCCTCTTTCCTTGTTTCTAACTTTTGCATTCTAGTAACCCATACTAAAAAAGCATCTTGAGTGTATGTTTACTCCATTCCTGACAGCAAAAGTTGGTAGAAATCTTCTATTTCCTCTCTTTGGCTATAGTGTTGTTGCATATATTTCAATGATAGTGGTTTATGCATATGGATATTATCCTATCACTCACAATATTGTATCTAAAGATAGATCTAGTAATGACTTTTTTAACCATGAAAGCAACCTCATTTTTCCTCACCTTTTCTTCTCCAGCATAGTAGATCATATCTATTCATATGCAAGTTCAAGCCGAAGCTAAAGAAGGTTAAATCAAATCCACAGGAACCAAAATTTGACCTTAAGTCTATTCTACTTGAATTCAAAATCATCTCAGAAACAGATATGAGGCCATGAATATTAATGAGAAAAGACCAGAAGAGCTGTGGGAGTATATCAAGAATGTCATCCAAGAAGAATGTAAAGTATCATTACAAAGACAGAGGAGGAAGAAAAGACCAAGATGGATAACAGATGAGACTCTAAATATTGCACTATAATACCAAGAAGCCAAAGCAAAGGAAAGAAATCAAGAAATTAATGCACTTAACAGAAGATTTCAAAGGGCAGTGGGAGAAGACAAAGAAAATACTATAATGAAATGTGCAAAGAGCTAGAGTCAGAAAATCAAAAGGGCTGAACTCTCTCGTAATTCCTTAAGGTGAAGGAATTGAAGAACAAATTCAAGCCTTGAGTTGCAGTACTTGAACATGCTTTGGGCAGAATATGAAATGATCCAAGAAGCACTAAAAGAAGATGGAAAGAGTATACAGAGTCACTGTACCAAGACGAATTAGCTGACAGGAAAATTTCATGAAACAACATGTGAGCAAGAGCCTATAGTAATGAAGGAAGAAGTTCAAGCTGCTCTGAAGGAATTAGCAAAAAAACCAAGGCTCCAAGAATTGACATCATACCAATTGACATATTTCATCAAAAAGATGTTACCCTGAATGTGTTCACCAAGTTATGCCAAGAAATCTGGAGGACAACCACCTGGTCAAATGACTGGAAGAGATCCATCTTTGTTTCCATTCCAAAGAAAGGTGACCCATCAGAGTGCAGATATCATTAATATAAAATGATATTATTAATATCACATGCAAGCAAGATTCTGCTGAAAATTATCTAAACATGAGCATAACAGCACATCAACAAAGAACTGCCAGATATGCAGGCTGAGTTTAGAAGAGGTTGGGGTACTAGGGAGTTATACCTAATTTTAGATGGATCTCGGCTGAAAGTGGAGAATACCAGAGGAATGTCTGTGTTTCATTGACTATACAATGTCATTTGCCTGTGTGGACCACAAGAAACTGTGGCTAGTTGTGAGAAGAATGGGGATCCCAGAACACTTGATTGTGCTTATGTGAAACCTATATTTGGACATGTGAAACCTATATTTGGACCAATAGGCAGTTGTCAGAACAGAGCTAGGAAACACTACATGGTTTTAAATCAGGGAGGATGCACACCAGGGATGTGTCCTACCTCCATACCTTTTCAATCTATACGTAGAACAGACCATTCAGGAGGCTGAGCTCTATGAGGAGGAATGTGTCATCAGGTTTGGAGGAAAACTCATCAATAACCTGTGTTAAGCAGATGATACAACACTGCTTGTTCAAACTGAGGAGGATCAGAAGGACTTGCTGCAGGTAAAGGACTGATATGGATTGAAGCTCAACATCACGAAAACAAAGATTCTCACCACTGGGAAGATGGCAGCATCATGATGGAGAAGAGTTAGAGATGGTAAACAACTTTGTTTGCTTGGCTCCACAATCAACACTCTTGGTACCAGCAGCCAGAAAACCAAAAGAGGAATTACATTGGGTAAGTGTGCTGTCAGGGACCTTTCCAGAGTACCAAAGAGTAACAATGTCAGTCTGGAGACTGGGGTGCACCGAGCCAGGCCATGTTTTATGGAATTATGTGCTATGCATAAAAAAACTGGACAATTACTAGGGATGACAGAAGGAAAATTCATGCCTTTGAGCTGTGGTGCTGGAGAACAGTATTGAATAGACCATGAACTACTAAGAAAACAAATAGATTCATCCAAGAGAGGGTAAAACCAGGCTGCTCCTTGGAGGCAGGGATTCTGAAGCTTCGTCTAACGTACCTTGGGCGTATTGCAAGGAGGGACCAGTCCTTGGAAAGTGACATCATGCTTGGGAGTTTGGGGGGCAGCACAAAAGTTGAAGATCCTCAATGAGATCGACTGACTCGATGACCAGGATAATGGGCATAGCTGTGTCAGAGACAGTAAGTTTGACTAAGGATAGAGCAGGGTTCAGAGCTTTTGTACATAGGATCACTGTGAGTGACAGGTCATTTAATGGCACATAACAACAACAACAACAACCACAACATTCAACATATGTTTTTCTCTATATATTTTATTTTCTTGTGATGTCTCCTATTCAAATGGATCATAAAAAATACCCACACATAGGTAACATTGAGAAGAATGGAAATCCTAGGATACATGTGCTCATGTGAAACCTATACCTACATCAAGGAGCTGTCGTCAAAAGAAGAAAGGGAACACTGCATCGTTCAAAATCAGGAAGGCCATATCAGAATTATATACTTTCTTCATATCTATTTAGTTTGTACGCTGAGCAGATAATTCATGAAGCTAGACTTTATGAATAGAAATGCAATGTTAAATTTGTAGAAAGGCTCATCAATAAACTAAGCTATGCAGTTGAGAAAACGTTGTAGCTGAAAGTGAGGAGAACTTGAAGTGCTTTCCACAGAAGACCAAGAATTAAGGCCTGAGATATGGATTACATCTCAAAATTTAAAAAAAAAGGTCCTAACTAAAAGGCCAACAGACAATATCATAATAGATGGAGTAAGAATTAGTGTTGTCTATGATTTCTTCTTTCTTGGATCAACAGTCACACTCTTAGCACTAGAAGTCAGGAGATCGGGAGACATACCACACTGGGCAAGTCTGTTGATGGAATCTCTCTAAAATATTTATAAGCAATAATACCAGCTTGAAGACTAAGGTTCATCTGTTTCAGGTCATGGTCTTTTCAGACACCCATTAAGCATTGGAGAGTTAGACAATGAATAAAGATAACAGAGGATTTTATTCCCTTGATCTGTGGACTGTAGTGCTGGAAAAAGTGTACTAAGTCCCATATAGACTATGAAAATAATAAACAGATATGTCTTAGAAAAAAGTACAACCAGAATGCTCTTTGGAGACAAAGATGATGAACCTCTATCTCTCATACTTTGGACATATTGCTAGGATAGGTTATTCTTTGGAAAGACACATTATGGAAGGTCAGCAAAGAGAGAAAGATTCCAATGATGAACATAGTGACTTTAGCAATGAACTCAAGTGTGTCAAAGTTGAAGAGGATGGCATAGGATAGAACTGAATTCATATGTGTTGTTCAAAGGGTCACTATGGGATGTACAGGACTCAAAAACACCTCACAACTACAATAACAATAATAACAAAGAAACTAAACTTTATCACCTCAAGTGAGAGAGAAGGCAAAGTAGCTATACATTTAATAACCTCTTGATTTTTTTTGTTTCTAATACAGCTTTTTAAATTTTTTTATTGTGATTTTAATGAAAGTTCACAGAAAGATTAGGTTTTCATTAATTCACTGATGCATATTTTACTCCCTTCTCTGTCCCTTCCCCCAATTTACTTTGCAATACTAATAAAACATTTTAAAGATTAAAACTGAACAATAGTTGGAAATTAAAGAACTTTAATGTTGTTGTTGTTAAGTGTTGTCATGTCTTAGGTGACTCATAGTAAATCTATAAATGAAAGACCAGAACACTTGTATAACTTTCATCCTTTCTCCAGGTTCATAGGGTTTCCAGAGGCAAGCCATTTCAGAAATGGATGCCACTCCTGCTTCCAAGCTTGTTTAATCAGGGAGTTCCACCAAATGCTGTCCACCATGGGTAACCATTATCACATTTGACACATCAGTGTCGCAGTGTTCAACTTCACAGCAAACATGAGTTACCTCTGCACAGAAAGTGGACAGACCAGGACAAGCTTGGAAGCAGTAGTGGCATCCACTTCCGAAATTGCTTGCCTCTGAAAGAATTTTAATATCAAGATTTCATTGACAGATTTTTTTTTCTTTCTCAACAGCAAAGTGGTTTTTTTAATTCCATGATATAAAATAATAAAATCTAATGGATTTGGAGAATGGAATATAGTCAATAATTCACTGAGTCGAAAAGAATCTAATGGGAACAAAACCCAATTATTTCCCCTTTCAAAGCTTTATTTTGATTACCAGATCTTGGGGAGTGTAACATTCACTTAGATGCTTCCCAAGTATCTTATAAAGGGTCTCATTTCTCAACATTTCGTAGAGAAGTGAAGTAGAGAGTAAATGATAGAAATACAAGACTGGCTGACAGAAATGATTCATCCTTGGTTTCTTAGAGGTAACCTAAGAAGAAAGGCCTTCTCTTAGAAATGTCATGATTCTATAACCTGGACGTGCTCATCAGGCTGTGCCAAGAAATCTAGAGGACAATACCTGGCAAAGTGGCTGGAAGTGATTTATATTTATTCCTATCCCCCCAAAAAAGGTGATCCAACAAAGTGTGGAAATTATTGAACAATATCACTAATATCTCACACAAGAAAAATCCTAATGAAGATTATCCAAAAACGACTGAAATAGCACACTAACATGGAACTACCAGAAATACAAGCTGGAATAAAAGAGACCATACCACTAGAGATATAATTGCTAATGTCAGATGGATCTTGGCTGAAAGCAAAAACTACAAGAAGCTCTCTCTGCTTTGTTGAATACATAAAGGTATTTGACTGTGTTGATGATGAAAATAAAGTGGTTAACCTTGAAAAGAATGGTAATCCCAGAACACTTGATTGTGCTCATGTGAAACCTATACTTGGACCAGGAGGCAGCTGTCGGAAGAGAGCAAGAAACACTGAATGGTTCAAAATTAGGAAAGGAGTTTATGCAGAACAGATCATTTGAGAGGCTTGACTTTATGAGGAACAGTATTGGCATCAGGTTTGGAGGAAGACTCATCAACAAATTGCATTATTGAGATGGCACAAACTTGCTTGTCAAAACTGGAGAGGACTTGAAGCGTTTGGTTGTAGAAAGTCAAAGACTATAGTCTTCAATATGGATTGAAGCTAAACATTAAGATAAAAAGATTTTCACCACTAAGTCAACTAACTGGCAGCATTATGATGGATGGAGAAGAGATTGAGATTGTTAACAATTTGAGCGTGCTCGGCTCCACAATCAACACTCTTGGCACTAGCAGTCAGGAAAGTGAAAAACAAATTGCATTGGAGAAATCTGCTGTCAGATGTCTCTCTAGAGTGCTGAGGAGCAATGACATCAGTCTAGAGAGTAAGGTGTCCCTGATTCAGGCCATGGTCTTCCCAATGCATCTGATGCTATGAACCAGAGAGCAAGACGATGACTAAGGATGACATAAGAAGAATCAATGTCTTTCAGTTATGATGCTGAAGAAGAGTATTGAACATAACATAGTTAGGAGAACAAAGGAGTCTGTCTTGGAGGTAGTGAAACCAAGTTTCTTCTTGGATGCAAGGATTTTGAAACCTCATCTCACACAGTTTGGGCACATGGCCAGGAGGGACCAATTGTTGAAGAAAATCATTATGCTTGTTAGGGTGGAACAACAGCACAGGAAAGAAAGACCCCAGATGAGATGAATTGACATTATATCTGGGGCTATGGGATTAGGTGTGTCAGACCCAGACTTCTCAGGACAGAGCAGGGTTCAGAGTTGTATATAAAGTTGCTATGAGTTTCAGGCAACTCAACATCACATAACAATAAAGACATAACAATTCCTTAGAAATTCTACAATTCTACCAACAATATATAAGATTTCTTTTCTTGCCACATCCTCTCCAGCATCTATTACTTGCTTCCCTGTTAAACTTTGCCACTCTTACTAGAGTGAGATGGTACCTCATTGTGCAGAAAGCTGAAACAGGATCTACATTTTATACCATATAGAAAAATCAACTCAAGGCATATCAAAGACCTGGGAGTAAAGCCCAAAACCATAACGTTCTTAAGAGACAAACTGGGATCAAGCTTAGAAGCGTTAATCCAAGTTATAAAGAGATTGAAAAATACAACCAGAAATGCACAATCTAAAGAGGGTTAAATTGATGCATGGGACCTTCTGAAGATTAAATCTTTATGCACATCAAAATATTTTTTCAAAAGAAAACCTACAGACTGAGAACAAACAACTGGTAATTGCATCTCAGACAAGAGTCTTATAACAAAAGTTTACAGTATACTCTTGGGCCTCTACAATAAAAAAAGACTGAAATCTCAATTACAAAATGGGCAAAAGACATGGAAGGAATTTTCACAGAGGAAGATATTTGAATGGTAAACAGACACATGAAGAAATGCTTCAAATCACTGTCAATAACAGAAATGCAAATCAAAACCAAAGACTTATTTTTTTAAAAAGAAAACTCACTATACTAAAGCAAAAATAAAATAAACATCCTTAAAGGAATCCTAGCCAAAAGAATCCAAAAGCATATAAAAAAAAAATCCATCATGACCAAGGGGGATTCATAAGAGATATGCATGGATGCTTCAACATAAGAAAAATAATCAGTCATTCACCACATTAACAAAGCAAATAATGAACCATATGATCCAACCAATCAATGTGAAAAAAGGTATTTGACAAAATACAACCCTTCCTGATAAAAACAGTCAGCAAAATTGGGATAAAAGGCAATTTCCTCAACATAGTAAAAGAGTATATATGCAAAACCAAGAGCCAACATTATTCTCAATGAAGAAAGACTAAAACATTTTCCTTGCTAACAAGGGCCAGACAAGGATGCTCGTTGTCACCACTTCTATTCAATATTGTATTGTAAGTGCTTGCTAGGGCAATACAACAGGAGAAGGAAATAAAAGGCATCCGGATTAGTAAAGAGGTGATTTAACTATCGCTATAAGGAGATGATATGATAGTATACACAGAAAACCCCAAAAACTCAATAAAAAAACTATTAGATTTAATAGGCCCATTTAGTAGAGTGGCAGTATATAATATCAGTATTAAAAAATCAGTGTGATTCCTCTACAGTAACAAAGAGAATTCTGAGAAGAAAATCAAGAAAGCAATACCATTTGCAACATCCAACCACAAATTGAGATACTTGAGAGTGAACCTAATTAGAGATACAAAAGACCTAGGTGAAGAAAACTACATAACATTTCTGCTAAAAGACCTAAATATGGAAAAATGTGCCTTATTCATGGACAGGAAGACTCAACATTGTGAAAATGACAATCCTACCAAAAGCAATCTACATGTTCAACGCAATCCCAATACAGATACCAAATTCATTTTTCCAAGGAGATTAAAAAGGAAATTGTCAAGTATATCTGGAGAAGAAAGAGACCTCGAATAAGCAAAAAACTCTGAGGGAAAAAAAATGAAGTGGGAGGCATAGCACTCCCTGACCTTACACAGCGGTAGTAACCAAAACAGCATGGTACTGGCAAAATGACAGATACACAATAGACCAGAATTAAGAACCCAGACATATATCCAGCTATCTATGATCAACTGATAATCGACAAGGAAATAAAATCTATCAAATGAGGAAATGATAACCTCTTCAACAAATGGTTCTGGAAAAACTGGACTGCCACCTAGAGAAAGCTGAAACAGGATCCACATCTCACATGATATACAAAAATCAACTCAAGGTCAATCAGAGACCTGTAAGTCAAGCCCCAAATCATAAAGTTCATCAGAAATAAAATGGGATTCATATTAGAAGGCCTAGTCTATGGTATAAAGAGACTGCCAAATACAGCCATAAATTCACTACCTGGAAAAGATAAAATTGATCAACGGGACCTTCTACAGATTAAGTCTCTGTGTGCACCAAAAACTTTTCCCAACAGGGTGGAAAAAACCCTACAGACTAAGAACAAACATTTGGTAATACCATCTCAGACAAGAGTCTCATAATGGACGTTTACAGAATACTGGGCCACCACAAGAAAAAGACTGGTAACCTAATTTCAAAATGGGCTAAAGACATGGAAAAAATTTTCACAGAAAATATATTCAAATCGCTAACAGACACATGAAGAAATGCTCAAAATCACGCAATAAGAGAGATGTAAATCAAAACCACAATGAGATACCATCTTACTCCAGTAGCAATGGCAAATTTATAGGACTGAAAATAATAAATGTTGGAGAAGTTGTGGCAAGATAGAAACTGTTGTACATTGTTGATGGGATTGTACAATGATACAACCACCCTGGAAAGTAGTTTGGTGCTTCCATAAAAAGCTGGACATAGAAATTCCATACAATCCAGCTTTTCCACTGCTTGGAATATACCCTGAGAAAATGAAAAATGAGGCACAAATGTTCATAGCAGCATTATTCAACATCACAAGAACATGAAAACAGCCCAGATGTCCAACCACAATTTAATGGGTTGAGAAATTATGGTACATTCATAAATGGAACACTATCCAGGAACAATGATTTTATAAATTATTACCTTACTTGGGAGGAACTGGACATCATTATGCTAAGTGAACTAACTCAGTCTTAAAAGGACTAATACTGTATAAAAATCATTGTTGTAGAAAAGTACGAGGATCCAAGGTGGGGGGAGGATGGAAGTAGAGGGGTGAGTAGGTGTCGGTGTGAGGGGCAGAATTAATCATCGGGTCACACAGTTTTATGGGTGGGGTGAGGAAAATGGGAAGGAACTGGTGTGAAGATGAATGTATTCAAATCTGGTAAATAAACTATAATAATAATAATAATAATTAAAAATACCACAAAAAATTTTAAAAACATATACATGTTTAGAAATGGTATCCAACTCACTAATTACTGAAGAAATAGGTGAAGTTAAAAGGAGATTTTGAAGAATATGTACATGATGGGTAGAAGTACATACACAGACACATACACACGCACATGAGCATATATTCACAATGATATTGTTTGGAAGTCTAAATGCTTTTGTTTAATTGGTAAGCAGGTTTTTTTTATAAGATCTGACCACATCTTAATGAACAAAGAAATAAACATGGTCACGATCCAGAAATGGTTAGATTTACAGCTAGAAATAAATATACATCTGATTTAGTTTAAAATGATGGGCAGTTCAGCTTCATAAATTAATTAAAATGGGATTTTCTTGAAACTTAGTATTCTAATATCTTTCTGGTTTTATTAAGCTTGTATGTGTTAGATAAGATTTCAGTGAAACACTATTGAAGAAATATGTCTATCTTGAAAAGATTATGATTTAAAAAAATATTAAGTAATATGGTTAATAATAAAATTATCCAGTTTCTACAAAATAAATAAAATTATGCCTTAGTGACAAATCTGATTTAAAGGAAGTAACAAGTTGATTTTGTTTCTCCTTTCCTCCTTTAACTTTTCTATCAAGTAGAGGAGTGCCTCAGAAAAATATGACTAATAATTTATTTCTTCCCAAGCTTTTTTTTCCTTCAGAATATGTAGCAATTATGAGATACTGTGTTCATAGTAAAAGCAAACAAAAGAGGAGTTAAAACAGGGATAAAATGAATAATAAAGCAAGAGTACTAGATGTCAATGAACACAAATGCAAATTAGTACCATTTCCTCTATTCAGAAATCCAAACACAACTTCTTTTTATAAAATAGCAATTGGCAATAAACTTTCTGATGAAAGTTTTAAAAATTATGCTTTGACACAATAAGAACATTCTCAGATCATGTCATTGTAATTTGATTGGTTTTAATTAGCAATTCTCTTTCTAAGAAAAAAAATTGTTTGCAAGTGCATGCAATGTACATACACTTAACCATAACGAATGAGTTCCTAAACAATCCGTTAAATTTAATATTAATTTTACTTAAATTATTCAGTGTGTCCTGGTTGTACAGGGATTACATGATGGGATGCTAACCAAAATGTTGACAATTCCAGCTCAACCATTCCATTAGAGATATATATGACAGTCTCTCTGAATTACGATAGCCCTGGAAACCTAATGAGAAAATTATACTTTGTCAAATAGCACTGCTGAGAATTGACTCAGACAATGGCTTTATCTCTGGTGTAAGACTGATACAGCAAACTTAAGTTTACAAAATGTAGATAAAGTAATGGGACAATATCCTGAATGGAGAAAATCAAAGTTTAAAGCCCTGGAATGGGAGACTCAGAAGAGCTTTGCTAATTAGGAAGTTCATGTGGGATATGGATTATTGCCAAGAATGGAAAATGACACGCATTCAAACTGGGAAAATTGGTGACCATCTTTGAGGTAAACATCTTGATAAAAACTCTACTTGGTCAAGAGATATAGTTGCTCTTGTCTTTAACTTGGAGGATCACTTGGTTCAACTTTCATCAAATCATCCAGCTTCTAGGTTCATCTACCACCTGCCACCTCCACCATGCCACCCAAGTTCCTCCTAACAAGATCAAAGTTATCTGAGGAGTACCGGTGACAAAGTCTGTGCCACATCTTTTCTGGCCCCCAAGATAGACCTCCTGGGTCTGTCTCATAAAAGGTTGATGGTGACATTACCAAAGCCACAATGACTAAAAGGGACTATGGATTATTTTAAACTGACCATTCAGAACTGACAAGCCCAGATTGAAACCATGCTTTCTGCCTCTGTATTGATCATCAAAGCCCTCACAAAACTACCGAGAGACATAAAGAAAAATATCAACCACAGTGGAAATTTAACTTCTGATGAGATTATCAGCACTGAACGTCAGATGTGACACCGATATTTAGCAAGAGATTTCTCTGGAAATAGTAGTCCATGGGCTGCAATGTTAATGGTCACCACCCTCATGATATCATAGATGGTATTAACAGTGGTACTATAGAATTCCCAGCCAGCTAAGAATTATAGTTAAAAGTGATCCAGTAAGACATCATTTGTTATGCCCCCTAAAAAAAAGAAAGGAGAATTTTGGTTCTTATGCCCCATATATATTCCTCTTATTTTCAAACAGTAAGATTACACTTCTGTGAGGTCATTGACGTAATTAAGCCAGGTGTCATTCTGAAAAACTCGCATGTTGTTAATTTAATATTGTCTTTGTTTTGCTTTGCTAGTCAAGACTGATGCAGGAAAAACCAGTAAAAAGCTCTAATTTTATTTCTTTATGCCTACTTTTTAGTTGGAAATTAATACTTTGTATTTTATTCACTTTGAGTAAAGATTATTAAATTTTTTTTAAAATGAAATTTTCTCTCCAGAACAGTTTATTTTGACAAGCTATTATTTTAAACAACAGAAATAGCGAGAAGAGAAATGGGGTCCTAGAGAAGGTGTTTAGTGACTCATTTGAATATTTCTTAGTAGTTCTATACACAATTAGAGATTGCTGATGCAGTGCTTATTAAGAAACAAAAGTACTTGATTGTCATGCAATTTCCCAGTGAATGCGGGAAAATTAATATATCAGCATTGCACTTAGCAATAAATATTTAATAGAACATTCTTTTTTTAAACATTTAAATCACATAGTTTTTAAGAATGTGTTCTATCACTGATAGAGCTTTCGCCCACATTTTCTAAACCACTTTTGAAACTGGGTGACGTGTTTCTTTGTATAGCATATAATAGCTCTGCTTTGACTAAATAAATGTATTTATTTTATATCAACACATTAATTTTAGAGTTGATGAACTTCATGTGCATTTTTGTTGTTCTGTGCCATTGAGTCAATGATTCATAGCAAACCTATGTACAATAGCTTTGAACCGTGCTCTATCCTGAGCCAATTTCACTGTCTGACAAAGCTACCCTCATTAACCCAGGTACTGTTGAAATCATCTTATCTGAGGTCATCTTCTCCTGGGATGCCCCTCCTTTCTTACAAACATGATGCCCTTCTCCAAGGACTGGTCCCTCCTGGCAACATGCCAAAAGATATGAACCAGAGCCTCAAAAGCCATGCCTCTATGGAGCAGCTTGGTTTCACCTTCTACAAGACAAGTCTATTAGTTCTCTTTGAAGTCCATGATATGGTCAGTACTCTTCTCCAGCACCACAACTCAAATGCATCAATTCTTCTTTTAGCATCTTTGGTCATTGTCCAGCTCTCTAATGCATAGCATAATTTTTATATTTTTTCTTTCTTTCTTTCTGGGGCATAATGTTTTTGTGACTGTTTACTCTCTTTAATATGGCCACCACCTCATGATTACTCCACGTTCAACAGAAAACAAACAAACAAACATTTTTCAGACATGGGACATGTGTGGATCAAGCTGTATGGTTCATAGAGTTTTTATTTCTGATTTCTAGAGATAGTTCCACAAGCATTTTTTTCGTAGCCTATTTTAGAGTGGAAGTACCAAAGAAAGATGTTCTCCATCAAGTTTTTGTTGTTAGATCTGTTGCCTAACAAGACTTTTTGTTTCCTTTATGTTGAGATAGAATCCATAATGAAGGCTTCAATGAATACTCTTCTTTGGTAGACAAGTCATGGCTATTCTTGAGATAAACTTGTCACAATCCAACTGGGTCTTCCACACAGAAAATTGATGTTCTACCATTGATACTAATATTGATACTACTATTTTGATACTATTACTATCCATAGTATAAAAAAAATAAGGGAAAGGTAATATAATTTATGTAAAAATCACAAATTTTCCTTCTTATTTTTAGAGATTTTTTTTTCCAATTCACTGAGGAATTTTATTAACCCATAATGTTATAAAGCTACATCTAGGAAAGGAAATCTCTGGTATGAGCAAGTTGAATAATTTTCCTAAATGGGCATTGTATCTTGAATCAGAATTTTCATTTATGTTCTCTGAATTTACACTAACAGCCCGGCTTCAGGTGAATATATATAAGTATGCCAAAGCAAATATCTTATTTCTCAAGGATTTGCACTGCTAATTCAAATGCCATGCTTTTCCAACTTGTCCAGGAGAGAAAGGGGGGCGGTCTCCTCTGGTAATGATTAACAGCCTCAGAAAATAGATGAAGGATCACTATAAGTAGGAACCAACATCACAACAAAGAGATTTGAGTTTTGAGATTTAATACAGAGCCATACAACTATTTTCCTTAATTTTAGTCTTTTTTTGCCATATTGTGGCATTTTAATTGACTAAATATCAAGGAACTCTGATGGGTTAGTAGTAAAGAGCCGTACTGTCAAATAAAAAACATATAATTAGACTACATTAGTTGCTCCTCAGGAAAAAAAAGAATGAGCAGTCTCCTCCCATGCAATTGACTCCCTTTGAAAATATGCTGAAAGATCATCTGAGTCAGTTCTGTCACCACAGTACACAGTAACAACAACAAGAAGAAAATGTCAAGAAAGGACTTTCAGTCAAGAACTACTTTTCAATTCCTGCTTAAAATCTGTACTATTTTGTAGTAATGTGCACTGGATATTATTACATTGGATCCTAGGACCCTAGGATCCTGATAATGTAATTCTTTTGTGTGTTTTGGAGATTGGCATGCTGTATGATTTTTTAAAGGTGGGGGTGGGTGGGAAGGAGCTATGGCAGTTTGGGGGTAAGGAATTGTAGCCCCAATACAAAGCTATGAGGTTCAAATCCACCTGCGGCTATGAGGGACAAAGACAGGCAGTCTTCTCCCTTGTGATTTACTTGCCTCTGAAAACTCACTGCAAAGTCAACTATGAGTTGATTCCCATTCAACACTATGCAACAACATGACAAAAAAACCCCATGTTTTCATTTAGACAAAAAGAAAAAGAAGCAATCAACTTTAAAAGCAAACTAAGGTGCTCTGATGATGTACTGCACTCAGTATTTCTTTGCGAACTGAGAGATCAGTGGTTCAAATCTACCATCTTCTCCATAGGAGAAAGATCGGAAGGACAATGCAGAGTTCTGTGAGTTGGGATTGATTGTATGGCAGTGGGCTTTGTTTTTATTTTTTATTACATATTTTTTATTGTTTTATATACCTTGTCCTTTAGGCATATACATTGTGCTTCATATAATCTTTAATATACATTGTAATTAATTCCTGTATATTGTGGAATTTTCCTTCTTTAAATGTCTTACCAATAACCCTGAAAGCATGCAACGGCTACTTTATGCTTAGTGTCTTAATATTCCCATTTTGTATAGCAAGTTTCTGATTTTCCCATCAAATTATTTCATTGTGCTTGTGCAAAACCTATACCTAGACCAAGAAGTTATTATGCAAGCAGAGCAAGGGGACACTGTATGGTTTAAAATTAAGAAAGGTGTGCATCTGGGTTGTAGCCTTTTTCCATGGCTATTTAATCTATATGCTTAAAAAACTCTCTGAGAAGCTGGACTCTATGAAGAAAAATATGGCATCAAGATTAGAGGAAGACTCATCAATGACCTTCATTATGTGGATGACACAGCCTTGCTTGCTGAAAGTGAGGAGGGCTTGAAGCATTTGCTGCAGAAGCTTAAACATTGTAACCATAAAAATGGATTCCATCTCAATATCAAGAAAACAAAAATGTTTTCCACTGGACAAATAGGCAACATCATGATGGACAGAGAAAGGATTGAGACTGTCAACCACTTTATCTTACTTGGATCCACAATTAATACATTTGGTACCGGCAGTCAGGAGACATATTGCACTGGGAAAGTCTGTAGTCAGGGACATCTCCAAATTATTAAGTAGTAATGATTTCAGTTTGAAGACTAAAATTCACCTGACTCAAGTCATGGTCTCTTCAATCACTAGCTACACATCTGAGAGCTGGACAGTGGCTATGGATGACAGAAAAAGAATTGAAGGCTTTGAGCTGCGGTGTTGGAGAAAGGAACTGCCAAAAGAATAAACAGATATGCCTTGGAGATGATGCAGCTAGAGTATTTCTTGGAAACAAGAGTGGCGACGCTTCATCTTACATACTTTGTGTATGTTGCTAGGAAAGATCATTTATTGGAGAAGCACATCTTATTTGGGAAGGCTGAAGGGCTGTAAAGAGAGGAAGACTCTCAACCAGGTGGACTGACATAGTGACAATGACAATGGGCTTAAGTGTGTCAGAGTTTAAAAGGATGGCACAGGATAAGGCAGTGTTCAGATCAATTGTTCATAGGGTCACTCTGAGTCCTACTCAACTTGATGGCACCTAATAACAATAGCAATAGCATCAAACCAATACTCAAGGGGAACATGCATATATCATTGACTGAAGAATCTTCTGCTCCATTTGAAAACTTGGAACATCTACATCCACAAAGTCCACTGCAGAGCAAGTCATCAGGCTGTAGCAATCAACACTAGCTCACATCACGGATCATCTTTTCTTCATCTAGTTAAGTTTTTGTCTACTCATTGCCAGTCGTCTGTGGCTAGATTCAAATAAGCATTAGCTGCAACTGAGGAGTCCATGCTTCTCTCTGTATTCCACACCTGTTGGTCCCTTCACCCAGCTTTAGCTACCACATGGAGCCAAGTCAATAAGCCAAAGCTCCTCATGACTCCCTACTCCTCAAGACAACAACCCTTGAAATTGTTTTTTATATATGCTTTTCCCAAATGTGATAAACATATATTATACCTTTTTTATTTAATCAATAGTAAGTTGTGGATTGTTTGCTATTTTCTTTTTTTATTTAATTATCTGTCAGATGTACGCTATTTGGTATCTTTTTATTTAATTACCAGTCACGTGTGGGCTGTTTGATTTTTTTTTTAAATTTAATTAACAATCTCAGGCCTATGGCTCTCAGACCTGATATGAAGACTGATTTGCTATTAAAGTTACACACTAAATTGTCAATTTGATTATTTGGGGGATAACATTGCTCTAATTGGTACAGCATTTATTTGTTAGTTTGCTGCACTGAGATAACTTGTGGGTTGCTGTGATACTGAAAGCTGTCCCACTGGTCTGTCAAATGTCACAAGGGTTACCCAAGGTAGATAGATTTTTGTAGAGTTTCAACATTAAGACAGACTAGGAAGCAGGGCTGGCCGTTTACTTCTTAAATAATAGAACTCTGGATTCCTTATGAACAGTCGAATGAAGCAGATAGTTATATTAGTGGTATAGTCCAGACTGGAAGTCAGTTAAATGAGGAAACATAATGGCAAACATCCTTTAATCATTGGAACATGGAATATACATAGCTTGAATGTTGGAAAAGTAGAAATTGTGAAAAATTAAATTTAACACATTGAACATTGATATTGTAGGCATTACTGAGATGGGCTGGACTAGCTTAGGCTATTGAAATCAGATAAACACATGGTATACTATGCTAGGAATGAAAGACAGAAGAATAATGGTTTTTAATTCATAATCAAAAAGTCAGTTTCAAGTTTTATCCTGAAATGTAACATTGTGAGTGATAGGATATTATACATATGCATACCAGGAAGATCTGTTAATATGACTATTATTTTAATATGCACTCTTACATATATATAGCCAAAGAGGATGAATTAAAAATGTTTAACATATATTCTAGTCTGAGATTTATCTAAAATGTAATTAAGATGTGTTAATGATAATTGTTGACTTGAGTGCAAAAATTAGAAACAATGAAGAAGGAATAGTAATCAGAATATATGGACTTGATATAAATTAATCTGGAAATTGAATGATCAAATTTTAAATTGTCAATGATTTATTCATTGCAAATACATTTTTTTAAAAAAGCATAATCAATGGTTTGAATAGCAATCAGATTAACTATATAAGTGGAAGAAATCATCCTAGAAGCTCAATATCAGCAGTCAAAACTAAGCCAGGAAAAGACTGTAGGTCAGATCATCAATTACTTATGTGAAAGTTCAAATTAAGGCAAAAGAAAATTAAAACAACTCCACAAGAAACATAGAAAACACAAGAAAACACGGTGTTGAACTGATTCCATCAGAATTTCAAAATTATCTTAAGAATAGATTTGAAGCATAGAACATCAATTACTGAAGACCAGATGGTTTGTGGGATGATATTAAAAAAATCATCTATGAAGAAGGTAAAAGGTAATTATAAAGATATAGGAGAAAGAAAAATCCAAACTGGATCTCTGAAGAGACTCTGAAAATTGCACTAGAGTGTCTAGAAGGTTAACCAAAGGGAAAATATGATGAAGTAAAAGAGCTGAACAGAATATTTCAAAAGACAGATGGAGAAGACAAAGCAAAGTATTATAATAAAGTATGCAGAGAGTTGTATTTGGAGAACAAAAAGGGGAAGAACTCACTACTGTGCTTCTCTCAAGCTGAGAGATCTGAAAAACAAATTTAAGCCTTGAGTCACAGTACTGAAATATGCTATAAGCAATAAATTAAGTGACCCAGGAAGTATCAAAAGAAGATGAAGGGAATACACAGAATCACTGTAACAAAAAAACTGACATTGAAAAATTTCAGGAAGGATCATATAAGCAGGAGCCAAAGGTAATGAGGGAGGAATCAGGAGCTGCATTGAAGGCACTGGTGAAAAATAAGGTCCCAGGAATCAATAGGACAACAATTGATTTGTTTCAATTAACAGATACAGCCCTGGAAAATCTCATCAATCTGTGCCCGGAAATTTGGAGGACAGCTGTCTGGCCAATGGATTGGAAGAGGTTTATGTTTGTTTCCATTCCTAAGAAAAGTGATCCAACAGAATGCACAAGTAAAATACTGCTGAAGATCCTTAAAAGTGGTTAGAACAGAATATAGAGAATTTCCAGAAGTTTACATAGGATTTAGAAGAGGCTGTGACACCAGGAATACCATTGTTGGTGTCAGATGGATCCTGGCTGAAAGTAAAGAATAGCTGAAGAATACTTATTTATGCTTTAATGATTATGCAAAGGATTTGACTGTGTGGATGAAAACAAATTATCACCAACATTGAGAAGAATGAGAATCCCAGAGTGCTTAATCATACCTAGACCAGGATGATTTTGTGCAAACAGAGCAAGGGAACACTGCATGTTTTAAAATTAAAAAGGCAATGTGTCAGAGTTTTATTATCTCTATATACCTATTAAATCTGTATGCTGAACAAATTATTTGAGAAGCTTGAATCCATGAAAAAGAATGTGGCATCAAGATAGGAGGAAGACTCATCCATAACCTCTGTTATGTAGATGAAACAACCTCACTTTTAATGCTGAAAGTGAGAACTTGAAGCACTTGTTGAAGAAGATCAAAGAATATATAGCGTTCAGTATGGATTGCATCTCAATGTCAAGAAAACAAATTCTTATCACTGGACTTATTGGCAACTTCATAAAATATGGATAAAAGACTGAAGCTGTCAAAAACTTCATCTTACTTGGATGCACAATCAACACCCTTGGTACCAGCAGTCAGGAAAACCGGAGCTGTAATATAATGGTTAAATCTGCAGGTGAGGACTTCTTCAAATCATTGAGAAATAATGATGTCATTTTGAAGACTAAGGTGTGTCTAATTCAGGTCATGGTCTTTCCAATCACTTTCTATGCATCTGAGAGCTGGGCCATGAATAATGATTCCTTTGAGTCGTGGTGTCAGAGAAGACTACTGACATCAATGGACTGTCAAAAGAACAAATAAATATGTCTTGGGGAAAGTGAATCCAGAGTGTTCTTTGGAGGCAAGGATAGTGAGGCTTTGTCTCACATACTTTGGACATGTTGCTGCTAGGGACTATTCCTTGGAAAGGAACACAATGGTTGGAAATGCAAAGGGTTGGTGAAGGAAAGGAAGACCCTTCACCAGGTGAATTGACAATTACTATCACAATGGACTCTATTGTGTCAGGAAGTATGAGGTTGGCACAGGATAGGACAGGGCTCAGGTCTGTTGTTCTTAGGGTGGCTATGGATTATACTCAACTTGACAGCACCTAACAACAACATAGTATTTTGTCTCACTTCAAAATATGAGATTATTGTTGTTGTTATTGTTATTGTCATGAGAGGCTCATAGTGACCATATGTACAATAGCTCTGAACTCTGTTCTATCCTGAGACAGTCTCATTCTCTCTGACCCACCTACCCCCATTATCTCAGTTCTGTTTCAACCTATCTTATCCAGGGTCGTCTTCTTCTGTGCTGTCCCTCCACTTTTCCAAGTATGATATCTTTCTCTAGGGACCTGTCCCTCCTGGTCAGGTGCCCAAAATATGTGAGATGGAGCTTCAAAATACTTGCTTCCAAGGAGATGTCTGGTTTTACTCTGTCCAGGATAAACTCTTTTGTTCTTTTGGCAGTCTATGGCATGTTTAATACACTTTTCCAACACCATAACTCAAAGGCATCAATTCTTCTTCTGTTATCTTTGGTCATTGTCTAGTTCTCAGATATATAACAAGTAATTGTAAAGACCATGCCTAAGTAAGACATACCTTAACCTCCAGACTGAAATAATTGTTCTTTAGCACTTGTGAGAGGTACCTCATAGTAATCTTCCTAAGAGCAATTTGCCTTCTGATTTCTTGACTGCTGATGTGAACAGTATTGATTGTGGAACTAACCAAGCTGAAATTATTAATAACCTCAATCTCTTTTCCATCTATATAATAAAAATTTGAGAAAAATTCTTCTCTTTCCTTGTTTCAGAATGAGTATCCTATGGTCTTCGTGATGTATTTCCTGTGTGATCCCAATATGAATTGTCATTCAGCAAAACCAAAACCAGTAACTTGTATCCTCCCATGTTGTTGTCTCCTTTTTTTGATTTACTTCCTTTGCCTGAAAGATTTTTTTTTTCTGTTCATTTTCAACCTGATGTGAGCAACTTTGGCTACCCTATTCATTGCTATTGGTTAAAATAATTCCCTTAGTCTTCTTTATTGCTTTCTACCTCTTTCTTTCCAGTTTGTCAAAGTGTAAAATTCTTTTTTTTTAAACAGGATAATGAATGAATTTTGGTCATGACTACACAAATCACTTTATTGTCCTCAATAACTTGTATGAACCTCTAGAGTAGTCACTAGCATTCATTTCTTTAAAGCACTTTACTATTATTCTTTTAACTTAGGATCCTTGATAGTAAAGTGTACAGCCTATAGTGCTGCTGACTGTATAGCTTGCTGTAGGTTTACTTCTCAGATCTACCAGTTATATGAGGCATTGCCCCAAAACATTAAGTATGGAATAAAAAATGATTAATTATTCATGCTCAATATTATGAATTACTAAAAACTAACTTCTGGAGAAAAGTTTAGACAAATTATATATTCTGAAAGAAAATATTTATAATGTATATGTCTAATAAAGAGAGTTCTAGTGGCTTAGTGGTAAGAAATTGCATAGAGGACCCAAAAGTAGGAGGTTCAAATCCACCATCTAGAAGAAAGATGGGCAATCTTCTCCTTAGGATTTATTGCCTCTGAAAATTTGATGGAGGGTCAGCAATGAGTTGTTTCTGACTCAATGGAATATAACAATGACCAAAAAATAACAAATAGCTAGTAAAGCACAGGCCTCCAGGTCATATTAAGGAATTCCTGCTATTCCAGGCAAGAACACAAAAAAGGGCTAATAACAATTCTGTATTTTGAACTAATGCTTCAAAATAAGCATTCAGGAGATTGTGAAGAATAATTCTCATCATTATTAATTGGTATGAAAATAAAAATTAATCCTTCAAGGAGATCATCATAACTGCTGAGAGCTGAGTGGTAAGTAGTCACACTGAAATTGAAAGGCATGCATCTGAATCCTCCTGTTATTCCCTGGAAGAAAGGTAGGTAATCTCCTCTTGTGCAATTAACAGCCTCTTGAGGGCTATCTCTGAATTACAGTTACTGGAAGGTTAGCTATAAGTTGACTGTGACTGCACAGCACATAACAATAAGAGCAACAAAAATGGCAAAGATAAAAATGTTAGTAAAGTTGTCATATATTTTCTGTTCTTCACCTTCTCTCTATATTTCTCTAGCTGGAAGAACTGAAAAAAAACCCAAAACCAAATTTAAGCCTCTTGTCACAATGATAAAAGATTCTATGCGCAATATATTGAATAACCCAGAAAGTTTCAAAAGAAGGTGGAAGGAATACACAGAGTCACTGTACCTGAAAAGAATTGACTGACAATGAAAAATTTCAGGAAGTACCATATGAACAAGAGCCAATAGTAATGAAAGGAGAAGTGGAAGCTGCATTGAAGGCATCAACAAAAAATAAGGCCCCAGGAATCAATGTGATACCAATTGACTTGTTTCAATTAACAGGTGCAACCTTGGAGGCACTCACCAGTCTATGCTAGGAAATCTGGAGGACAGCTGTCTGGCCAACAGATAGGAAGAGGTCATATTTTTTCCTCTTCCCAAGAAGGGTGATCCAATTGAATATAGAAAATATAAAACAGTATCATTGATTATATATGCAAGCAAGATACTGCTGAAGAACATTCAAAACTAGCTGGAATAGTACATTACATAGATAGGGAATTTCCAGAAGTTTAAGTGAGATTTAGAAGAGGCTATGGCATCAGGAATTATCATTGCTAATGTCGGATGGATCCTGGATGAAAGTAAGCAATACCAGAAGAATGTCTATTTGTACTTTATTGACTATGCAAAGTTGTTTGTGTGGATCATGATAGGTTGTGGCTGACATTGAGAAGAACTGGGATCCCAGAGCATTTGACTGTGCTCATGAGGAACCTATACCTGGATCAAGAGGCTGTTGTGAGAACAGAACAGAGGAGCACTGCAAGGTTTAGAATTAGGAAAAGAGTACACATCAGGGATGTAGTTTATCTCCATACATGTTCCATCTATATGCTGAGCAAATTATCAGAGAAGCTGGACTCTGTGAAGAGGAATGTAGCATCAGGATTGGAGGGAGACTCATCAATAACCTACATTATGCAGATGGCACTACCTTACTTACTGAAAGTGAGGAAGACTTGAAGCACTTGTTGCAGAAGATCAAGGAATGCAGCCTTCAATATGGATTCTGTCTCAATATTAAGAAAACAAAGATTCTTACCACTGGACCAAGAGTCAGTGTCATGATGGATGGAGAGGAGATTGAAACTGTCAACAGCTTCGTCTTGCTTGGATCCACAATTAATACCCTTGCTGAAAGTGAGGAGGACTTAAAGCACTTGTTGCAGAAGATCAAGGAATACAGCCTTCAACATGGATTTTGTTTCAATGTTAAGAAAGCAAAGATTCTTGGTATTAGCAAGTCAGAAAAATGACTTTTTAAAATACGGGCAGTCAGGAAATAAGGAGACATATTGCACTGGGAAAATCTGCAGTTAGGGACCTTTCCAAATTATTGAGGAGGAGTAATGTCAATTTGAGAACTAAGGTGTGTCTGATTCAGGCCATAGTCTTGCTGATTACTAGCTATGCAGCTGAGACCTGGACAATGAATAAGGATTACAGAAAAAGAATTGATGCCTTTGAGTTGTGGTATTGAAGAAGAGCACTGGACATCTTATAGATGGCCAAGATGACAAATAGATATGTCTTGGAGAAGTTGCAGCCAGAGTGCCCTTTGGAGGGGCTGTTAATTGGAAAAGGACATGATGCTGGGAAAGGTCAAGGGTCAGAAAAGGAGAAGAAGACTCTCAACCAGGTGGATTGACATGGTGACTTCTGCAAAGGTCTCTTGTATGTCAGGAAGTATGAGGATGACACAGGACAGGACTGGGTTCAGATCTTTTGTTCATAGATTTGCTATGAGTCATACTCGACTCAATGGTACTTAACAGCAACAACAAACAAGAAGTTTAAGTGCTCGAACTCTCCCTTTCTAGTGTGGGAGATATGGATTTGATTCTTGACAAATATAAAACATATGCAGCCACCACTTACCTATATCACTGGAGGCTTGTTGTATGTTGCTATGATGTTGAGTAGGTTTCAGTGGAGCTTCTAGACAAAGATGGAACTAGGAAATCAGGTATGACAATCTACTTCCAAAAATCAATTAATGAAAACCTGATAGATCACAATGATCTCTTGTCAAAGAATCTTCAGTGTGGTTATATTATTTGGCATCATTTTTGTTTCATTGTGCGTTGGATCATTATGAGTAAAGGTTGATTCATGGAAGCTAATAACAGTTTCTCCGTTATCATGCCCTTTTACATTAAATACATCTCTCTTTTCCCCATTTTAAATCCCTATTGTTTCTTTTACTATTTTTAGTTTTGCATTTCCCCTGTTATCTTAGACATTTCCTTGAGAATTACAATTAACATCTTAACAAAATGAGGTCAGATTCATACAAATTTCAGTCTTAATTGTATACTAAACTAAGTTCATATAATTGTATTATTTTACTCCTCCTTTGTGCTATAATTATCATACAAATTACATCTTCATACCATTACATGCCCATCAACATTGATTTATAATTATTTCTTTCTAAAAATGCCTTTTAAATTGCACAATTGTAAAAAAAAAGGTGTTACGAATAAGATCTGTATTTATGAAGTATCTCAAGCTTATTCGTTACCTTTACTACTTGTCACTAAGTTACCTTTGAACTTAGCAGAAGCTCTGTGGCCAGGATTTATCTGAAGGTGGTATATGGAATTTGGACTTTGATCCTCCTAAACAAGAGATGGACAATAGCGTGAGAAACCAGTAGCAGTGTGTAGTAGTGCAAAGCATCACAGAAGTGAAGGGTGATTATATTGAGAGGTAGCAGGGGAAGGGAGGGTTTAACTAGGAAGCAGGGTGTGCAAGGAAAGGGGGAGGTAGCAGGAGAAGGGTAGACAGAAGTCACACATTCTTGGGGTGGGTGACAGTGGATGTATTTGTTATTTCTGTAAGGGCAGTGTCTTTCATCTGCTAGGTACAAAAACTTGTCTGTCAGATATTCTTCTAACAGTGAATATCCAAATTCAGACAGACTAGGAAGAAAAATTGGCCATCCGCTTCTGAAATATAACTGGCCTTTGAAATCCCTATGTAATAACATGGACTGCCAAAACCCCCCAAATAGGTCTGTCTTGGAGAGGGTGAAAACAAGTCTCTCCTTGGAGGCTAGGATTTTGAAGCTCTGGCTCCCTTACTTTGGGCATGTGGGCAGGAGACATTGGTCCTTGGAGAAGGACATCATGCTCAGAAGGGTGGATGGACAGTGCAGGAAATGAAATGGATGAAATGGATTGATACAGTAACTAACTGTATCAGAGCTGCTCTACATAGGGTCACTATACATGGCAGGCAACTCAATGACACCCAACAGCAATAACATACTATGACAGGTTTAGAAGTAGGAGTGGCATCCACTTCCTAAATAGCATGCCTCTGGAAACTCTATGAACTTCGATAAATGTCGATAGTTGTAAAGAGGTTTCAAGCCCTTTGTTCATGGGGTCACTATGAGTCATGTTTGACTAGAAGGCAAGCAAGAACAACAACAATACTAGTACTCTGTATTTCTTCATGTAGATTAAAATTACTGTCTGGTGTTTTCTTATTGTAGTTCAGACTAGAACTGTCTTTAATATTTCTTGAAGGGCCAGTTTGTTAGGAATTTATTTTGTTAGTTTTTATTTATCTGTGACTTTCTTAAATTATTTCTTAATTTTTAAAAGATAGTTCTTTTAGCTATCGAATTCTTTGTTAAACTTTTTCAGTACTTTAAATAAATCACGCCACTGCCTTTTAGTCTTCATGATTTCTAATGATAAATCATCCAGTAATCCTATTGAATATTTTTTATTATGTAATGCGTTATTTTCTCTTAGATTTTTCAAGATTCTTTCTTTCAATAGTTTTTGTTTTGAGGTAGAATGATAGAATTCTGCACAATCAATGATTTATTTATTGAAAATATCTTTGATTAGAAATAGAAAATGGGCTAAACACATGGATTTCACCTGATCATATTCACAGGAATCAGGTTGATTAAATCTGTGGAAGAAATTGTTGTAGTTCAGTATCAGCAGTGAGAACTAGGACAAGTGCTGATTGTGGAACAGACCACTCATATGCATGTTCAAATTAAAACTAAAGAAGGTTAAATTAAATCCACAGGAATCAAAATATCATCTTGAGCTTATCCACCCTGAAATTAAGAACTAACTCAGGAATAGGTTGAGGCCTTAAACATTAATTAAAAATGACCAGATGAACTGTGAGCGGATATCAAGAATATCATCCATGAAGAATGCAAAAGTCATTCCAAAGACATAGAAAGTAGAGAAGACCAAAATGTATGTCAGAACAGACTCTGAATATTGCATTTGAGTGCCAAAAAGCCAAAACAAAGGGAATAAATAAAGAACTTAAGGTGCTTAATAGGAAATTTCAAAGGCCAGCTCAGGAAAACAAAGTATAATAATGAAATATGCAAGGAGCTGGGGTCTGAAAATCAAAAGGGCCAAACTTGCTTGGTATTTCTTAAGCTGAAGGAACTAAAGAACAAACTTAAGCCACAAATTGCAATACTTAAGGATGCTATGGACAGAATATTGAATGATCTAGGAAGCATTAAAAGAAGATAGAAGTATACACAATCTACTACACTGAAACAGATGAGGGAATGAATAATTTAAAAGCGGTATATGATAGGGTAATTATAGTTATCACAAGAGTCCACAA
>NW_006399823.1:5119280-5123452 GCF_000299155.1 Elephantulus edwardii | reverse complement strand
AAGTCAGATGGATCTTGGCAGAAAGCAAAGAGTACCAGAGGAATGTGTTTCACTAACTATGCAAAGGTTTTTGGCTGTGTGGATCACAACAAATTGTGGCTAATCTTGAGGAGACTGGGAATCCCAGAACACTTGATTGTGCTCATGTGAAACCTATCCTCAGACCGGGAAGCAACACTCAAAACAGCAAGCAAACACTGCATGGTTCAAAATCTGGAAAGAAGTACATCAGGATGTGTCCTGTCTCAATACCTTTTCAATCTATATTCAGAACAGATCATTCAGAAGTCTGGAATGTGGCATCCGGATTGCAGGAAGACTCATCAACAACCTGCCTTATACAGATGACACAACCTTACTTGCTGATATTGAGGAGGACCTCAAACAGTTGGTGGAGAAAGTCCAGTACTTTAGTCTTCGTATGGATTGAAGCTAATCATGAAGTAGACAAAGATTCTCATCACTGCACCATTTAGCATCACCATGATAGATGGAGAAGAGATCTCCAAGCTTCCTCAGGGGAAAAAAGAATTCTTTTCCTTTTGTTCTTATATATTTTTATCTTTATAAAAATATATACGTATGCTGTTTTTCATATTTAATATTTTCATGCATATAATTGTTATACTACTACATGAATAATGATGTGCAATGCTCAACAATAACTGTTTCTAAGAATTTTGCCATCATTATCACTTTCTCATTCTCCATCCCATATTTAGTACATAGTAATAAAATTTGTTCCCTTTTCTAGTGGTATCAGAATATTTTGCTGAAAATTGGAAATCTGAAATGATTTAGTGCAAATTTCTAGAAATTTTTTCCTAGGGTTTGTAACTGTATATGATGTTTATTGGTTCAGTCACTTTAGTGATTTGATTATGTAAAGTTTCTGTTGTTTTTGTCTTATTCTAATAAAATTTTTACTCAATTAATTTAGCTATGAGTTAACAATTGCACAAAGGTTTCCTTAAAAGCCTGGATCAATGCAGTTTGTTTGGGTTTTTCTCCTGTTTTGATGAATGTATTTGGACATATTTTAAACAGTAATACATGTAGTTTTAACTCTGTCTCAGACTTTATTATTTCTTGACTAGACATGAAAGCTTAGGACCTTTATCTATATTTATAAGTTATGTGCTTAAGCCTGAGTGTATGGATGGCTCTATAGGATTCAGATTTGTTGTTAATTGGATAGCTCTAAGCCATATCAAGTTAAAGTTTTTCAATGCAGCTTTGACTTTTCCCTTCAGTATCATTGGGTTTTTTTATCATATTCTACTTCCAGAATTAGTTTAGCGTTTCCTAATTCTTTTTGGTACAGTGATTTATGTATTTCTTTTAATTTTTTTTAATGTTCCCTACATAATTTGCTATTTTACCTATAGAATCCTTCATTATTTCCATTGAAAGACAGTAATTTTTCTTTGATTTTTCAACTTGAGAAATACTAAGCATGTTCTTCTCTTTTGCTAGCATACTTCAGGTTTTTACACATTTCATTACAATTTTGCTTTGGGTTCTTGGGCTTCTCTTTTGAAATTTTCTGTATAATTTCTGCATTTTACTTTAGTTTCTATGTTCAAGAACATGTATCAGCATTTCTTCTGCTATCTACTTTGGTATTTTCCATTATTTCTGTCTTTTAATAATCTTTTATATTCTTCATGAAGCCTTCAATGTCATATGGCAACGTTTTAAAAACTGTGAAACCCAATATTTCTCTTAGAATAGTTATTTTTAAGAAGTTTTAAGCCCTTCTGTTTTCTCTAGTGGCCAAGCACTGTAATTGTCAAGTTATTATTGGATTTGAAAAATATTGTATATTTGCTGGGAAAGGAATAGAAATTTAATTAGTTAAAAAGACATTGTTGTTGTTGTTGTAAAGTGCTGTCAAGACATAGACAACTCATAGCAACCCTATGAATGAAAGACCTGAAACACTTGTATAACTTTGGTCGTTTCTCTATGTTCATGGAGTTTCTGGAAGCAAACCATTTCAAAAGTGGATACCACTACTGCCTCTAAGCTTGTTTTAATTGGGAAGCTCCACCAAACACTGTCCACCATGAGTAGCCATTATCACATTTGTCACATCAGTGTCACAGTGTGTAGTATCACAGCAACCACAAGTTACCTCTGTACAGCAATGCACAGACCAGTGCTATACCAGAAGAATGACAAACAAACAATTTAAACCATGTCTGTGGGCCACAGATTAAATTCACCCACCTTGGGCTTGGTAAAATAACTTTCTGTCCATTAGGTCAACATAGCTCTCTCTATGTTGTATTTGTTATTTTTGTTAAGTGATATCAAGTTGTAGATGACTCACAGCGACCCTATGAGCAAAAGACCTGAACACTTGTATAACTAAGTGCACTACTATTCTTATAAATATGGTTATTGTTGTGTACCACTGAGTCAGAACCGCCCCTATAGTTGATCTTGCAGTGAGTTTTCAGAGGCAGTTAATCACATGGAAGGATATTGCCTATCCATCTCCCTCATAGAAGCTGGTGGATTTGAACCGAGTGCCTTCAGGATTGCAGCACAGCTTCTTGCCAGTAAGCCACTAGAGCTCCCTTCTTATCAACAGTAATTAAAAACAAAACAAAAAAACCCAACAAACCTCAATTCTTTCAATTGTTAGAATTTCTTTTTTTTTTTTTTTTTTACTTTTAAAGTTCTAAAATATTTGTTCAGTGTTCTCATCTGCTTTATTGAGTGACAAATTTTTAGGTGTTTTTCTTCTCTCATTTCCTATATGTTAATTATTTGAAATGAAATTTTGTACCCGCTATACAGGCATAGTGGAGTAGTGCAAAGTCTGAAAACAACCCAGGTGTTTATGAATAGATAAATTCTTGAACAAGTTAGAATATAGAATATTCATACTATGGAATACTACTCATGAATATAACATTTGAAAGGCAAAATCAGAGTTTGAACATCTGCTGTATAATAGATATTAATATTCGATCATTGTCTGATTTTTTTTTCTAGTCTGTATTCTGCTTCCCATGTACTTATTGACACAATAGTAGACAGAATAATAGAGATATGGTCATTGGATTCATTTTTACTTGTCCAAGTGTATAGAACAGAGATCTATTAACTGTACTTTAAATTCTATCAATATTTACATACATTATTCCTGAATTGGAGATTCATGTCCATAGTGCATTTTTTGTTGGTGGTGTTGAGGGCTATTGAGTCAACTATGAACCATAGCAACCCTATGAACAAGAGATCTGTAATCCCACTCTATTCTGCATCATCTTCACTATCCCTATTATACTTGACCCCATTGCTACAGTCACTATGGCAATTCAACTTGTTGAGAGTCTTACTCTCTTTCATTGACCCTCCATCTTTCCAAGAATGATAATTTTATCCAAGGGCTTTCCTCCAAGAGACCCAAAAGTGTAAGGGCCTTTACTACAAATCCAGTTCATAAAAAAAGTCTCTGAAAGTGGCTGCTTAAATGCCAGAAACTAGTGATGGTTCACTCTATGCCTTGTATTTCAATCACATTAGTAAAATGTTATACCAAAAAATATTTATTTGATTCATACTATTATTTAGCCCTTTTTTATACAACACTTAAAAATATTATTTTTACTACTGGTAGGTGTCGAGTTAAGGGTGAATCATGATGAACCTATGAACAACAGATCTGAAACCTGCCCTACAATATTCTGATAATCTCTGACACACTTGCACCCATTGCTGAAGTTTTGAACTATGCTTGCTTGTCTATTATGGATCCTAGATTGGTGTGATTTTTTTAGTTTTTTATTGTACTGTTGGATTCTACTGACCAGTATTTTGCCAAAGATTTTTAAGTGTATGATAATGAGAGATATTGGTCTGTAATTTCCTTTTGTGGTGATGCTTTCATCAGACATTGATATTAGACTTATGTTGGCATCATAGAATTAATCTTGGAGTATTCTTTCTTTTTCTTTTTTTTCCTTTTTCTATTCTTTGAAAAAGTTTATGTAATATTGGTGACAGCTCTTCTCTGAAAGTTTGCTAAAATTCACTGATAAAGTCATCTGGATAAGGATATTTTTTTGATAGGAGTTTTTTTTTTCATAGTAAATTTCTTCTTTACAGGCATTGTAGTCAAGATTGCATGGCGCTGTTAAAGCAATAACACATAGATC
>NW_006399823.1:5117089-5118540 GCF_000299155.1 Elephantulus edwardii | reverse complement strand
CATCTCCTTGGATGTCTTCCTCTCCTTTGCTGACCTTTCATCTTTCTAAGCATGATGTCTCTTTCTAATGAGTAGCCTCTCTTAGTAACATACTTAAATATGTAAGACATTTTAATCCTTGCCTCCAAGAAGCACTCCACTTTCTCCAAGACATACTTGTTTGTTCTTTTGGCAGTTCATGGAACGTACAGTTCTCTTTTACAACACCACAACTCTAATGCATCAATTCTTCTTCTGTCATCCTTGCTCATTGTTTAGCTCTGATGTGTAGCAGGTGATTGAGAGGATTATGGTCTGAATCAGGCACACCTTAGTCTTCAACTGGCATCATTGCTCTTCATCATTTTGGAGATGTCCTTGACAGTAGACTTGCCCAATGCAACACATCTTCTGATTTACAGCCTGCTGGTAACAAGGGTGATGATTATTTATCAAAGTAAAATCCAATAATTGACAGCATAAATACTTTATCCATCTGTTATAATATTGACTGTTAGTTCTGTAGTAAGGAATTTTGTTTTCTTGATGTTGTGATGTAATCTATACAGAAGGCAATAGTCCTTGATATTCTGGAACAAGTATTTCATATTCTCACTTTGAGCAAGCAAAGTTGTGTTATCTGCATGGTACAGAATGTTGACAAGTCTTCATTCAATCTTGATGCCACATTCTTCTTCACAGAGTCTGGCTTTGCCCAGTACATAGATTGAATAGTTACGGAGAGCAAGGAAACATTGCATGGTTCAAAATCTGGAAAGGTGTACATCAGAATATGTCTTGTCTCCATATCTTTTCAATCTATATGTCTAATTGATCATTTGGGAGGCTGAACTTTATAAGGAGGAATGTGACATCAGGATTGGAGGATGACTTATCAACAATCTGCATTCTGCAGATAATACAACCTTGCTTGCTGCAACTGAGAAGGACCTGAATTGTTTGCTACAGAAGGTCAAGGACTATAGTCTTCAATATGGATTGAAGCTCAACATCAAGAAAACAAAGATTCTCGCCACAGGGCCAAATGGCAGCACTAAGATAGAAAGAGAAAAGATTGTGATTGTTAGCAATTTCAACTTGCTTGGCACCAGCAATCAAGACATCGAAAGATGAATTGCTTTGGGCAAATCTACTGTCAGAGACCTCTGCCAAATGCAATGATATGCATCTAGAGACTTAGGTACACCTGATCTTCACATTTACTTGCAATACATCAAAAAGCTGTACAATGACCAAAAATTACAGAAGAAAAAATTGACACTTTTGATCTGTGTTGCTCAAAGTATTGCACATACCATGGACTGCCAAGAGAACAAACAGATCTGTGCTAGATGGGGTGAAACCAAGCTGCTCCTTGGAGGCGAAGATTTTTGAGGCTCCATCTCACATATTTTGGGCATGCTTTCAGGAGAGTCCAGTCCATGGAGAAAGACATCATGCTTGGAAATTTG
>NW_006399823.1:5112945-5115734 GCF_000299155.1 Elephantulus edwardii | reverse complement strand
ACAGCCAAACACAGGGGAGCTTACTCTACCCCATATTAAAGAACATTAGAAGACTTGCACTTATCTGGAGCTTAGGCAATCTGTCTTGCCAATATCCTGCAACAAACAATATTTTGTTTCCATCAGATATTGAACAGTATTAATTACTTGCATATTCTGTAGCATCACCTTTCTTGGGAACAGAGACAGATACAGATCTCTTGTAGTTAGTCAGCCGGGTAGTTCTCTAAATTTTCTGCCATAAACTGGTGAGCACATCCAGAACTGTGTCTGTGATTTGAAAAATACAATTTGGTATTACACTGATTACTGGGACCTTATTTTTTGCCAGTATCTTCAATGTCATTTTCATCACCATTGACTCTTGCTATATGGTATTTCCTGAAAAATTTCAGTGTCAGCTATTTCTTTTTGAGACATTAATTTTGCATATCCCTTTCTTCTTTTGGTGCATTCTAGAATATTCAATGTTATGCCCATAGTATCTCTCAGTATTTCAACTTGAGTATGGAATGTTTTTCAGTAAGATTAAAATCAAAACAACAATAAGATATCTCACACCAGCAACAAGAGCAAAGTTAAGCAAAACAGCAAACAGAAAATACTGACAAGGCTGTAAAGAGATTCAAACTGTCATTCACTGCTGGTGGAAACATAAAATGGTACAACTACTATGGAGGATATTCTTGTGTTTTCTCAAAAGGTTGGAAATAGAAATATAATTTGATTTAAATATTCTGCTACTGGGAATATACCCCAAAGAAATCAGAGCTGTGACACAAACAGATGTATGCACACCCATGGTTATCACAGCGTTATTCATGCTACTAGAGAGATGGATGCAGCCTAAGTGCTCATCAACAACTAAATGGATAGAAAAACCATGTAAAGAAACTAGTAGAAACATTCAAACAGTGGAGCATTCTTCAGAATTGGAAAAGAAAGAACTCATAAAACATTACACAACATGGAAATGTCTGGAATACATTATTCTTAGTGAAATATCTAAGTCATGGACAAATACTGGATGAATTCTGTGCTATTAAAAAAAATAGAATCAAGGCAGGATGGAAATTGTTGTTGTGTAGCATCAAATTGGAAACAACTCATAGCTGACTTTCCAGTGGGTTTTCAGAGACAGTAAATGACACAGAAGAAAAATACTTCTCTTTCTCCTGCAGAGCACTGGGTTGGTTTGAACCACATACTTTTGGTATTGCAGCTCAGCTTCTTACCACTAGGCCACCAGAGCTTCCTAAAAGAATGTATAGATAATAAATACTGCATTGGAATGGGTGAAAGGAAGGATATATCTGAAAGGAGTGGGTCATATTAACTATGTGTATGGCAATTATTAGTCTGGAATAGGACAAGCATTACAAAGGGAATTGATGGAGGCAAATGTGCATGAATGAATGAATGAAAATCAATCTCTTTATAAACATTTACTAAATAAAAACAAAAGCATGTTGTTGTCATTGTTGATTACTGTCAAGTTGACCATGATTCATAGTGACCCTATGAACAAAAGACCTGGAGACTTCCTATAACTATTGCTATTTCTCCAAGTTCATAGAATTTCCATAGGCATGTGCTTTACGAAATGGATGCCACTCCCGCTTCCAAATCTGTCTTAAATTGTGTATTTTGAAGTTGTCATTGCTGTTGTTAAGTGCTGTCGAGTTGAGTATGACTCATAATGAACCTATGAACAAAAGATTTGAAACTTGTTCTAAAACTATCAACATTTCTGTATGTTTTCAGAGTTTCCAGAGGCATGCGGTTTAAGAAGTGCATGCCAGTCCTGCTTCCAAACCTGAAACAATCTGGAAGCTCCATCAAACACTGACCACAGTTGGTAACCATTATGGTGTTTTGCCACTCCTATGGGACAGTGTTCAGCATCACAGTAACTCCAAATTACTTCAGTACAGAAAATAGACAGGCCACTTCTGTACCACTTCAAAGAATAGGTCTCTTATGACTCTAGATTGTAGGGGGGTTTTTAAAGGAAAGTTCTGAGTTCAGTGCAATTTTGTTCAGATTTAATTATATAGTATCTACTTGTTTATCAATTTATTGTAGTATGGTGGTTTCTGCATTGCAATAATGCTAGAAGTGTCATCCAGTGTGATAATTTATAATACAGCCTTCCCCACTCCTTGCACTAATTTGGTTTAGTGTGTAGGGAATTGTGCTGTCAGCAACAAGATGGCTAGTTCAAATACATCTTTTGATCCATGGGAGAAAGTAAAACATTCTCTTCCTATGAAATTTTTATAACTTATAAAAATCCTTTGGAGTGTCAGTTATGAGTTAATTCTGACTTCATAGTAACGGGTTTGAGTTTTTAATACTATATATTAAATATCATCATATTCCATATATTATCTCTTAGGTTACATTTTAAAAAAGAAAATATTTTCACAATATAATTGTTTTGTTTCAATAATCAATTAGAACCCATTGGGAAGGCCTTTGTTATTAAAAATTGTGTGGGCCTGAGGGCCATAGGTGTGAAGACTGATTTTATATTAGAATTATAGAATAAATTGTCAGTTTGTTGTGTTGAAGGAGAACATCATTCTAATTAGTACAGTACTTGCCTGTCAGTTTGCTGTACTGAGATAACTTATAGGTTGCTATGATAGTGAAACTATGCTACTGGTGTGTCAAATGCCACAAGGTTTACCCATAGTAAACAGGTTTTACAAGTGCTCCTAGATTAAGACAGACTAGGAAGCAGAATTTGCCACCTACTCCTTAAATAACAGGCCTCAGAAAACTCT
>NW_006399823.1:5109460-5112040 GCF_000299155.1 Elephantulus edwardii | reverse complement strand
TTAAGAATAGATTTGGAACATTGAACACCGATGATTGAAGACTAGATGATTTGTGGGATGATATAAAGGACATCATCCTTGAAGAGAGCAAAGGTCATTACAAAGATTAGAGGATAAAGAAAAAAAAATGGATTTCAGAAGACTGAAGGTTGTACTAGAACATCAAGAAGCAAAAACAGAGAAAACATGCTAAGTCAAAGAGCTGAACAGAAGATTTCAAATGGTAGCTTGGGAAGACAAAACAAATTATGATAATGGGATGTGCAGAGAGCTGGGATTGGGGAATAAAATGGGAAGAATTTGCTCTGCATTTTTCAAGCTGAGAGAACTGAAAAACAAATTAAAGCCTTGAGTCATAATAATAAAAGATGTTATGGGCAATAAATTAAATGACTCAGGAATCATCAAAAGAAGATGGAAGGAATACAAAGAGTCACTGTAGAAAAAACTCACTAAAAAATTTCAGAAAGTACAGTATGAGCAGGAGCCAATGGTAATGAAAGGGGAAACTGAAGCTGCATTGGCTAAAAATAAGGCCGTAGGAATTGCTAATATACAAATTGACTTGTTCCAATTAACAGATGCAGCCCTGGATGCACTAACCAGTCTATGCCAGGAAATTTAGAGGACAGTTGTCTGGCCAGTGGATTGGAAGAAGTCCATATTTGTTGCCATTTTCTTGAATGGTGATCCAACAGAATGTGGGAGCTTTTGAACAATATTTTTGCAAGCAAAATACACTGGAAGATCATTAAAAAGTGCTGAGAGCAGTACATAGATAAGGACTGCCAGAAGTTCAAGCAGGCTTTAGAAGAGGCTATGCACCAGGGATATCAATGTTGATTTCAGATGGATCCTGGTTGAAAGTAAGGAAGACCAGGAGAATGTGTATTTGTGCTTTAATGATTATTCAAAGGCATTTGACTGTGTGGATCATAACAAGTTATGGCTCACAGTGAGAAGAATGGGAATCCCAGAGCACTTAATTGCGTTCATGCAAAACCTCTACCTAGACCAAGGGGATGATGTTTGAACAGAGCAAGAGAATACTACATGGTTTAAAATTAAAAAGGGAGTATTCCAGGGAATTATCTTCTCTCCATACCTATTTAATCTGTGTGCTGAGCAAATTGTTTGAGAAGCTGAACTCTGTGAAGAGGAATGTAGCATCAAGACTGGGGGAAGACTCATCAATAACATGTATTATGCAGATGGCACAACGTCATTTGCTGAAAGTGAGGAGGACTTGAAGCACTTGTTGAAGAAGATCAAAGAATACAGCCTTCAAGATGGATTGCAAGTCAACGTTAAAAATCAAAGTTTCTACTACAGGCAACTTCATGATAAATGGAGAAAAGATGAAAACTGCCAACAACTTCGTCTTAACTTGGATCCACACTTGACAGTCTTGGTATCACCATTCAGGAAATCAGAGACTTACTGCACTGGAAAAGTCTTCAGTTATGGATATCTTTAAATTGTTGAGGAGTAATGATGTTAATTTGAGGACTAAGGTGCATTTAATTCAGGCCATAGTCTTTCCACTAATTTTCTATG
Source organism: Elephantulus edwardii (assembly GCF_000299155.1). Classification (NCBI taxonomy): domain Eukaryota; kingdom Metazoa; phylum Chordata; class Mammalia; order Macroscelidea; family Macroscelididae; genus Elephantulus; species Elephantulus edwardii. The sequence continues at coordinate 5,110,483 of NW_006399823.1, read as the reverse complement.
CATCAGAGAGCTAATCAATAAATAAGGTTGACAGGATAAGAATTGATGACTTTGAGATGTGGTGTTGAAGAGTGTGCTGAACATCCTACGGACTGCCAAAAAAAGAAATAAATCTGTCTTGGAGTAAGTGCAGCCATAGTGCTCTTTGGAAGCAAAGATGGTAAAGCTTTGCCTCATGTATTTTGGGCACGTTTAGGAAGGGCTATTCCTTGAAGAGGGACGTGATGTTCAGAAAGAGGAGGAGTCAGCAAAGAAGAGGAAGACCTTTGACCAGGTGAATTAACACAGTGACCACACTAATGGACTCCGGTGTGTCAGGAAGTGTGAGGTGGCACAGCATAGGACAGTGTTCAGATCTTTTGTTCATAGGATTGTGATGGGTTTTACTCTACTCAACAGCATTTAACAACAAAAACACCAATGGCCTAATTTGTGAAAGCTCTCTTTCTCTTTCATTGCCATAGAGTCAAAATCTAATCACAGCTTTAGGGTGGGCTTTCTCGAAGCAGTGTATTGCACAGAAGGAGATATTGCCAACTTTCCCCCCATGGAACCAGGGGTGGATTTGAATTGCTACAGATACACCACTGTTGGATTAGTAACTCAACTCCTTATGGACCATGCCACCAGAACTCCTGGCAAAAGTAATGAGATTATATTCCCTCTTCACGAGTGGTTTATCTGTGGTCAGCTTCAACCCTACTCAATCTAACCAGCACTAAGTCAATCTTGATTTATAAGAACACGACAGAGTAGAATTAAAGTACTCCAAAGAGTTTCTAAGTTTATGAATCTTGACAGAAGAAGACTGCCTGCTTACTTTCCTTAGAAGAAACTGGTAAATTTGAACCATTGACCTTACAGTTAGCAGCCCAACACTTAATTCACTATGCCACCTAGGTCCCAATGGTCTGCTCTTACTTACCTGTTATCCATAAAATAAATACTTTCCAATAAATTGACTCTCTCTAAACTCCTGACACACTTCATTTTTTTAATTATTTTTTATTTTTTTTTTTTTTT
>NW_006399823.1:5106427-5109340 GCF_000299155.1 Elephantulus edwardii | reverse complement strand
CCTACCCCCCACCCCGAGTACACTTCTCTGTGCAACCTTAATTCTGGATTCCTGTGCTAACCATAATACTCAATCATATATCACTTCTAATCTGTTCTTTCCCTCATCTGTTTCAATACAATATTAGCAGGTGATTTTACTTCTTCTTCTAACCATGCAAATTATTACCTGTTTATTCTTGTAAAAATACACACTCTATCCATTCAACTTCATCAAACCCTCTAAACCCCTTTCTCATCTTTCTGAATTTCCTCTTTAGGGAACTCTACTTGATTACTACTTCTTGTTCTTGAAGCACTGTCAAATCCAATGCTGTCATGGAGCTTTGACAAAATGGTAAGAACTTTGCTGGTAATGGGTATGTTAATTCTTCCACCATGTCAGCTGTTAAATCAGCTCAGTAACAATTGTTGTTTGGTGCTATAGAGTTGGAATCAATGCATAGCTGAACCTTCAGTGGATCTTGGTTTTGTGTCCCGAGTTGAGACTGATCCATAGAGCTGACATTCCAGGAGGTTTTCAGAAGCAGTAATAATAGCATTGCAGGAGATTGGCCATCCATCCTTCTCCTGCAAAGCAGCTGATGGATTCAAAGCACATGACTTTGGGATTGCAGCACAGACAGATCCTTGCTGTCAGGCCACAGTGGGTTTTAAGAGACTGTACATCACGTGGGAGGGGATTTCTCATATTTCTCCTGTGGGGCAGTCTTCAGTATAGATTACATTTGTTGTTGTCTTTGTTTGTACTGTAGACTTGGAACCGACGCCTAGTTGACCCTCCAGCAGGTTTTCAGAGGTACTTAATCACACAGGAGGGGATTGCCTATATTTCTCCTGCAGAGCAGCTGACAGCCTTGAATCAAATGCCTTCATGATTGCAGCAGAGCTTCTTGCCACTAGAATTAGGGCAAAGTGGTCTTTGTTTATCTTTTTTAAAATTTTAAATTTAGTTGTATTTTTTACAATAAGAGAAGGTATCATTCTACCCATCGTGTGGTCCTTCAACTTTTCTTCGTAAATTTTTTTCTTAAGGAAGAATATTAAAATTGCTCTATGAATCACCATCTACATATCTGTGTTAGTTTCTTTAGGGTTAGGTAAAATATAATTTATTAGGTGGCTTGTAACAATGGGAATTCATTGTCTCAAAGTTCTTTAGCCTAATTCAAATTGAAATATTATCAAAGCCATGCTCAAAGCAAAAACTTGTGAAAGATCTTTACTTTCTCAGCTTCTGACAGCCCTAGGAATTCCTTGGATTTTAGATGCAGCTTTAATAGACATCCTTTCTCTGTTGCCTTTTTGTGCCCTTTCTTTTGTAAGGACAACATTCAAGTTGAACTACTATAAGTTCATAAAGACCCTGTTGCCAAAGAGGTCACTAGGATCCTAAAGGCAGGTGACTCAAATCTACCAATTGCTCTGCAGGAGACAGATGGACTGTCTTTCTGCATGTGATTTATAGATTCTGAAAACCTCCTGGATAGTTAGCTAAGAGTTGGTTTTGAGTCAATGACAGTGAGTTTTTGTTATTGCTATTTACGGTCTAAATCCATCCAGTAAATGGGCTATTCCCCTCAAATTCCTTCTGGAGATATTCTCAACTACTCATTTCTTTCCCTCTTATCTACTTTCATTTTCTTCATTCAAGTTACAATCTTACATTAATAGCTATTATAATTATCTTCAAACTGCTCTCTCCACATAGGTCTTTTGACCTACTGTCCACTATTTTCCAAAGGAAATCAGAAAAGTCATTTCAAAAGTCAAACTCATCTGTATAAACTGTCCTGTCTACTTCCTTTCTATTCATAAAACACTTTAATGGTTTCCTGTTCATAAGCAAGCAGCACAATCATGTATAGGACCTAAAAGTCTTATACTGTTATGGAGCTGTTATTATCTGTCCCTCCACTTTCACCTGCAATGGGAATTTTTCTCCAAGAATGTTGACCACTCTGTAGTCAAAGCATAATCATTCTGATGAGCTTAGTCTTCTCCAACTCTCCTTCTGAATCACAGTTCAAGTCTTCTATGACCATCTTGTTGGAGTCGTCCCCCAACAACCCATTTACTCTCCTAGCACTGTTTTCAGTTCACCACAACCAAGACTTGATATTTTATAAGATATGTGATGATAGTAGTCTCTGATCTTAGAAGTTTAACCACGTTAGAGCAGAAACTTTTTCTACTTTTATTGCCTTTTGTGTCCCCAGAACTAAGAGTGTCTTGCACAACTGATGATTGAAGTAGTAATTAGAAAATTCAATGTCTCGCATAACTGATGACTGAAATAATTAGAAAATTCAATGAATCAAAATTTTAGTAAAAGATACACATTCTTCCCGATTTTAAACCATGCAATGTTCCTTTGTTCCATTTAGACAACAACTTCTTGGTCTAGATATAGGTTTGAGCAAAATTACATGTTGTAAGATTCCGATTCTTCCCAGTGTTAGTCAAAATTTGTTATGGCCCACAAAGTCAAATGCCTTTGTATAGTCAATAAAACACAAATAGATATTTTCCCCTTTTAGCCAGGATCTATTTATCTGACACCAGCAATGCTATGTCTGGTTGCTGTTGCCTCTTCAAACCAAAAGTTGAACTTCTAGCAGTTCACTGCCAATGTACTGCTTTAACTGCTTTTGGATGATTTTTCAGAAATATTTTGCTTACATGTACTATTAATGGTATTGTTTAATAATTTCCATATTATTTTGGATCACCCCTCCTGGGGATGGTAACAAATATGGATCTTTCCAGTCAATCAGATATCCTCCAAATTTCCTTGCATAGACTATTGAACAAGTCCAGGGTTGTATCTGTCAGTTGAAGCTATCAACTGTTATCCCATCATATCCTGTGGGTTCTTTTTTCTCAATGCCTTCAATGCAGCTTGAATATCTTT
>NW_006399823.1:5098594-5106142 GCF_000299155.1 Elephantulus edwardii | reverse complement strand
TGCTCTTTGAAATCTTCTGTTCAGCTCTTTTACTTCAATACCTCTCCACTGTGTTTTGGCTTCTCAACATTCTAATATAAATTGCATTTCCTCTTTTTACATCCATTTTGTTTTTTCCTTTCTATCCACTTTCTAAACAACATGTATCTGAAAACTATGAATTTTGAGAAACGATAGTTCTAGAAGGCTCTAAGTCTTTTGTTCATAGGGTTTCTATGAGTCATGCTTGACTCAACAGCAACCAACAACAATCAATAAATCTCTGTCTTTTTAACGACTTTTCCCACTCTTTACTCATGTCATCCCACAGCTCCTCTAGATCGTTGCTGCCTCAAATAGTTTCTTGAGATGATTTTTAAATTCAAATGGCATAGACTATAAGTCTTATTTTGGCTTTTGTGGACTAGTTTTCATTTTCTTCAGCTGGAATTTAAACTTGCACATGAGTAATTGATGGTCTTTTCCACAATCAGCACTTGGCCTTGCCTGATTGCTGATACTGAGTTGCTCTGGTTACTCTTTCCGCAAATATAGTCAATCTGATTCCTGTGCAGCCCATCAAGCAACATCCATGTGAAAAGTCAATTTTTGTGTTTTTTGAAAAAGCTATTTGCTGTGAGTAAATATTTGAACCTATAAAATTCAAACATTTGAATTCCAGCCTTATTTCTGTCACCAAGACTGTACTTCCTCAGTACCAATCTTTCCTCAATGTTTCTGATTTTTACACTGCAATCACCAGTAATTATTAATGCATCTTAATTGCATATTTGGTCAATTTATGAGTATAAAAGTTGGTAGAAACGCTCAATTTTCTCTTCTTTGAATTTGTCCTCTTGTTCTTTTTGTTAGTGCTAGGTACCATTGAGTCCAGTACAATACCGAGTGACCATAGTGACGCTAGGAACAATTGACCTTAACCTTGCCATCTTCACTGTCTTTGACATACTGGACCCCATTGCTGCAGTCACTGTCAATCCATCAAATTGGAGGTCTTCCTCTCCTTCACTAAACCTTCATTTTGCCGTCTTTATCTCTTAGTCTCCTTTATATTGCTGTTGCTATTGTTATGTGCCTGCAACTCATAGCGACCCTGTGTTCATTAGCTCTGAAACCTGCATAAAATAATTGTATTATAGCATCTATATACAATTACTGTTAATTTCCTTTTCTAAATTTCTAATTTTTCTTACATTTTAATGTTAATCATTTCTTTATGTATGATGTATTTTTGGAACATATAACATTGAAACCAATAAGGTTATACATTACTTATAGATAAGTATCTCCAAATCATACCTCATGATTCTAATATAATAGAAGTGGTCATTTTAATAAATTTAATAAATTCTATCTCCTCCAAGGAGGAATTCTACTATGACAAAAACATGTTACTTCAAGTCCTATTCTTTATAGTTACTTGGAAAAAAGCTTTTGTCCAAATAAACAATGACTGTGAATATTTGGAATGAAACTTACTCCTCTTCAATGATTTTCTGAAAACATACATTAGCTTTGTTTTAAATTCTACTCAATATTGTCAAACTCTAAAAAGTCATTATTTGTTTTAATGAGCTGACTACTAGAAAAATATTCTATGAAAGGGCAAACAATTTCAACTTTAAAAATTTTATTTATTTTGAAATAGGTGAAATACACTCAGAGTTAAAAGCATACACCAAGTGAATGGAGACAACCATAAATCAATTATCTAATTTTACCTTTATTTAAGCAGTTGCTATTGTTATTAGGTACTGTTGAGCCGGAAAAGACTCTTAGCTGATGATCCAGTGGATTTTCAGAGGCAGTAAGTCTCAAGGGAGGAGAGTGGCCATCATAGTCCCTCAGAGGGGCAACTGGTGGATTAAAACCGTGTGCCTTTGAGTTGACAGTGCAACTTCTTACCACTAAGACAATTAATTACCAGTCAATGTACCTCAGGAACAACCATCATTCATCCATTAGTAGAAGGGTTTGTTGTTGTTGTTGTTGATAGGTTGGGGGTTAGGTGCGTCAGAGACGATAAAGTTGGCTCAGGAAAGAGTAAGGTTCACAGCTGTTGTACATTGGGGTTGCTGTGAGTCCCAGGCAACTTGACAACATGTAACAAAAACAAGAATTTTTAACAGGTTTCGTTATGACTTCAGACCAAGACAGACAAGGAACAAAAGCCTGGTGACTATTTCTGCAAATCAGCATAAACTGTTGGGTCACAATTTCCAAGTTCCAAACAGGTCATGTAAATGGCAGAGGACAGGGCTGGTTTTTGTTCATTTGAGCACAAGATCAGGAGGAGTCAGGAAATGACTCATTGGTAGTTAATAACAACAGTCAAGCAAACACGTTTGCAAGATTTTGTGGAGTCTTTATTTACCGACCATCCCAAAAATCGGAAAAAACTGTTCAGTCTGCAGAGTCTAAAAAGTTGAACTACACACTTACCATCAGATCCTGTAAATTTGCTGCTATTAAAAATAGCTTTTATTGTAATCATTCAGGCTTCCTTTTTTCTCCCTCATTTTAATTATTATACAAATAGCTAACAGTGTGGAGGCAGCGGGGAGTATACATAAAGGTGAAATGAATGTAATCCTACTATTCTTTTTTAAGAACTAACTGTATTTTACTCTAAAAGCCATAAATAGCTTTATTTCTCGTTAATGGAGTAATTTATATAGTACCTAGTATCTTCATTGACAGTGCTTTTTATCCAGTAGCAAATGTGCAGCATTTACTGAATCAATTACTTGAGTTATGAAGAGGAGCACAAAGCTTCATTGCCACTCCATTCTTCTCAATAACAAAGGAGAAAACACATTAAAAACTAGCATTGATGGGTTGTTGTGAAGATTCAGTCAATGCTCTCTCCCAGAGTTGAAATTAAAAGGCAGTTAGGAGAAAATTGTTTTCTCTGGTCATCAGTCACCCTGTGAAAGGCCTTTTTCACAATGATTAATTAAAAGTCAAAGAGAGAGAGAGCGTGAACTTTAATAAAGTATCTGTCTGGTTTTCGGTAACATCATGAGTTAATGGGCAGTGGTTTGCCTTGACTAAGTGTTATTGCTCCAGCCCATAATTTCATCTTGAAAATGGGCAAGGGAGTGAATCTTCCTCATCGTAATTGAGTATTGATTTGAAAATAAATGGCAGTGAAACTCCCCCTGAACTGTCAAGATATATTCTGGACAATCCTGACAATAAATGATTTCTGGTTCTTGTGAAAGTTATGGATCAGCTTGATACTTAAACACAGAGAGGGCCACGACAATCTGTCTTTCGTTTTATCAGGTTTCTGAGGGTCAATAGATGACACAACACGGAATATAGCATTCATGCCCCTTGGGCCCAGCTCAGGCTCCATTATGAACCGCCTTTGTAAAATGTTTCCTCGAATTTGGAAAGTGATTTTAAAACAGCAGGGACAAAACTTTGGCTCCTCTTTCAAATAATGGCTTCTTTCTGCGCTCACAGCATAGTTTTGAATGTATTTTCAATAGTAGGGGGTTAAAATGTCGTTATGAATGTATCAACTAGCTTGATAAATTTCTATTATAATTGTTGTTATTGTTAGGTGTCCTGGAGTCCAGTACAACTCGTAATGACCCTATGGACAGCAGACCTGAACTCCACCTTACCCTATGCCATTCTCATTATCTTTGACAAACTAGAGCCCATTGCTGCAGTCATCATGCCAAGAGGTAAGTAGTAAAATTGGGTATAATCTATCCAGACACAAAATTTACAAAGGCTACTTTTCAACCTGTACTTTATTCTCATCCAAAGTGTTTATAGATTGCTCATTTTCATTCACAGAAAGATCAGTCAGTAGTAAAAGGTGACTTCTTGGGTAGGGAAAAATGTATATGTATATGTATATGTATATGTATATGTATATGTATATGTATATGTATATGTATATGTATATGTATATGTATATGTATGTGTGTGTATAATAATAATTTAATATATGTTATTGTTATGGGCTGTCAAGTCACCTGCGACTCATAGTGATCCTGTGTACAATAGTTCTGAAGCCTGCGCTAACCTGAGCCTGTCTCACTGACTCTGATATACCTATTCCTATTACTTTAATTACTGTGTCAATCCATTTCATTTGTGGTCTTCCTCTCCTGTGCTGATGCTCCATCCTTCTAAGCATGATATTCTTCTCCAAGAACAGGTCCTTTCTGGCCACGTGCCCAGAATATGTGAGACGGAGTTTCAAAATCCTTGTCTCCCAGTAGCAGCCTGGTTTCACCCTCTCCCAGACAGACCTTTTTTTTCTCTTGGCAGTCCATGGTATGCTCAATACCCTCCTCCAGCACTACAACTCAAAGGCATCAATTCTTCTTCTGTCATCCTTAGTAATTGTCCAGATCTCTGATACATAGGGAGTATTTGTGAAGACCATGGCCTGAATCAGGTGCGCCTTAGGTTCTAAATTGACATCATTGCTTCTCAGGACTTTGAAGAGGTCCCTGACTGCAGATTTTCACAATGCAATTAGTCTTTTGATTTCCTGATTGCTGGTACCAAGAGTGTTGATTGTGGAGCTGAACAAGCTATAATTGTCAAAGACCTCAATCTCTTCTTCATCTATCAGGATGTTGCCAATTGGCCCTATTGTGAGATTCTTTATCTTCTTGATATTTAGCTTCAATACACGTTGAAGACTACAGTCCTTGACTTTCTGCAGCAGGTCTTTCAGGTTTTCCTTAGTTTCAGTAAGCAAAGTTGTGCCATCTGCATATCATAGGCTGTTGATGAGTCTTCCTACAATCCTGATGCCACATTCCTCCTCATAAAGCCTAACTTGCCAAATGATAGATTGAAAAAGTATAGAGAGAGGATGTATCCCTGATGCAAACCCTTCTTGATTTTGAACCATACGGTGTTTTTTTTTTTCTCTATTCTGAGGATTTCTTCCTAGTCTGAGTCTAGGTTCCATATGAGCACAATATTGTTTTTTGACCAAAGATGACAGAAGAATAATTGATGTCTTTGAGTTGTGATGTTGGAGAGGAGTATTGAATATATCATGCTGCTCCTTGTAAGCAAGAATTTTAATGCTCCATCTCACATAATTTGGGTATGTAGTTAGGCGAGACCAGTCCCTGGAGGAAGACATTATGCTTGGAAGAGTGAAGGGAAAGTACAGGAAAGGAAGACCCAGGATGAGATGGATTGACACAGTCACTGGGGTAATTGGGGTAGGTGTGTCAGAAACATGAGACTGGCTTAAGGCAGGATAGGATTCAGAGCTATGATACATAGAGTTGCTATGAGTTGCAGCTGACTCGACGCCACAAAACAACATATATCATATATATATAAAATATATCAATCACTCAGTCATTGTTGTCCAGTCAGAATCAAGTCATAGTTGACTGTCCATTGGATTTCTGAGATTGTAAATTGAGAAGAGATCACCCATCTTTCTCCTGTGGATCAATTGATGGATTCTAATTGCAGAGAGGTGCAATCTTTTATATAAATAAAAGGCTGAAGTTTAAATCCACTGGGCTCTGCGGAAGATGGGCAATGTCCTCACTTGCAATTTATAGCCTCATAAATCACTGGAGGATCAGTTCTATGATGTTCTAACTAGACAGCATTGAGTTTGGAGTTTTGAATTTAAGTTATTTTTATGTACTGTAGAGTCAAATCCCACTCATAGCTCTTCCTCCAGTGAGTTTTCAGACTGTTTAATAACACAGGAAAAGATTGTTTATCTTTCTCCTGTGGAACAGCTGGTGAGTTTGAACTATGTGACTTTGGATTGGCAGTGCAAATCCTCACACCAACAGTATGCTGTTTGTACCTTCAACAGCATACCAATTGACACTTTTCAACAAACAGACACTGCCCTGGATGTGCTCACCAAGTTGTGCCAAGAAATCCGGAGGACAGCCAGCTGACCGACTACCTGGAAAAGATCGATATTTGTTTCCATTCCAAAGAAAGGTGACCCAACAGAGTGTGGAAATTATCAAACAATATCATTAATAGCACATGCAAGAAAGATTCTGCTGAATATTATCCAAAAACATTTGGAACAATATGTCAACAGAGAACTGCCAGATGTGCAGGCTGGATTTAGAAGAGATTGTGGTATTAGGGATATTATAGCTAATGTTAGATGGATCTTGACAGAAAGCAAAGAATACCAGAAAAATGTCTATCTGAGCTTCATTGACTATGCAAAGGCTTTTGACTGTGTGGATCACAACAAGCTGTGGCTGACTCTGAGAAGAATGGGAATTCCAGAACATTTGATTGTGCTAATGTGAAACCTATGCTTGGACCAAGAGGCAGTCATCAGAACAGAGCAAGGAGACACTACATGGTTCAAAATCAAGAAGGGGGTCCGTCAGGGATGTATTCTGTCTCCATACCTTTTCAATCTGTATGCAGAACAGATCATCCAAGATGCTGGGATGTACGAGGAGGAATATGGCATCAGGATTGGTGGAAGAATCATCAACAACCTGCGTTATGCAAATGACACAACCCTGCTTGCTGAAACTGAGAAGTACCTGAAGAGCTTGCTGCAGAAGGTCAAGGAATGCTGTCTTCGATATGTGTTGAAGCTCAACATCAAGAAAACAAAGATTCTCACAACTGGGCCAATTGGCAGCATCAGGATGGATGGTGAAGAGATTGAGATAGTTAACAGTTTTAGTTTACTTGGCTCCACAATCAACATTCTTGGTAACAGCAGCCAAGATATCAAGGGATGAATTGCATTGGCAAAGTCAGCTGTCAGGGACTTCTCAAGAGTACTGAAGAGCAACGGCATCAGGCTGGAAACTAAGGTGCTAAGCATCAGAGAGTTGGACACTGAATAGGGATGATAGAAAGAGAATTGATGTCTTTGAGCTGTAGTGCTGGAGAAGAGTGTTGAATATACCATGAACTGCTAGGAGAACAAACAGGTTTGCCCTGGAGAAGGTGAAGCTGGAATGCTCCTTGGAGTTAAGGATTCGCTTCGTCTGACATACTTTGGGCATGTTGCAAGGAGGGACTGGTCCTTGGAGAGGGACATCATGTTTGGGAGGGTGGAGGGGCGACGAAGGAGAGGAAGACCTTCAATGAGATGGATCGATTTTGTGACTGGAGTGGTGGGAATAAGTGCTAAATTGGCGCAGGATAGAACAGGGCTTAGAGCTCTTGTACATAGGGTCGCTATGAGTTGCAAGCGACTTGATGGCACCTAACAACAACAACAACAACAACAACCTTCAGTCAGAACTAACTAACCCATAGCTGACTCTCCTGTGGGTTTTAATTGTGCAGGAGATTTCCCATCCTTCTCCCACGAAGCAGCTGATGGACTCAAACAACGTGCTTTTAGGATTGCAGCACAGCTTCTTGCCAAAAGGCCACTAGTGGTGATAGAGATAGAGCCAGAGAGAGAGCTAGAGAGAGAGAGTGAGGGACAGTGAGAGAAAGAGAGAGAGAGCGTGCACACAAAAGTGAGAGATCCATGGAGATATATATATATAGATATATAGATAGATATATATCTATATCTATCTATATATCTAT
>NW_006399823.1:5096531-5098484 GCF_000299155.1 Elephantulus edwardii | reverse complement strand
ATAGTGGGATTCTAAGACATTAAGTTCTTTCAATCCATCATTTTACAAAATGTTGCTTGACTGACAAATTCTTAGCATAATATAACAATATAACTATAAATTTTAACAAGTTATTGTTCTAGGTTTCACAATAGTTAAGATTTTTCCTCCCCTTGAATAGGAAATTCACGCTGCTCTTTCATTTACACAAGATTCCTGAGCGGATATTTACCATTTTCACATTAGCAATTTGACATTAAGCTAAAATGAGGATAAAATGCTATCACTGTGAAATGTCTTTATTTACTCTCCTTTTTAACTAATTACCAAATTGTGCATAGCTGAAAGGGTTTGCAAATGACACAGGAAGTCTATCTAATGAATCTTCTAATTATTAAAAAAAAAAAAAAACCCAAAAAAACCCTACAACAAAGTAAAACCCATCTCAGATTGTTTTACTTATTATAATGGAAAAGGGTTTATATTTATTTGATTTTAGAAAAATGCTTCCAGAAGCATTGACATTTTACTGACAGCTTTTCAGAATCACAAAACAAGAATAATTTATTCCCCATCAATATATAGAATGCCTGGTTGGTATCAGTTTGATAAATTATATTTAAATAGTATACAAATGACTATTAATCACTTTAATTTTCTTTCCTTACTGTGGCTTGCCTACCAGGAAGTCTCCAATACATTCAGAATAGCAGCAGCCTTAATCCAAGGTCTCAGTCCCTTGTTAACTATCTATTATACATTGTGAAATTCAGAAGATTGAAAAAGTTACTACTCACTTTTAGAGAAAGTTTTACTGTTGTGTGGATTTTGGATTACATATTGTATTAAAGGTTACAAGTAATTCTTCACGTTAAATACATATCTGAAAATGTATCTATAGGGCAGAAGTATATTTTTTAAGTGCAAAATATTGAGTTAAATAATCATAGTATCGTTGATGTTGCTTTTTTGTACTGTAGAGTTGGAACCAACCCATAGCAGACCCTCTGGTGGGTTTTCAGAATCAGTTAATCGCCCTGGAGGAAATTGTCCATATTTTATATATTCAATTTGAACTACAAAAAGAAACAATGCTAAACACATTGTTTTTAATGTACAGAAATAGGTCAAGTTCTTGGCTTTTATTTAATCTTTAACTAGAATTGTTGTGAGGTACATTTTCTTATTATCATCACTTTACTGAGGAGGAAACTGTTGCCTGGAATCACATTCCTAGTATGTAGGAGAGAAAGATTCAAATTCAAAACTAAAGTTATAGCTTAAAATTTTGACAAAAGAAAATGATGCTGCAAATAAACTGCAAATTTGTGATAGATTATGATTCTGTCTTTCACAGCAACGAGATGTCTTTGAGTTGATTTTGACTCATGAAGATTCCACACCATGTCAGAATGGAAGCATGATCCACAGAATTTTCAGTGGCTGATTTCGTGGAAGTAAAATACTACTAAGAATTGAAGTGTTTGCATCACCAATATTATAAATAAATGCAGTGATGCTTTGAAAGAATTCCACTCAGTTAAAAATAGAAGTATCCTGATTCTGTTGTTCTTATTCTGTAAAAGAATCAGAACTGACTTACCCCTGACTCTTGGGGAAGGTTTTCAAAGGTAGAGTGCCTTCAGGATTGCAGCACAGGTTCTAGCCACGAGGCCACCAAAGTTCCCAACTTGATTCTAATAACTATATTATTATGTTATTGTGAAAAGTCTTTGCTTCTCAGGCTGCAATTTTAGAATCAAAGTCAAGGTCGGGTTCTCTTCCTCACATATTGTGCTAATAATTTATTTGTTGTTGTTGTTGTTATGTACCGTTGTGTCACTTGCGACTCATAGTGACCCTATGTACAACAGCCTTAAACTCTGCTCTGTCCTGTGCCAATCACACTGTCTCTGACATTCCCATCCCGATTATCCCAGTCACTGAATCAATCCACCTCATAGAGGGTCTTCC
>NW_006399823.1:5091035-5095341 GCF_000299155.1 Elephantulus edwardii | reverse complement strand
AGTTGGCCAAGTGGTTGTTCTCCAGATTTCTTGGCACAACTTGGTGAGCATGTCCAGGGCAGCATCTGTTAGCTGAAATATGTGAATTGGTATACCATCTATTCCTGGAGCCTTATTTTTTGCCATTTCCTTCAAAGCAGCCTGGACTTCTTTACTTCACATTAACTGCAAGAATTTCCATCTAAATAAAAAATAATCTATTATCCCATCCCCAAGTAGAACTTCACTGAAACTCTCTTAGGTTGCACGAAGAGAGAACCAAAAACATACTTTATAAACAGTTAAGGAAGATCTGTAAGCGTCTCTCCACTAACCAAACTTACACCTTAGGGGAAAAAAATAATAAAATAATATAGTGCAGCAGGATATGTAAGTGGGTAAAATACACAAATATTTAAAAAGAAATACATAAACAAAAATATACGTACATATACACATTTTATATATAAATATTTTTTCCTATTAAGTCAGAACTAACTTTCAATTGACCTTACAATGGGTTTTCAGAGGCTATAAATCACATGGGAAGAGAATAACCATCTTTCTCCCATGGAGCAGCTTGTAGATTCCAACCATATGCATATATATATACATATATTATATAACAAACAACAAAAATATATTACAACTATAAACATAAACATACGTAGAAACAGAAATAGAAATTTGTTGTTGTTGCTGTTAGGTGCCATCAAGTAGAGTATGACTCATAGGGACCCTGTGAACAAAAGATCGGAACCTAGTCCTGTCTTGTGCCTTCCTCACCCTTTCTGACACACAAAAGCCCATTGCAGCAGTCATTTTGTCAGTCCACCTGGTGGAGGGTTTTCCTCTCCTTCACCAACCCTCCACCCTTCCCAATATCATTTCCCTCTCCAAGGAATAGATAGCACCTCCTAGAAATATGTCTAAAATATGTGAAGCAAAGCTTTATCATTATTCTTGTCTCCAAAGAGCACTCCAACTGCACCCTGTCCAAGACATATCTATTCATTCTCTTGACTGTCCACGAGATGCTCAGTGCTCCTATCCAACACCACAGCTCAAAGGCATCAATTATTTTTCTGTCATTCTTATTCATTGTCCAGGTCTTGGATGCATACTTAGTAATGGGAAAGACTATGGTCTGAATCAGATGTACCTTAGTCTTTAATCTGACATCACTCCTCCTCAATAACTTGGAAAGATCCCAAACTGCAGACTTTCCCACTGCAATGTGTCTCATTTCCTGACTGCTAGTACCAAGAGTGTTAATTGTGGATTCATGTAAGATGAAGCTGTTGACAGCAATTTTCTCTCCATTCATGACACTCCTTATTGGTCCAGCAGTAAGAATCTTGTTTTTGAGACACAATCCATATTGAAGGCTACATTCCTTGATCTTCTGTAACAAGCACCTTAAGTTCTTCACACTTTCAGCAAGCAAGGTTGTGACATCTGCATAACACAGGCTGTTGATAAATCTCCCTCAAATTCTGATGCCACATTTCTGTTCATAGAGTCCAGCATCTCTAATAATTTGCTCAGCATATAGATTGAACAGATATGGAGATAGAATACAACCCTGACACACTCCCTTCCCAATTCCAAACCATGTGGTGCTTCCCTGCTCCATTCGCACAACAGCCTCCTGATCCAGGTATAGGGTCCTCTATGTGTTTAGATTTGTATGTTATTGTAACACACCTTCAAGTTGGAACTGACTCATAGATGACTCTCCAGTAGGTTTCAGGCAGTGTAAATAGTACAGGAGAGTTTTCTTCTTTCTTCTGCAGAGCAATTTGTGAATTTGAACCTCCTTCCTTCTGGCTGGCAGCACAACTCTTTACCACTAAGCAACCAAGCAACCAGAGTTGTCAATGTTTCTCTTTCTGTGTGTGTGTGTGTGTATGTCTCTGTGTGTGTGTATACACTCTCCTGTGCTATTACACTGTCTGAAAACCCACTGGTGAGTCATCTATGAGTCAGATGCCATTTGAAGGCATATGCAATAACATACATACCTAAACATATATATAATTTAAAAACAGATATGCTTGATTTTAACAATACAAAATAAAACAGAAAACTACTCTAAAAAGCAGAATACTTTTAAAATAGTCTATTTGGTTATATTTTTATTTTTTATCTGAAGTCTTCATTTCTATTTTTTAACTGAAGTCTTCATTTAGTCTATTGAAACCTGTGAAATATCAATGGTCTGAGTCAGCTGTTTGCTTTCTTTTCTAAGCAGTGCAGCGGAATTCTCCCTCTGTCAGCAGTAGCTTTTATCTGAACATAGTTCTGATTGATTGGTAGTGGCTGCTTGCAACTTTTGGTTGAGAGACTTTGAGGGTCACTTCTTCGCTCTGTAGGAAACTGTGCCATGTTAGATTAATGATCTCTTCCCTAGGCTTTGGAGAGAACGATGACAGCTCCCTGGCACTGCTCGATACCTGAAATTTGGTGAGGTGATTGAGCACACCTAAGTGTTTGTTCTCTGATAATGCTACTGGGTGGCCCTGCACCCTCACCGTTCCTTCTGAGTCAAATCAACGTGTGCTGTACTTTATGAGTATCTCTGGCACAAGTTCAACTCAATTCTTCAGTAAGTTATTTATCTTAAATGCAAGATTCCAATTCTTTTCTCTTCTTTAGATGTCACACAGCTCCGTCTAAAGAACCCTGAATCCATTCAATATTTGACGCAATAGTTTTAGGTTAATACCAACATCAGCACTTATATTTGTTTGTATTTTCTTATTGTGATTAAAAAATATAGAAAAAAACATTTTCTGTCTCATAGTTGTATGTGTATGCTTCAGTAATATTAGTTGTGTTCATTCTTCATCTCTATCTGCTCATTTCCAAAATTTTTCATCATCCTTAACAGAAATTCAGTATCTCTTAAGCATTTTTTTTCCTTGTTTGTTGTTGTTGTTCGGTGTCGTTGAGTCAACCATTGAGACCCTATGAACGACAGGTTTGAACCCTGTCCTGTGCTGTGCCTGCCTCACAATCTCTGCCATACTTGAGCCATTGCTTCAGTCACTGTGCCAATCTATCTATTCGAGGATCTTCCTCTCTTTCACTGACTTTTTACCTTTGTAAGCATGATATTCATTGCCAATGAATAGCCTCTCCAATAGCATGTCCACAGTATGTGAGATGAAGCTTTGTCATCCTTGTCTCCAAGGAGTGTTAGGGCTGCAAGTTTACCAAGATGCATCTGTTTTTATGGTAGTCCATGGGATATTTACTGCTTGTCACCAACATCACAGCTCAATGACATCAATTATTTTCCTGTTATCTTTCTTCTTTGTTCACCTCTCAGATGTATTAGCAAGTGATTGAAAAAGCCATGACCTGAAGCAGGCATATTTTAGTCCTAAAACTGATATCACTTCACCTCAATATTGGAGAGGTTCTTGACTGCTAGTACCAAGGATATTGATTGTAGATCCAAATAAAATGAAATTTTAGACACTTTCAAAATTTCCTCCATCTATCATGTTGCCTATAGGTTCAGTGGTTAGAATTTTTCTTTTCTTGATGTTGGGATGCAGCAAGAGCTTCAAATCGTGTGCACTTTCAGATTGTGCTACTTAGATAACACAAGGTTATTAATGAGTCTTCCTTCAATTCTGATTTCATGTTCTTCTTCACTGAGGCCAATTTCTCAAATTATTTGCTCAGCATACACATTGAATAGGTATGGAGAGAGGATACAACCCTAATAGGCATAGTTCTTAATTTTAAACAATGCAGTGTTTGCTTGATCTGTTTACACAATACCTCCTAGTCTAAGTATAGGTTTCTCATGAGCATAATTAAGTGTTCTGGTATTCCAATTATTCTCCATGTTAATCATTATTTTATATGATTCACACAGTCAAATAACTGCAGAGTCAATAAAGAGGGGAAAGTATGTTCTTCTGGTATTATTTATTTTCTACTAAGATCCATCTGACATTAGCAAGGACGTCTCTGGTGCCACAGGCTCTTCTAAATCCAGCTTGAACTTGTGGCAGTTCCACCTTTCTGGCTCAACAATCAGGAAGGGAAGGCCCTCTATGAGGTGGATTGATTCAGTGACTGGGGTAATTGGGATGGGTGTATCGGAGATGGTGCGATTGGCACAGGACAGAGCAGAGTTTAGGGCCGTTGTACATAGGGTCGCTATGAGTCACAAGCGACTCGACAGCACATAACAACAAAACAACAGTGAGTATTCATTTTTATTTTAGAAGGGGTCGTGGTACTAGGGATATCGTTGCTGATGTTAGATGGATCTTGGCTGAAAGCAGGGAATACCAGAAGAATGTCT
>NW_006399823.1:5081695-5087015 GCF_000299155.1 Elephantulus edwardii | reverse complement strand
TGATGTGCTGTTCCAGTCGTTTTCAGATAATCTTCAGTAGAATCTTGCTTGCATGTGAAATCAATGATATTGTCCTACAGTTTTCACACTCTGTTGGGTCATCTTTCTTTGGAACGGGAACGAATATAGATCTCTTCCAGTCAGTTGGCCAAGTGGTTGTTCTCCAGATTTCTTGGCACAATTTGGTGAGCACATACAGGGCAGTATCTGTTAGATGAAATACATCAATTGGTATTCTGTTGAGATGTAATTAATTTTGAAGGATATCTGATCTTCTGTAAGTGCTGCAGGTGGACTTCTTTGTATACAACAAATTGTGTCATCTGTATAATAGGCTATTGAAGAATCTTACTCCAATCTGATACCACATTTGTCTTCAATAATTTCAGATGCTCTAAAGTTTTTTACTCAGCATATAGATGGAATCTGAATGGAGAAATCATGCACACATCTTTCTGGACTTTAGGCCATGCAGTTTTTCCATATTCTATCTAAACAACTGCTTCTTGGTTTGTGTACATATTTCAAATAAGAATAAGCATTTTGGAGTTACCATTTTTCTCTATTTTACCTATAGTTTATTAAGATACATGGAGCCAAAATACCTTTGCATAGCCAATAAAATACAAGTAAACATCCGTCTTGTGTTCACTGCTTTCAGATAAGGACATTTGGCATTGGCAATGATATCCTTCATTCTAGAGGCTCTTCTGAATCTAGCTGGGAGTTTTGGAAATTGTCTGTCAATGTACTGTTTTCTATTGAACACTATACTGTATATGGAGCATTACTTCAATGTTATTTATAGAGTTTTTAATGGTCAGTCTTGCTTCTTAGTCTGGAAGCTCTGCTGAGACCTACCCACTGTGACTGACCCTAGTGAGATCTGGTGGTCTAATTGGTAAATGAGTTATACTACAAACCCAAAGGCAGGTAGTTCAAATCCACCAGCTGCTCTGTATTACAAAGATCAGAAATCTCCTGTGCAATTTGCACGAAGATCAACTATGAAACAATCCCAACTCCATGGTACATAACAATAAACAATATGTCTGTCCCTGCTGGTATTTGAATAATCTATTTTCTGTAAGTCAGACCAGATCCTAAATATTTAAGAATATATTCCCATTACTTCTTCTCTGAAGCATGTCTAAAACTGCACACATAAATGTCTTTCTTACAGCTATCTTTAGCTGTTTCAATAAGACATATCTTATTTAAATTCTCAAAATTAAACGATAAGGACAGAATTCTAAAAGCAACATAAGAAAAAAGGAGAGTGAACTACAAAGGGGAAACAATTACGTTAAGTTCCAATTTCTCAGCAGAAACCATGCGAACTAGAAAACAATGGGATGGTATGTACAGAAAGTTGAAAGAAAACAATTGTCAGTTAAGGATCCTATACCAGGCATAGTTCTCCATCGAATATGAAGGAGAAATTAGATGCTTTACAGAAAAGAAGGAACTTAAGGAATTTGTGAACACAAAACCAAAACTAAAGGAAATTTTAAGTGAAGTCCTTCACACAGAGATGTCAAAGGAAAGTGCATGGACCATAATATGGTATGCAGGAGCAATGATTTTGTAAATTACTACCTAATTTGAGAGGGACTGGAGATGATTATGCTGAATGATCTAACTCAGTCCCATAAGGACAAATACTGTATAAAACCGTTATTATAACAGTTATTATAGAATGAGCATGAGGCTTCAAGGGCAGGGGGAAGGTTGAAACAGGGGGTGAGAATGAGGTGGCGGTGTTTAATCATAAGGTCACACAATTTGATAGATGGGAGTGGGTAAAGGAAATGGGAAAGATGCAATATGAAAGTCAGTGTATCTGAACTTTGTTAATAAATGAGTATTTTTTTTTTAAAATGAAATGGATGTGTGTTATGCATCCTGGGAGAGAGAACTTTTAAAGAGCTAGTCCTGAAAATATTTTTCTTGACTATTCTTGATAGTTCCTCTGCAACCGCATGCTTTATATTCTTTTAGTCAACCAGTTTATTAAAATTGTACTAGTATTACTTGTTGTTTTGTTCATTACCAACTCTCCAGTGAATTTTCAGAGGTAGTTAATCACACAGAAAGTGATTGTCCATATTTGTGCCATGGATCAACTAGTGACTTCGAACCATGTACCTTTGAGTTTGCAGCACAGCTCCTTTCCAATGAGCCACCACAGCTCCCTCCTAAAATAGCTAATCAATACCCATTAATAGTAATATTTGGCTTTGCATCACCTTTCATGGTCTTCCATTGCTGTAAGACGTCAAAATAACAGATAAATCATTCCTGACTGAAACAATTTAGGTATTACTTACAGCTTCATATTTTGTCAAGAGTTTGTCCAATTGAAGCTCTTCCTCTTCCTCTACTAAAATTCTTCACTTCTTTTTTAAATGAGACTTCATGATTTTTCTCTATGGTAGGTACAAAGTGAATCAATATCATAAATCCGGATTTGCCATATTCTCTTCATTTTATAAATATCAAAATTGATTTGGAAAAGATATGGTAAATGAACCTACACTCTTTAATGCTCCAATATAGATTTTTAAAAAAAAATGTTCACAAGCATGATTCTTGCTCAGTAATGCTACTGGAATGCATGTTTTAATAGTTTCATATCACAATTAACATTATGATTATGTCAATTTAATTAGTACTTAATAATAGGTGTCTTTGAGACTAATGACTTAAAATATCTTGAAATGATCTCAATTGCTTCATATGCATGTGAAAATTGACAATAAATAAAGGAAGACTGAAGCAGAATTATTGAATTGTGGTTGTGGGAAGAATATTGATTATATTATGGATTGTCAAAAGAACTAATGAATTTGTACTGGAAAAAGTACAGCCAAAGTTCTTGTTAGAAGCAAAGATTATGAAACCTCTGTCTCATGTACTTTAGGCATGTTATCAGGAGTAGCTAGTCTTTGGAAAAGGTCATCATGCTTGGAAAAGTAAAGGCTCTATGAAACAGAGGAGGACTTTTAAGGAGATAAATTGACACAATGACTTCAATAATGGGCTTAAATTGTGAGGATGGTGCAGGACCAGATGAACTTTCTTTCTTTTACGTATAGGGTCAGTATGAGTTGTAATAGAACTGATGGACCTTAACAACAACAATAACAATCAAGGAATACAACATTATCAGTGACATTTTAAATTATATAATTCAGACTATGCATTGGCCAGATAAGCCATAAGTATCTCTGTTTTTTAAAACTAAATATATATTTATGTATAATATAATTTTTTCTATGTGTTTCATGTGTTTTGAAATATGCATACAATAAAGAGATACTGAATTAGATAATTACATAAATAGGAACTAATATACTGGTTGCTCTCATACCTCAGAAGATTAAGTTTAGGAGCTCATCCTGACTATAGTTAGTGGGTTTGCTCATGAAGAGAAGTTATAATAGCTCAGGAGTAAAGTTACTAACTAGGAAAATGAATACGATATAGTGTCTTCATCCTAGAAATAGAATAAAATTATTCTAGGAGAGGCACAAACAAGGAATTCTTTTCTTTACATCACAGATATATCCATGTCTCAGAAAACTGAAGCTTTCTAAAGAAGCAAGAAATCAAGGGTAGTTTCACTTCCTCACTTCTGATAGAAACTCCCATACATTTCCTCTACTTGATTTACTCTTTTTTAAAAAAAAAAAATCTCTTCACTTGAATTTCACCTTAAAGTACTCTTCAGATATTTCTATGGTGTGTCCTAGCATTAAATGTACAGAGGATTGTTTTCAAGACCATCCTGGTTTCTGAGTTTTAAATCAATCAAGTTGTTTTTTCTCTTCTTTTTATTATTATATCATTGTTGAGTAAAAATTGTCTAAATATTTGGATATTTTTGTCTTTTTTATTGCTTTTTAAGGCTGAAGTAACTCTTTGATATCCTTGGACTGTTTCTTGGTCTTTGTTTTAGACACCATTTTAAGATATTTTGGTCTCAGTTTTGTTTGTGTGTGTAACATCGAATAGGATCCAACTGGCACAAAAGGAGATTGCCCATCCTTCTCCAGTGGAGCATTTGGTGGAATTGAACTGCTTGCCTTTGGGATTTCAGTGCAGCTTCTTGCCACTAGGCCACCAAGCTCCCTGGTTTCAATTTTCGTTAGTTTTTCTTAGGGTTGTTTTTTGTTTGTTTGTTTTTGTGTTGTTTTTTTTTCTTGTTGGTTTTTTATTTTCCTCTATGATTTTGTAATAAGAGTATAAGTGATATAAAACCTGCCACATCTGGCCTCTGTTAAATTCACAAAGAAAAACAGGTCTCCATGAGCAGCATCAGTAATACCAAACCAATTCCCACATGATCTGCCTTGGCCTCTTAGCCCCATACTTCTAATTCTGAACCCAATCATAAGACTCTATTACTGGGTCAGAAATCTCTTTCAATAGCCATGTAGATTTTAGAGAACCATACTTATATGATTATGATGTTTCCTAGGGAAGTTACAGATTGTAATTCAAGATGGCAGCAGCATGTTAATTCCTTAATCTTAGACAAATTTTCCAGCATATTCACAGGCCCTTTGACTTTTAGCCTCATGGTTTAAAGGATTATTACAAAGTTCCTTTCATCCTGCTAATTCTGGTTTATTTTTGTAGTCCTCAAGAAAAATGTGATTAATCATTCTAGATCTGGCTCTGTAAGGCAGCAGTCTCAAGTAAGATCTCTTCCTGTATGCTTAATAACCACTGAAACTCCAGTAGAGGGTCAGCAGTGGATTGACCCCAACTCAATGGCATAAAACAACAACAATAACAATACCTCTCCTTCGGTGAGCTCTAGTGGCTTCTGTGGTAGCCTAGTGGTAAGAAGCTGCACTGCAATCCTAAAGGCATGCTGTTTGAATCCATCAGCTGCTCCACAGAAGAAGGATGTGTAATCTCCTCCTGAGTGATTTACTGCCTTCGAAAATCTGCTGGAGAGCCAACTATGGATCGGTTCAGACTCAATGACACTCAACAAAAGCTTAGAGGTAAGGAATTGTGCTGCCAACCCAAATGCAGGTGGTTCAAATCTACCAACTGCTCTGTAGTAGAAAAGTGGACAATCTCCTTTCTTACAATTTGCAGCCTTTGAACACCTGTTGAAGCGTCAGCTATGAGTAGGTTCTGACTCAAAAGCACATAAGAACCTTAGCAACACCTCTCCTTTATTATTTCCTTTCACAATAAGTAAATATTTATAGTGTGAAACTTTGCCATGAGAGTACCAGTATCTACTTTAAAATATTTTTAACAACTTTTTTATTTTCTTTGTGCTTGCTCTATGCTTTCA
>NW_006399823.1:5079201-5081595 GCF_000299155.1 Elephantulus edwardii | reverse complement strand
GACGGCCCATAACAACAACAACATATTTACACCAGCACTTCTCGAAATTCTGAAGAGACTATGTTGATTCAGCTATGATTTCCTTTAAGAAGACCAAAGCTTATAGTGTAGAAGGTTAAGTGCAGAACTGCTAACCAAAAGATGGGCAGTTTGCTCCCTAGGAAAAAGATGGAAAATATCATCCCATAAAGATTTACGGCTCCAGAAATCTACTGAAAAATCTCCCAAAGTTGGAATTTATAAGAGGCAGTGTTTTTGGTTTTTGTTTTGGTTTTGTGGTGTTTTAGTTGTGTGTTTTTTTTAACCTCCAGTAAAACACAATTTTTAACACAATTTAAAAAAGAGTAGAATAGAATTTATGATACACTCATGATATTAATGATGTGGGGTTTTTTTCTGTTCATAATATTTTTAATTTCATAAAAACTATGCATTAGACAGGGTCCATAGTGTAATCCTATTTTAACTGAGGAAGGATTGCATTCAGAATCTAAATTACCCACCCTGAATCTTGCATAAATAACATGATGGTTACCTCTGGTCCTCAGCAGACAAAAGTAATGTGCACCCCATTGATAATTAAGGAATTCAAAGTTAGTCTGAGAGACACCTCATAGCAATTTTGCCTCTGACCTAATCTTAACAGGGAAACAGCAGGTGAGGTTCTTTCTGGGTAGCAGCTCACTGATGAGGCAACCTCATTCAGAAATGGCAGCGTAGTTAAGGTGATGGTATTTATGCAAAGATATTGTAGAATTGCAATTACCTGTTCATTTGTTCTCCAGCGTGATTGTCAATCACAGTGGAGCCATTGTTTAAAAGTCTTGTCAATCAGAGGGCTGGTCTCAGACGAAAGGTTTACCTTCCCACTTACGAGAGCATTCTGCTTGACTTGTGCTACTTAGACGAAAAGCTTCATTCTCTCCGTTGCACCGCTCCGTCTCTACCTCACACCTCAATTATCCTCATCTCCAATTTTCAAAAGTGGAAATAGTGTGATTTATCCATCTATCAGGCACAGAGCAGTAATAGCTGAAATAGTAAAGTACTACTGAATCATCAGGGCTGTTTCACATTTGGTGTCTGACTATACATCTGCCCAGAATGCTTAATTCCTACTAAAACAAGGACATTTTATTCCTCATCTGGTTTCTCAAAGAAGCCAAATTCACCTCCACGCATACCTAGTTTTCCTTCCTGTGCGATTTATCTCAGCTTTGTCATTAGTGGGGGAAAAAAATGTTCTGCCCTCCGTACAGCTGTCTGCTTAGCAAAATGTAACGTGTGCATGGAGGTTGGAACTGAAGGTCAATGGTTAAATTGCTCTTGCTTCAGAAAACACGTTTTCATGTGCTGAATCCCATTCGTGAGATTAGCACCATTTGTACCTGCAGTCAAGACATAGGTGAGAAGAGAGGAAAGGAGTCTGAGGGAAAAGGTCCTTAAATTCTCTGTTGTCTGCCTGGAATTGGTTGCTATAAATTATCTAATTTTCATTTACTTAGAGAAATCTATTAGAAAAGATATTTACCATTTTTTTGTTTGGCTTACATAGAGGCCATGGGAGGATATCCTGCAGACAGTCTTCCTTTGGTGCCACTATGCCACTTGATACAGACTTCAGAAAGGACTCTGGAAAAGGAAGGCTGGGTCTTTAGTAAGCAAGGCTCAGTAGCCCTGACTTAGTGACCTCATTTGTGAAATTAACAGTTACATGGTATGGCTTTGGACACACTGCATTAGAAAGTCATGACTTTTATGCTAGATACATGTTATTGCTAGCTGCTGGTCAAGGTGAGTCCATCTCTTGGCAACACTATGTGTATAGTTGAACTACTCGACAAGATTTTTATTGCCATGAACTTCCAGAAGCAGGTCTCAGGACTGACTTCCAAGACACCTCTGTGTGGGTGTGAACCACTAACCTTTCTTATAATAGTCTGTACTTGGCCATCTTCACCAACAGGATATCCTCCTAGATAGTCACTTATGCACACACTTGTTCCTAATAGTCAGTTCTGGTCATGGCAACCTTTCTCTAGGTTTCCATAGCTGTGAGTTCAAACAGAGTGGATTTTGCTCAAGGATAAAGGTCAGAAGGCAAGAAAGGATAGGGAAGAAAGATACATGGAAATGGTAAACAGAGGAATGTAGGAGGAAGAGTTTCAGCACATTGTGGGGATTGTAATCAGTGCCTGAGAAAAATAATCGTATAAATTGTTTGGTAGAAAAAAAAATTTGCTCTGTAAATATTCACTTAAAACATAACAGAATTTTTTTTAAAAAATCAAATGAAGAGAAGCATGTGGTTCTTGAGATAAAGAACTATTTTTATGGCTAGATGCCTCTCACCAATCAATGCAAGAGACACCTGGGAGTAATAAATACTAAAAT
>NW_006399823.1:5062714-5067261 GCF_000299155.1 Elephantulus edwardii | reverse complement strand
ATATATATAATATATATCAGAATCCACCTTTGATTTACGCCAGCATAATTCCTGTGAGATGTAAAATGTGACTTCTTTACAGCTGCAGGGAAATAGTCTTCTCTTTATATATGACCTTTCTGATTCTAGATTGGTAGTTCTGCCAGGATTATTTGCTAGGCCACAATTTTGCAAAAGGATTGAGAAGTTTACAATGTAAAACTCTGGTGGTATAGTTCTCAGGGAATTGAACTGCTCTTTCAAAGATGACACCTTTCTGGTAATTCAAATGCACAGCAGCGCCACAAGAGCAAGATGGGCAACCGCTTTCTGTACAATTTTCAGTTTACAAAAGCCCCCTGGAGAGTCAACTGCCAGTTGGCTCCAACTTGACGACAAAGATTGGTTTCAAAACTCCTACAGTGATTGGTCAATTATTAGTGAGACAAGTATGGTTTTGCTATGTTGCTAATTTAAAAAATCTCATCCTACAGAGCGGATCTCACAACTAATGAGAAAAAGAGCTGGGACTGGAGCGTATGTTATTTATCCAATATCTTGCATTTAAAACTTTCTAGACCCAAGGATAGAGTTGAAACATTGGAGATGATGCAAGACAGCAAAGAGTCAGAAATAATCGCGAGACAGCTACTGTGGGCTTTTGGACCCGCAGGGTGAGGTGACAGTGACTGCAGTGGTTTAACTGATCCAAGCAGGGAAGGAGCTTAGGATTTACAAGTACAGGGAGGTACCTCTAGACATTGAATAGCAAAGCTAAAAGAATGGCTATACTTCTCCAAATAGGGTCCAGCCGGGCGGCATAGCACATAGCTAGAAGCTTAGTGTTGTTTTGGTTGGAAGTTGTGTACAATAAATAGCTCTGCCCTATCCTGAGTCAATCTCATGGTCTCCAACACACCCGATCCCACTTCTGCAGTCAGAGTCAATCCATCTCATCCTGGGTCTTCCTCTCCTTCACTGTTCATTCACCCTTCCAAGCATGATGTTCTTCTCCAAGGACTGGTCCCTCGTGGCCATGTAACCAAAGTAATGAGATGGAACTTCAAAATCCTTGCTTCCAGGGAGTAGCTTGGTTTCACCCTTTCTAGGACAGACCTGTTTGTTCTCCCGGTAGTCCACAATATGTTCAACACTTTTCTCCAGCACCACACCTCAAAGGCATCGAGTCTTCTATCATCCTTAGTCAGTGTCCGTCTCTCTGTACTTATCCTTAGAAAAAGCTTTGTTTTATTTTATTTTTCTTTTTTTTTGTAAAAACCACCCATAGGTGATGCATTTGACACTTGACACTGGATCACTAAGAACCTACAAGGAGGTTGTGGTGGCCTAGTTTCTAAGGACTTGTACTTAAAACCAATATTTCATCTCTCTAGTAGATAGAATCCATGAGCTGTTCCATGGGATAAAAGAGCATCTCCTTTCTTGTGCTTTATTGGCTCAAAAACTCAATGGAGGTCAGAGTTGGTTTTGAGCCAACAGCAATGAGGATGTGAGTTGAGTGACTAACCTATAATATTGGGAGCACAGACATGAATTGAGGCTTAATGATGTGCTTCCATAAGAATTATAGCCAAGAAAATACGGAGTTGTTCTGCTCTGTAACATGTGGGGTCATCATGAGTTATAATCAACTCATCTTCAACAGATTTGGTTTCAGTATATTGTATCATTTGTGGAAACTGATTATTTCCCCTTTTGTTGTAGTAGTTTTTAATTTCTTTAAAAACAGGTGGTGGGAATAGTAGGCAAGGAGTTGTACTGCTAACTCATAGCTTGAATCTATCAGCTGCTCTGTGGCATGAGCATTCTACTCCCATGGAATTTATAGCAACAACAGTAACAACAACAGCAATAGTATGCTGAGCAAGTCATTTGAGAAGTTGGGCTCTGTGGAGAAAACTCTGGTATCAGGATTAGAGGAATACTCTTCAACAACCTGTATTATGCAGATGACACAAAGTTCTTTGCTGAAAGTGAGGAGGTCTTGAAGTACTTGTC
The DNA here is from genome assembly GCF_000299155.1 of Elephantulus edwardii. Classification (NCBI taxonomy): domain Eukaryota; kingdom Metazoa; phylum Chordata; class Mammalia; order Macroscelidea; family Macroscelididae; genus Elephantulus; species Elephantulus edwardii. Next base: position 5,065,263 of record NW_006399823.1, on the reverse strand, counting down.
ACAGAAGATCAAACACTACAGCCTTTAATAGAAATTGCATCTCAACATCAAGAAAATAAAATTTCTCACCACTGGACTGATAGGCAATATCATGGTAGGTGGAGAAAATATTGAAACTGTCAATTCATTCATCTTACTTGGATCCACAATAAATACATTTGATTCCAGCAGTCAGGAGATGAGGCGGTCTATTTCATTTGGAATGCCTGCTTTCAGGAACCGCTCTAGATTACTGAGGAGCAGTGATGTCAGTTTGAAGAGTAAGGTGTGTCTAAGTCAGCTGATTATCTTTTCCATCACTTTGCATCTGAAAAATGGACAATGAATAAGGATAACAGAAGAAGAATGCATGCCTATGAATAGAGGTATAAGAGTATCCCACAACCTGCCAAGTGAACAAATAGGTATGTCTTGGAGAAAATGCAGCCAGAAGGTTTCTTAGAGGCAAAAGATGGAAAATTTTTGTCTCACATACTTTGAGCATGTTGTTGTTGTTGATTGCCTTTGAGTCAAGCATGGTTCATAGTGACTCTATGAACAAAAGGCCTGAAGCTCCTCTACAAACAACATTTATTAAAGTTCATAGAGTTGCTGGAGACATGCTGTTTAGGAAGTGGATGCCACTCCTGCTTCCAAACCTGCCACAGAATGTTATTAGTTGAGTTTCCTGCTATGCATAGCAACCCTATGTACAGCAGCTCTGGACCCTTCCCTGTCCTGAGTCAGTCTCACTAATTCCGACACATCAACCCACACATCCCCCCAATTATTGTATCAATTCATCTCATCTGGGGTCTCCCTCTCCTGTGCTGTCTGTTCACCCTTCTGAGCATGATGTCCTTCTCCAAGGACTGATCACTTCTGGCCATGTGCCCAAAGTGAGTGAGGCACAGTTTCAAAATCCTAGCCTCCAAGGAATGTTAGGAGGGGCTATTTCTTCAAAAGGGACACTATGCTTGGAAAGGTGGAAGGGGTCAACAAAAGAGAGGAAGGCCCATCAATCAGATGGACTGATATAGTGACTGCTGCAATGGGCTCAAATGTCTCAGAGATCCTAAGGATGGTGCAGGGTAGGACAAGGTTCAGGTTTGTTGCCCGTAGGGTCAATATGAGTTGTACTCAACTCATGGACACTTAACAACAACATTATGATGATATAGGTATTGCCTGTCATATATTACCTTTAATTCTACTCTCTAGAAGGTACAGGACCCTCTGCTGGTAAGGAATTGCACTGTTAAAGGCAGGTGGTTCAATTCTACCAGCTGCTCTGGAGGGAAAAAGGGCGGATCTCCTCTCTTGTAATGACTGCTTCTGAAAACCCACTGGATGGTCAACTAGGATTGAGTACAGACTGGATGGTACTGGATGGTTGTTCATCTTCACCATGTGCATAGTTTTTCACATTACTCAGTAGTCTTGTCTTTTACTAATTTTCTTTCATTTCTCTGTAATTTGTCTGCCTCTGCTTGTATCATACTTATCTATCTTATTGTTCTCACTAATTACTAACTGATTGTGCTATTGTTTTAGACAATACCTTGGGGCATAAATAACTCCAAAGTCTTATCAGATGCTGAGAGAGCTGCTTTTTGAGGTCAACCTTTGAGGTTGTTCTGAATTTTGAAAAACTCTTTCTAGCTGTACCTTCCGCAAGATATTTCTGGACAACTAGCCACATTTGACTTGTTTCTTTCATTAAGGTGATCTTAATTGCTCCCCAGCAAAATCTCTTTTGAGTTAGAGAGAAATCTTGGCCAACCTTCTGTTTCAAATAAAGTGATTACCTTTGGAGCAAATCTCTATTTTTATAGACTGCTTCTCTTTCTACCCCAAATCTCTAAGTCATTTTTCCAGGTTCTGGCAGGGAGTAAGGTTCTCTTACCTCTTTGGAGTGCAAAGTCTGCTTTATGAATAAGCTGGGGAAGGACAAGTGAGACCCTGCATTTTTGTCCTATTGTACCTGGAAAATGGCTTCAGATTTAGGAATGTTGACTGAATCGAAGAAAGAATGTCCTGAGTTTTTAACTACAGTTATCATGAACACAGACTCTGATTCAAAAGTTTAGAACAGAGAAGGAAACTGATCATTTCTCCATAAAAATGAGATATAATATCCTTTCACTGGGAAATGAATGAGAAGGAAATTCCATATTATTGGCCCAACCACTGGTGAAATTTTCATCAAGTTAAAATTAGGAGATTGGCAACTAGAGAGAGAGCTTGTAGTATTCGAGTGACACAGGTTTTTACTGTTTATATTGAAATTCAGCTGATTTTCTCAAATAAATGCTGCTTTAGTTGCTATATCTCCTTAGGGCAATTTATAAAGAATTTAACTAGTTGTGTTTTTATAAAAAAATTTAACTCTAATAAATTATAATTACCTCACTGGGAATAGAGACACAGTTGTGACATTTCTCATATTACTACAGTGGAAGGGGATATGTCTCTTAATATCTAAAAAGAAGTAAATACTAAAGTTTCTTGGTCTCTAGCAAGAAAACACAAATGATTTAATATGAGCAAGTCTATTTGCATTCAGTTAA
>NW_006399823.1:5059201-5059748 GCF_000299155.1 Elephantulus edwardii | reverse complement strand
GGTTGCACCATTTTACACTCCCACCAACAGTGAAAAGGGGTTCCAGTCTCTCCACAACCTCACCAGCATTTGTTGCTTGCTGTTCTGTTAAATTTTGCTAAGGAATATATTTTAACTATTAACAGGTAGATAGCTTTGATTGAAGCCAAACTTGAAAATTGTAATTTAAAATGCTTCTTGGCCATTCATGTTCTATAATATTTACATTATTTTCTTAGTTAAAAATTATACTATTAACTCCATCTGTGCAGGTAACATTCATTTGACTTCACATTCAGCAACACCTTCAGTGACAGCAACTTTTAATTCATCTGTATACTGTGATACTGAGTCTCACTTAGTAATAACAAGGTTAATAAGAAAGTGTGAAAATTATAGTACAAAGCTAGCTTGGAAATTTACATACTGTTAGATTGCCTTTAGTTTCATTGTTAAGTGGTAGAAAATCATTTCATGATGTAATTCTGTTTTTGTTATAAATAAAAAGAACTACTGCTAGTATGTTTTCATGCTATTAACGGCTCTCTGTTTCTTGTTTCTTTTTTTT
>NW_006399823.1:5053799-5055786 GCF_000299155.1 Elephantulus edwardii | reverse complement strand
GATTGGCACAGGACAGAGCGGAGTTTAGGGCTGTTGTACATAGGGTCACTATGAGTCGCAGGCGACTCGACGGCACATAACAACAACAAGAGCATGTGTTTTAAAATCAAACTATATAAAATTTATAGTACTTTACATATATGTGATAGATATTTCACAGAATAATGCACATTTTCTGTGAATCTATTCATAGAGAGTTGTGTTGGAAATTCAAAGCCCCATCCTCCTCTCTGGTAGCTCTAATCCACCAGCAGCCCCATGAGTTGAATATGAGAAATCCCCAAATGTGTCATTTGTGGTCTTGAAGTGCACTGGAGGGTCAGTTCTTAGTCAGTTTTGACTCTGTAACACTGAAAAAATTTTAAGATTATGCATTATAGAAATTTCTGTTTGGGGAAACATTTTAAAACACTTGACTGTTAACAAAAATGTTGAGGTACAATGTCACCCAGAGGCACCTTAGGGGGGAAAAAAAGCAAAAAATAAGCTTAATGATCTATTTCGGTAAAATCAGCTATTGGAAACCTTATGGAGCATAATTCTATTTTGACACGAAGGAGATCATTATCACTTAGAAAATAACTTGATGAAAACTGGTATATAATATGGATAATCTTTTCATTACACTTCAAATTCTTAAGCCATTATCAAAATTACTTGTCTTCTGTTATGAAATAAGTTATATTGGTTTCGCAGAATCTCAGGATGTTGTTTCTGTTCTTTCTAAGCTTTGTAAAAATTACTTCCTGGAATTTGATTGCTGCATCTCTTTCATCCCTCTTGGTTCTGTCTTAATGATAATTTCATCCTTTAAATGAATTACTCCTCAAGTATTATCTTTAGCTTAATCAATATGGAATCTAAGTTGTAGAAGGCAAAGTAGCATTAGCATAAAGGGGCAACTGTGGAAAGTTGAATCAGTCAAGAGAAGACTACGTATTTTAGCTTTAAACTTGACTCTGAAATATGTGAAAAGATAAAATAACCTGAATCACTTGTTGGTGCTTCCTCCTCTCTGGTGCTGAAGGTCTGATTTTATTTTTTCTCTTTATGTTCCATGCCCCCTCAACTTGTATGCTGTTTATTACTTTATCTGTTCTAGAGTTTTCTAGTTTTTCACTTCAAATGCAAAATCAGCTGACACTTCTAAGGAGTGAAAAAGTTTAAGCAAGAGCATGTTGTTATGTTATTGTGTACTGTCAAGTTGGAACTGACCCATAGCTGACCCTCCAGTGGGTTTTCAGAGACAGTAAACCACATGGAAGGAGATTGCCCATCCTTCTGCCATAGAGCAGTTGGTAGATTTGAACTGCATGCCATCGGGAATGCAGCACACCTTCTTGCCACTAGGCCACCAGTACACAATTTTACTTTGGTCAATTTAATTATGACCCACAACTAATACACAGGACAAAGTAGAACTACTTGGGCATACCTATGCCTGCAAGTATTTATGAAACTAAAGAACATTGAGATTTTAGAAACAAATCTAACATGGTGAGAAAAATTTGAAGGCTATATAAAAGATCTCTTTCATCAAGGTTGATGAAACTACTGTAAATACTTAATTACTGATATATCTGAAGTAGACATCAACCAACTCTGACCTTCTAATATGTTATTATCACTTGACATTGTCAACTAGACACTAGGAATTGTTGTTGTTGTTATGTGCCTTCGAGTCATTTGCGACTCATAGCAACCCTATGTACAACAGCCCTAAACACTGCTCTAAACTTTGCCAATCGCTTGCCTCTGACACACCCATACCAATTATCCCAGTCACTGAATCAATCCACCTCATAGAAGGTCTTCCCCTCCTGCGCTGTCCCTCCACACTAGCAAGCATGATGTCCCTCTCCAAGGACCTGTCCTTCCTTAAAACATGTCCAAAGTATGTCAGGCAAAGCTCCAGAATCCTTGCCTCCAAGGAGTAGCCTGGTTTAACCCTCTCCAGGATGAATCTGTTTGTTTTCTTGGCTGTCCA
>NW_006399823.1:5043205-5051273 GCF_000299155.1 Elephantulus edwardii | reverse complement strand
TTCTTCCTAGTCTGTCTTAATCTGAATGTTCAGATTTAGAGGAGTATCTGACAGACAAGCAATTTGTGGAGCAGTAAAAGATAAGTCCCTCATTGTGGAATTTAAGCATTAGTTACTGTGTTGACCCCACCCTTAGCCCAGTGCCTTGACCCACTTACTTCTAGCTCCACCCTCCACCAGGATAACCCTTCACATCTGCCAAGTCCCTTCAGAAAATATTTTCCATTGTCCAACCCATGATCTGACAGCTTTTATCTGAAGTTTTCTTTGCTTCTGTGATTCCAAACACGTCAACTGCTGACAATTTTTTTTTCTTGTGACCAGTGTCTCTTAAGTTTAGTTGTACTGTCTCCCAGGGAAGGTGACGTGTCCTGTAGAACTCCTGTGTAGATTATGCTTTCCTTCTTGGCCCGAGGGCCGCAGGCTGTTTTGTATAGGGTCACTATGAGTCGCAAACAATTCGAGGGCACATAACAACAACAGTAACAACAACAAAGAGCTGAACAGAAGATTCCAAAAGGCAGCACTGAATGACAAAGCAAAATATTACAATGAAATGTGCAAGGAGCTAGAGTCAGAAATCAAAAGGGCCGAACTGGCTCAGCATTTCTTAAGTTCAAGGAACTGAAGAACAAATTAAAACCTAGAGTTGCTATTATCAAGGATGCTTTAGGCAGAGTATTAAATGATCCAGGAAGTATTAAAAGAAGATGGAAGGAATATACTGAGTCATTGTATTGAAAGGAATTGGCAGATACAGAAGAATTTAATGAAATAACATTTGAGCAAGAGCCTATGGTGATGAAGGAAGAAGTTCAAGCTGTTTTGAAGGAAATAGCAAAAAATAAGACCCCAGGAATAGATAGTATACCAATTGATGTATTTCAGCTAACAGATGCTACCCTGGATGTGCTCACCAAGTTGTGCCAAGAAATCTGTAGAACAATCACTTGGCCAACTGACTGGAAGAGTTCTATATTTGTTCCCATTCCAAATTTTACTAAGGATTATATGTACTAAAACTTGTCTCTTGCAGAGTGACTGATATGTTGAAATTTCTTAACTCGCTACACCACCAGGACTCCTCAACTCAATATATATTCATGTTTAAAAATAAATAAATAAATTACTCCTTGACTAGCAATAATATAGGATATAATTTCCAGTCTGTAATTTTAGTCAATGATTGAGAAATTTGATAGTTATATAGGTAAATACAGATGTGCAGTCACAATGTGCAACTGATATTTGGGGACTGGAATGCAAAAATTGGAATCAATGAAGAAGAAATAATAGTTCAGATTTGATGACAGAAATAAGACCAAAAAATCAAACATATATCTTGAAGAGAGTGTAGTTGAAGTGCTCCTTGGAGTCAAAGATGACAAAACATCATATCACATACTCTGCGTGTGCTGTTAAAAGAGGCTTTTTTTTTTGAAAGGGGCATCAAGGATGGAAAGGTGGAGAGTCAGTAGTAGAGAAGAAGACACTCATCTAAATGGATTGACAGTGACTGCAGAACTGGGCTCATGTATATCAGAATCACGAGGATGGCATAGGATAGGACAGGGTTCAGATTTGTTATTCGTAGGATCCCTGTAAGTCAGATTCTACTTAACAACGTATAGATATATACAGAAAGAGATAGTTGTATACTACCACTATCATTGGTTTTTCAATCAATGGTCAAATTCTAGACAATAGTAATTCATATGTATCACAATAGAGCAGTTCCATAGAATTTCCAATAGCTTATTTTTTGAATGGTGATTTTTAGGTGTTTCTATTCAGGTACCTCTGGCTAGATTTAATTTCTAATCTTTCATAAAACAGCAAATTGTGCTAACCATTGATCTACTATATATGTGTAACAAACTCAGAGTATTGAGAAACCACAGAGAGATGATCCATAGAAATTATAAAGTAGATCTTTTCTAATAAATCTCAGTAAAAGTAATATTATCAACATAATTATGTAATTTTAAAGCCATTAATTGCATTTTAATTGCATTTTACTTTCTAACTTGATAAAAATAAGAGCTTTTTGTTTTCACAGAATTATCATAACCATTGTAATTCGTATTTGAACTTCTTTTTGGCTGAGTTCATGTACATTTATCATATTTCCTACTGTGATGTTAAAAAATATGTTCTGTCTTCTTCCTACCAAATATTAATTTTTCATCTAAAGATTTTATACCCACTATTTGGCAATTTTTTTTTTCAGTAAAACCTATCAATTAGGAGATTGGCATGAAATTGAGATGAGAATTAATCTGCCAGGTTAAAATCTAAAAGATACACATTAAGTCCACATTTGATTAGATTCCAAATATCTGTTTATTGTGCAAGAATTGGCACAATGTAAAAATGGAAGATGAGTACATTAAATCACATAGTGATTAAATCACATAGTGGGTAATATATCATCCAGTACTGTCAAATGACATCATTCTGTAACTACCAAATTGCATCATTCCATAACTGCCAAAACCAGATATTAACTTGACAATTTTAGTATCTTGTAAAACTTAAGAATATGCTTGACAACAAAGGATATACTAGATAATTTGGACATTATAAAATTAATTCCTTATATGTATCAAAACTGTCTCCAAAAAAGTGAAAAGAAAACCTACAGATTGTGGAAAATATTTGGGACTAATCTCTACAATTTACAGACAACTCCAACACCTCAAGACCAAAAAGAAATAAAATCTTATTAAAAATTGTCAGAGGACATGAAAAGCCAGTTCACTAAAGATGACATCCTGATGGCCAGCAAACACTTAAAGAAATGTTTGGTATTTTTATCTTCAGAAAGTTGAAAAACGAAATGACAATTGACTATAATCTCATCCCAGAAACACCAGCAAAGTCAAGTGAGATAGAAAACAACTAATGCTGGTGAGGATGCAGAGAGATTGCAATGCTAACATTAATAACAATAGTGAAGATATAGAAGCAGTCCAAATATCAACCAATGGATGGATGGAGAAGCAATATATGCTATATGGATAGAGTGAAAAAATATGAACCAGTCTAGAACACTGAATCAGTGAATCTTCATACTGTGGATGGATTAGAATATGTAATGCTGATTTAAAGAAGCCCATCACAAATATTGTATAAATCTATAATTAATAAAAGGTTACATGAAGTAAGAGGCTTCAATAGTTGAGATGAGTAGGAATGAAGAGGGTAGTAAAAAAGTTAGTAAATAAATAAAATGCATGTTAAAATGGATGAAGTGAAAGACAATATATAATAAGGAGACAATCGATACAATGTCCCTAAAGAAATTAAAAGTCTGATTACACTAACAACATATCCTACTTTTAGAATAAGTGACAACAAACTATCGCATAAATATATTTCTTTCCTTCCTCCTCCATTCTTTCTTTTTTCTTCTCTATCTCCATCTTGAAATAATCTCTATCACCTACTAATCACACATTTAAAAAATATATTCTTGTGTCCTTTGGACTTTAGATTAAAAGTCTTAAAATTAATCTTACTTGATTTCTCATCATTTGTTAATGATGAAAATATATTTATCTGCTATTTCTCTGAATAAAGGTTTGTATTCTCATACGTAATACATGGGTTTTCTTTTTTTAACATAATAGAGTGGTTGGAATTTTATTTTCACGGGTATTTTGAACAATCTTCAAGTTTAGTGTTTTAGCATACCTCTTTAAAGAAGAGTAGTTATTATTATCCTTATTTGATAGTTACAGTCCATGGTTTTGAAAGTACAGTGTGGCAGTGTAACTGAAAATGAGATTTAGATTTCTTAATTTTTAGCTTCATTTTGCCAACTCTTAAAAGGTTCACCCCTCATCAATTTTGTTATGATTTAAGAATCATAGACCAATTCTGGCTGTCTCTTCCAGCAAACAATCCCCAATTGCCTGCTGCCTTTATTTGTCACTATTTTTCCACATTAAAGGTGTAGATGCAGTGATTGTTTTGCATTTAATACAATTATCAGCTGAGCCATTATAAGTGGCTACTTTTATCAATCTTTCTGTCCAATATAGGCATGACTTTCATTATTCTTTACAAAATATAAGCAATGTAAATTTGACTATAACAAAGGTAAAGATTTGGAAGAAAAGGAGAGTATTCACACTAGTAACTCTTTCTTTCTTTTCTATATCAATGTTTTAGAGAATACCCAAGTTGAACTTTAGTTCCTTATTAGGGCAGAATTCCCAGAATTACAAAAGGAGTGTTGAGAGGTAATTGAATATACTTAGATTTAGGTCTTAATTACCTTTTTGATTGGAGTTTTATCTTTAGCATGGTATTTTGATAATGTAGCAAGACCAATTATTTTGTGTGATCTCTCACTGTGTTAAGGAAATGCAGACTGTAATTTTGAGATAAGTAAGTTCAGTGGGAATAATGTTCTAAAAGTGTATCAATTATGGCAGGCTTTCAGTTATATTTTTACCAGTATTTGAGCATTCCCGTGATTGAACTTTAGCGAAGATTTACTAATCTTTTACTTCTGCATCCTTTGGTAGTGAGAGCTGGTCATGTGATTTAAGACTATAGGAAAGAATTTAGCATTATAATGATGGAAAAAAATGTTTGAAAAACTTTTTTCATCATCATTTTAATTTCCAAAAATTGTACATGTAAAGATGTTGAAAGTGTAAATGACATACATATATACACACATATTAATAAATATATGCAGTTACTGGTGTTGCATGTCATCAAGTCAGAACCAACCCTGAGACTGGTTCTGAGAGATCATAAATCCCATGAAAGGACATTATGTTTCTACTGTGGAGCAGCTGATGGATTCATACTTTTGCATTGGCAGTGCAATTCCTTACCACTAAGCCACAGAAACTCCCTAATATATATTTATATGTCAATAAATAAAAAAATGAATGAATGGAGGTTTGATAGCCTACTGGCAAGGAATTGCACTGACAATGCAAAGACACTTTGTATGTACAAACTACTCTGAGGTGAGAGATGGTCAATCTCCTCCTTTGAACTTATAATCCCTGAAAACCAACTGGAGGTCCGTTATGAGTTGGTTCTGACATTGTGACACATAAGAAGAATAATCACACATATGCAAAACTATGTATAGAGAACGATGATAATGAAAGTTCTTTTTCTTAGTCAAGAATGAACTTAAACGAGTAAGAACACACATTTATTTACTTAAATACAGCATCAAGCTTAAAATACAATGTGTACAGAGGATACCCATTAACAAGATACACAGATAATAAAAGAAAAAAAAGGTAAACATACTTTAAATACAAAATATTATTGTACAGTGCTTGTTGTTGTTGTTTTGTATCGTCAAGTTGTCTGCAATTCATAGCAACCCTATATACAACAGCCCTAAATTGTGCTCTATTCTGTGCCGATCTTATTGTTTCTTAAGCATACCTACTCCCCTTTCCTCAGTTACTGAATCAATTAATCTCATCGAGGGTCTTCCTTTCTTAGTTTATATAATTTTAAACTATGTTGATAAAACTGTAGAAATCCTTTGACAAACAAAAATTTACTACTTTTGAGTCAATTCTGATTCAACACAAATCCTAACACATCAGTCCCTTATGTATGTGCCTTATATATGTGCCTTAAAACAGCACCTGTGTGAAAAGGAACAGAAAATGAGAGATGAAGGCCCTCAGTGTCTCTCTGAAAGGGAGTGAGGATAGCAAAGACCCTCAAAGCCTAAGAGCACAAAGCAGATAAAAGAACCGGCAAAACAGCTCCATAGTACCTCTAAAGGCACACCAGCATCAAGAGATTTGTTTATTCATTGTTGACTCGCAGACTTTATTTACAGTTGTAGTGTCAAGAGTGGGGTTTATTAGGGAAATAAATTGGAGATTGGGGGAGGAAATTATCACAGTTAAAGTCCAAAGTTAGTCCATCAGTCCCAAGCCAGATTAACACCAAAACACAATTCTTTAATTAGTAAAAATCTCAGTTCAGTTTAGTAGCAAAAATCCAAATCAACCAGCAAATTTTTCCTCAGAGCAGTCATAAATCTGCTTCTCCTTAATTATCTGCCAAGCACAGTATATATAACCTGTAACTATGCCATCTATTTCAGGGCTTCTCTAGTTACATCTTGCCACAGTTTCTCCACAGCAATGCCACAGTCTCTCCACCACCATCACCAAGGTCTCGTTTTCACCAGGGTCTTCCTCTAGTCTCTCTCAAATCTTGTTTGAAGCACTCTGTCTTATCTTAATCTTATAGCTATTGATGATTTGTAGGAATAAATGTCTGCAGTTAAGGTAGTTGAAGACCAGAGGGGACTAAAGTAATGGCTAAAAAAAGTCAGCTTAAGGCTAACACTGCAACCTGGCATACCTAAGGTCTGTTGGGTAGGGCCTCAATCAATGAACAACATAATTTTAATTTGTCTACTTATTGATTTTCAGTGGAAATACTTACATGCTTTTGATTCTGTGGAAATATTTTTAATGTGTGCCACATTAAATGAAAGGAGTGTTTACATAATTTTATTAAGAAAGTGATGCTTGGATCTCCTCTAGTAAATGTTTAATATAATCACAAAAGTGTTTGTTGCTGTTATTCACAGGTTTATTTGCAAAACTCCTATCTATTCACAAAGATACTACCCAGTCCAAAGCCATTCTTAAAAAACTGCTGTGCTCAAGCCCATTGTTGCAGTAATTGTCAATTCTTTTCATTGAGGATCTTCTTTTTAATTGATGGAACAGGTAATTCTATCTTGTACAAACCATAACTAGGGTGTTCCTTAGAGGCAAGGATGGTGAAATTAATCTCATATACTTTGCATTGTTGTCAGGAGAAATCAATCTTTGTGAAATTATCTCATGCTGAGAATGTGGAGGAACAGAAAAAGACAGGAAGACCCTCAACAAGATGAATTGACTAAGTGACAACAAACAGTAACTATGGGCTCAATAATAACAGAAATGGTGAATATTGCACAAAGTAGAAATGGTGAATATTGCACAAGATAGAATACATAGGTGTTTACAGTGTAACTAAATAAAATAAGATCTTTTCTTTATCATAGAGCCTCTATGTAGTTTATTGGCTCAGTTGTAAGGATTTTTGTTTGCTCTGTGTAGGGAGTTTTCCATTTAATTTTTACTAAAAGTTATAGACTTGAAGTTCTAACAGTAAGTACTTTAGATAAGTTGGTTCTTGTTTTCATTTTCTGCAAGCTTGTATAAACTATGTACCACAGGTAGTTAATGATCTTCTTGCAGTCATTCTTCTTTATATAGTCCAGTTTTTCAGGTGATTTGCTTAAATAAGTATGGAAAAAGTAAGCTAGATCCAATTCTTCCTATTTTAAAACTATGCATTATAGTTTTGTTATGTTTAAATGACCATTTAGTATATATACAAAATCTACACAAACATAATCAGCACAATTAGTGTTATAGAATTCCCTTTATGCTCACTCTGGTCCAAAATTCTTAATAATTTATGTAGTTGAATGTCTATTGTCAATAAAGATCTTGAAGATAAATGAGCTTTCTTCAAACCACACTGATGGATGTTGCTGTTATGTGCCGTGAAGTCACTTGTGACTCCTAGAAGCCCTCTGTACAACAGCCCTGGAACCTGCTCTATCCTGTGCCAACTTTATTATCTCCAGACACACATACCGTCATTACACCAGTCACTCTATCTCATCGATGGTCTCCCTCTCTTTCTCCGTCCTTCCACCCTTCCAGGCATGATGTCCCTCTCTAATGACTGGTCCCTCCTTGCAACATGCCCAAAGTATGTCAGACGGAGCTTCAGAATTCTTGCCTCCAAGGAGCAGGCTGGCTTCACCCTCTCTAGGACGAACCTGTTTTTTGGTTTTTTTCTCCTGGAAGTCCATGGTGTATTCAAAACTCTTCTCCAGCATCATAGCTCAAAACCATCAATTCTCTTTCTATAATCTCTAGTCATTGTCCATCTCTCTGACACATAACAAGCAATTGCAAAGACTATGGCCTGGATCCAGGGCATTTTAATCTTCAGACTGACATCATTGCTCTTTAGTACTCTGGAGAGGTCC
>NW_006399823.1:5028183-5042513 GCF_000299155.1 Elephantulus edwardii | reverse complement strand
AAAAACATAACAGAAAAGGAATAGCTATACTGAACTATGTGAATTTTTTCAATGCTTTTGCAAGCTTTAACTCAACTGAAAGAATCTTTATAATTATAATTTATCACAAATGTTACCACTATAAAATATTTATGTAATTAACATACGTGTAGATATATTTTTTTAATATACTGGTTTACTTACAAAGTTCATATGCATTGTTTTCTACACTGGATCTTTACCAATTCCTTAAACCACTCCTCCCTCCACCCATCAAATTGTGCAACCCTGTGATTATCCACCCCTTTCCCCTGCCCATATTCATCCCTCTGCTCCTACCCCTTATTTCCTTATCCTCATACATGTTTCACTAGTTGTTTATTTCTACAATAATGGTCTTATGTAGTATTTGTCCTTATGGGACTCAGTTCACTTAGCATAATGCTTTGCAGACCCTCTCAAATTAGGTAGGGGTTTACAAAATCATTGTTGCTGCGTACTCTGTAGAATTGTATTTTTTAAATGTACAATAATTTTTCAATCCATTTGATTGTAGTTGTACATTTGAGCTGTTTCTATGTGAAGGATAGATACTTTAAAGTTTAATATATTTCCTTGTCATTTCCCTCCCCTTAATTTTAGTGAAGGTTTACACAGAGATTGGTTTTCCATCATTCATTCATTCAAGCACATTTTCCTCCCTCCTCCTCTTCCAATTCTTTTCATAATGCTTGCCCTATTCCAGGCTATTAATTGTCATACATACTAATTGTTCATTCCTTTCAAATTATCTTTGCTTTCAACCATTCCAGTGCCATGTTCATTATTCATCCATTTTCCCTCTACTTGATCCATTCTTGAACCATTCTTGATCCTATTAATGCAATAACCCCTTTGTGATTGAGTTATTTCACTCACCATAATGTCTTTCAGACTTATCCACATTGTTCATTGTTTTTCAATGTTGCATAATATTCCATTATGTTAATGTACCATAGAAATTTCTATTCATTTGTTGATGGACAATGGGCTACTTCCAACTCTTTGCTATTGTGACTAATGGTGTAATAAATATGGGTGTGCTTATGTCTATGTTGCAGCTCAGATTTCTTTGGCATATATCCCCAGTAGTGGGATAGCTGGGTTTAATGGTATTTCTATCTTTTTAAGAATGTACCAGACTCTCCTCCATAGTAGTTGTACCATTTTGCATCCCCACAAGAAGTGTCTGAGAGTTCCAAGCTCTCTGCATTCTTATAGCTTTTGTTGTTTGTTGTTTTGTTGAACTCTGCTATTGTCCCATTAATGAGAGGTTATACTATTGTTGTTTTGATTTGTCTCTAATAGTTACAGGTAGGGTGGACTCATGGTCAAATTTTTATTCAACCTTGTCTTTAGTTTGAGTTTACATATAGTAGTTGATGGTCTGTTCTACAATCATCACCTGGCCTAGTTTTAACAGCTGATATTGAGTTTCTCCGTGATTCTTACAACAAATGTAATCAATCTGATTCTTGTGCATGCCATCAGGTGAAATCCATGTGTATAGTCTGTGTTTATGTTTCTTACTAAAGGTATTTGCAATGAATAAATCACTGATTGTACAGAATATCATTCTATCATTCTATCTCCAGTCTCATTTTTATCAGGTCCATTACAAAGACAGAACAGGAAGGATAGACCAAGATGGATATCAGAAGAGACTCTGAATATTGCACTAGAACACCAAGAAGCCAAAGAAAAGGGAAGAAATAAAAAAGTTAAGGAGCTGAACAGAAGATTTCAAAGGGCAGCACAGGAAGACAAAGTAAAGTATTGTAATAAAATGCGGCAAGAGCTGGAGTCTGAAAATTAAAAAGGACCAATCTTGTTCAACATTTCTTAAGCTGAAGGAACTGAAGAACAAATTCAAACCTCAAATTGGAATACATAAGCGTGCTGTGGGTCGAATAGGGAATGATCTCAGGAGTATTAAAAGAAGATAGGAAGAATACAGAGTCACTATACCAAAAAGAATTGTTGTTATTGCTGTTGTTAAGTGCCGTTGAGTTGGAGGTGACTCTTAGAGACCCTATGAATGAAAGACCTGAATACTTGTATAATTTTCATTCTTTCCCCAGGTTCATAGGGTTTTCAGAAGCAAGCTTTTTCTGAACCAAGCACTCCTGCATCCAAGCTTGTTTTAATGAGAGAGCTCTACCAAACAATGTCCACCATGAGTAACCATTATCACATTCGATGTATCAGTGTCACAGTATTTAGCTTCACAGCAATCATGAGTTAACTCTATAGAGCAAATGGAGAGACCAATGCTATACCACTTAGAAGAATGACCAAAAACAATTAAAACCAGGCTTGAGGGCCACAGATTAAAATCCCCCCACCTTTGACTTGGTAGCAAAACTTTCTATCCACCAGTCCCACAGAGCTCTCTCTATTTTCGTGTTGTTGTTGTTGTTATGTGCTGTTCATCCAGTGAAAATGCTCACTCATTGTTCTTTTGTATTCTGTCAGAAGGTTTCAGTAGACTTTCCATTTCCAAGTAGTCCATTGATTTTGTTTTGATAACTTATTTGAAATGATACATTGTATTTTTGTTTTAGTTTGGTTTTTTTAGGGGGTTTTGAGTAAGTCTTCATCTTCTGTGGCATTCCTGTCTTTCATCACAGATCCCTGATTGGGAAACCTTGACTGGGGAACACACTCCTCCAGGGAAGAGTAAGGCTATTCATACTACCTGTAGTCCTATCTGGTCCCTGTGTAGGTGGGAAGACTTACTTTACCTAGGATACTCATTGTTCATACTGAGCTTGCCTGATGTCTACTCTGATCCCAAAGTGGATGGAAAGACTTGCCTTTCCCCAGGAGCTCACTGCTTCAAGGGCAGGGAAGCAACTTGGGCTGCCTGAAGTCTTCTCTGATCATGGAATGGATGTGAAGACTTCCATTCCTTGGGAGGTCACTGTTTTAGGATTGGAGAGGGCAACTTGCCATGCCCGAAGTCCTCTCTGCTCCTAGGACAAACAAAAATACTCACCTTTCCTGGTGAGTTCACTGTTTCAGGGGCAAAGAGAGCAACTCATCCTGAGTGAAGTCCTCTCATGACCCAGGGCAGCTGGGAAGACTCACTCCTTGTAAATTTTAAATATGGAAATTAAAATGACACCCAGATTACTCTTCAACATGAAAAGATAAATGGAATCATGAAAAGACTAACATCATTTTTCCATATCTATTCAATCTGTTTGCCAAGCAAAAAAAAAAAAAAAATCCAGAGGCTGGTTTTTACGAATATAAATGCAACATTAAGAACTGAATAAAAGTCATCAGCGACATACATTATGCAAATAACATAACCTTGCTTGCTGAAAGCAAAGAGGGATAGAAATGCTTTCTGCAGATGATCAAAGAGTACAATTTTCAATATCATCTCAACGTCAAGAAGACAAACATCCTCACCATTGGATCAAGAGATAACCTCATGATTGATGGAGAAAAGATTGAAATTGTCAGTAATTTTATCTTACTTGTCTCCATAATCAACACCCTTGGTACCAGTAGTAAAAGGAAAAATAAACAAACAAAAACCCCAACTTATTGCATTGGGTACAATTGCTTTCAAATGTGTCCCCAAGACATTAAGGAGCATTGATATCAGTACTCAAGTCTTAGTCTTTTCAATTACTTATTATGCATCTTTGGAAGGAGGAGTGGCATTCACTTCCATAATAGCTTGCCTCCGAAAACCCTATGAACCTGGAGAGAGGATGAAAGCACCTAAGTGTTGAGGACTCTCCTTCACAGGGTCGCTATGTGTCGCCTGCGACTCAATGACACTTAACAACAACAACAACAACACTATGCATCTGAAAATTGGAGATTGACTAAGATTGACTGAAGAAGAATCAGTACCTTTGAAATGTGGTTAAGGAGAAGATTACTGAATATCCCAAAGATTGCCAAAATAACTTACATGTCTTGGAGAAAGTGAAACCAGGATGCTGCATGAAGTCAAGAATGGTGACTCTTCATCTCAAAAATTTGAGCCTTTTGCTAAGAGGACATCATGCTTGGAATGGTAGAGGGTCAACAAAAGAGAGGAAGACCCTCAATAAGATGAATTGATGCAGTGATTGTAACAATGGACTCAAATATGTCAGAAATGACAAAAAAAGTCCAGGATGGGACAATGTTAAGATCCATTGTTCTTTGGGTCACTGTGAATTATGCTCAATTAGATTGCACCTAATAATAACAACAAATATATTTATTTTACCAGTAATACTGGTAGTTGATTTATTATATTTTCCATAAAATCAGGAAGGATGTGCCAGGGTTATATCCTTTTCCATGCCTGTTCAATCTATATACTAGACCCTATAAAGAAGAATGTGGCATCAGGATTAGAGTAAGCCTCATCAACAACCCATATTATACAAATGACACAACTTTGCTTGCAGAAAGTGAGAAGGATATGAAATTCTTGCTAGTTGTAGAAAATTAAGGACTACAGCCTTCAATATACATTACATATCAACATCAAGAAACCATGGGCCCTCACCATAAGGTCCGCAGTCATTATAATAGATGGAGAAAGGATTAAAGATGTCAATGATTTTATCTCATTTGGATAAAAAATAAGATACATAGTACCTGCAGTAAG
The DNA here is from genome assembly GCF_000299155.1 of Elephantulus edwardii. Classification (NCBI taxonomy): domain Eukaryota; kingdom Metazoa; phylum Chordata; class Mammalia; order Macroscelidea; family Macroscelididae; genus Elephantulus; species Elephantulus edwardii. The sequence continues at coordinate 5,037,871 of NW_006399823.1, read as the reverse complement.
GGACTCAGAAGACATGTTGCATTAGGTAAATCCTCTGTTAGGGACCTCTCCAAAATGCTGATGAACAGTGATATCAATTTGAAGACTAAGGGGCACCTGATTCAGGCAATGGTCTTCTCAATCACCTTTTGTGCATCAGAGAGGTGGATAAAGAACAAGGGTGATAGAAGAATTGATACCGTGAGTCGTGGTGCTGGAGAAGTGTACTGAATATCCAAAGGATTGCCAAAAGAACAAATAGTTATATCTTGGAAAAGGTGTAGCCAGAGTCTTTCTTGGAGGAAAATATGGAGAAGCTTTGTCTGTCCTATTTTTGACATGTATCTTGGCAAGGGTATCCCTTGGAATAAGACATGCTTAGAAAGATGGAAGGTTAGTCAAGGAGACGACAACCCCAAGGAAATAGATTGACATGATGACTCCAACAATTGGCTGTAGTGTGTCAGAGAGGGTAAGGATACTACTAGACCAGGCACGGTTCAAGTTGGCTGTTCATAGGTCCACTGTGAGTCATAACTGACTTGATACCATCTAAAAACAATAAGAACACAACACTTAGAATTGTGTCATAGGTTTGCAAATAAGTTTGTTTTGGCTTTTTGCGCATTCTTCCTCCTAATATCTGTTGCAATAATGGACAAGCTTTCCTGGCTAACGTTTATCCAACTTTTAAAATATCAACTGTGGATCTAAAATGTCCAGTGCTGATGATTATCAAACATTCTTGTTTGGTCTTGAATCAACTAAACTAAATGCTTAATAAAACAACTCCAACTCAAAATAGAATTTATCCTAAGATAGTTTTTATCAAAGTACTTAGAATCTCTGTTGGAAAAAAAAATCCATAATGATGATCAATTTTCCCGGGTAATCAAGAACAGATTTCTACAAAACTCCTAAGGAAATCAGCCACTTCTTGACAATGTGCTGACATATAATATCCGATACTTCGTAAGAAACCTTGTTTTCCTTTTATGCAGTTTCAGTCATTAGACAGCAATATTGACTTTGTGACTGTCTAACTATTGAATTTAATAATGAACTGTTATATAGACTTGCTTTCTTCCTTAAAAATTGTCAATAGCAACAACAAAAATGGTCAACCAAATATAAAGGGATTTAGTCCTTGCAATTAACCTCTTGCTAGGTAATGCAAATTTCTTTCAGAAATGAAGTGATTGCCTATAGTAGAAAGAAATTTTAACACATTTATTTTAAAAAAAATATTGCTTCCAAAATCGACATTCCATTTATCCCCACTGGAATGTCATCTTCCTTCAAGAGGAAAAAACTCTACCACAATGCAGATTGGGACCTAAATTATTGGAAATTATTTTCTTATATCTCTTCTTTTCCAATATTAAAATAGTGCTTAAAATGTTCATGGTAGATTCAAGTAAAAAAAAATAAATGGTGCTTGTAATTTATTAAGTGCTTTAGCTTCTATTTGGTATACAATCTAGGAGAAATCTTCTCAGCACTTCATAGACATACAATCAGGACCACTATATTCTTATTTTTAAGCAGCATGTTAGTAACCTACTAGTTTTAATATTAATTTTATTACTAGAAAAGCAAAACAAAGTGCGGTGTAATTACAAACAGGAGGGAAAATAGGAAATGATTTAAAAAGAAATTTTCTTTTTTTTATTTAATATTTTTTCTTATTGGGAAAAACATATTGGGGGTACAAGGAGGTGAGGTTTGGGGGCAGAAGGGTGAGGATGGGCCAGGATGCAGTTGCAGAGCTGCACAGTTTGGTCGGTGGGGGGAGCAGGTGAAGGAAATGATGAGGGTCCAGTGGGGACCAGATGCTACAGAGGAATGACAAGCATTTTCCAATAGTAATCAAACCAACTGTCTTATTGATTTGGGAATTGGATGCCGACTCTCTGGCTTCTTCATGCTGAACAGGGGCGTAGATATAAAGGGGGGAAGGGAGGACGCTTTATCACCTTACTGGTGGTCTTGGGTTACAGCTGCTTGCCTTCTTGCTCCTGAGGGCCGCGATGGTTCGCCCCGAGCCAGGGGCCAAGCGCAGCCCATCCTGGGCAGAAGGCCACGACGGCTCACCCCGGGCAGAGGGTCAAGGGCAGCCCACCCCGGGCAGAGGGCCGCAACAGCTCACCCCGGGCAGAGGGCCAAGGGCAGCCCACCCCGGGCAGAGGGCCGCGACAGCTCACCCCGGGCAGAGGGCCGAGGGCAGCCCACCCCGGGCAGAGGGCCGCGACGGCTCGCCCCGAGCCAGGGGCCGAGGGCAGCCCATCCCGGGCAGAGGGCCGCGACGGCTCGCCCCGAGCCAGGGGCCGAGGGCAGCCCATCCCGGGCAGAGGGCTGCGACGGCTGAAGTAGTCCCCTTCCAAAAAAGAAGAAAAAGTGTGTGTGTGCACGTGTGCATGTGTGTGTGTGTGTGTGTGTGTGTGTGTGTGTGCACCGCCAAATTGGATCTGACTGGTACAGGAGACTGCCCCTCCCTCTCCAGCAGAGCATGAAGTAGAGTCTGGGTTTCCCTTCCCCCCCCCCAGGTGCCTGTCGGGGCCTGGGTTTCAGCTGTCCACACCACAGCAGTGGGCAACGAGCTTAAAGCCCCTGATGGCTCTGGGCACTGACTCTCACAAGAAATTTTCTTTTTATATTCTCATAAATTTATACTCTGTAAAATAAATCTGAGCATTTTTAATTATGTTGAATCTTTGCATCTTTAAGTAAACCATGAGTATTGGAGTCCAGAGAAACAGGGAAATACTTGCATACTAGTTTTGGTTAATTCTCTCTATAAGGAGAAATCAGTAACCAAGTTATTTCCTTAATCAAAAATCTTAAAAAGAATAATCAAGGGCAAGGGGTGGGCAGGGAGAAAAGTGCAGCAATGAATGGAAATCCAATCTCTATAAACTTTTATTATAATTAATAATAATTTAAAAAATCAATTATCACTTAATAATAAGTTACCAATAAAAGGATTTTCCAGTTCTAGGTGTTGTTATTGTTGTTAAGTGCCATCGAATTGAGTGCAACTCATAGCAACCCTATGAAACCAGTCCTGTCCTGTGTCATCCTTACACTTTCTGACACACAAGAGCCTGGTGTAGCAGTCACATTGTCAATCCACTTAGTTGAGGGCCTTCCTCTCCTTTATCGACCTTCCATCCTCCCCAACATCATGTCTCTATTCCAAGAATAGCACCTTCTAGCAACATGTCCAAAGTATGTTAGGCAAAGCCTTATAATTCTTGCCTCCAAAGAGCACTGTTAGCACCCTCTCCAAGACATATCTATTCATTTTCTTGGCTGTTCATGGAATGTTTAGTGCTTTTCTCCAACACCACAGCTCAAAAGTATCAATTCTTTTTCCATTATCTTCATTCATTTTCCAGGTCTCAGATGCATAGCTAGTAATTAAAATCAGATACACCTCAGTCCTCAAACTGATCTCATTATTACTCAATAATTTGGAAAAGTCCCTAACTGCAGATTTTTCCATTGCAATGCATCTCCTTATCCTGACTGCTCTTATCAAGGGTGTTAATTGTGGATCCAAGCAAGATGAAGCTGTTGACAGTTTCAATCTCCTCTCTAGCCATCATAACACGGCCTATTGGTTCAGTGGTAAGAATTTTTGTTTTCTTTTATTGAGACACAATCCATACTAAAGGCTTCATTACTTAATGTTCTGCAACAAGTGCTTCAAATCCTCCTCACTTTTAGCAGCAAGATTGTGTCATCTGCATAACTCAGGCTATTGATGAGTCTCCCTCCAATCCTGATGCCACACTCCTCTTCATAGAGTCCAGCTTCTCAGATAATTTGCTCAGCATATAGATTGAACAGATATAGAGACAGAATACATCCCTGACACACTCCCTTCCCAATTCCAAAAAAAAAAGCAGTGTTCCCCTGCTCTGTTCACACAACACCCTCCTGGTCCAGGTAGGTTCCTCATGAGCACAATCAAGTGCTCTGGGATTCCCCATTTTTCTCAATGTCAGCCACAACTTGTGATGATCCACATAGTCAAATGCCTTTGTATAGTCAAGAAAGCACAAACAGACATTCTTTTGGTATTCTTTACCTTCAGCCAGGATCCATCTGACATCTGCAATGATACCCCTGATGCCACAGCTTCTTCTCAATTCCAACTGAACTTCTGGCAATTACCTATTGATGTACTGTCCCAGTACATTTTTTAATGACCTTCAGCAGTATTTTGCTAGCATATGATATTAATGATATTGTTTGATAATTTCCACTATCAGTTGGATCACCCTTCTTGGAAATATTAACAAATATAGACCTCTCCCAATACATTGGGCACTCATTTTCCAAATTTCTTGGCATAGTTTGTGGCTGCATCCAAGGCTGCATCTGTTAATTGAAACAAGTCAATTGGTATCCCATCAATTCTTGAAGCCTTAGTTTTTGCCAATGCCTTCATTGCACCTTCCACTTCCAATTTCATTACCATTGGATATTTGGGTATTTGGACATCTCTAAATTGGTAAGCAATCAGGTATAAACTGACTAACTGTATTTGATTTCATTTACAATCAGCTTGAGAGGGAAGCCTCTGTGTGTGCCAACAATTCTAGATAAAACTACATAAATGGAAACATCTAAATAAAGCATACTTTAGAAACCATGCAGCTTTTTTTTTTCTTTACAAGCATAGTGTATCCCTAACTTTTTGAAAACAGTTTTATATAACTAACTGAATGGAAAGGTGAATTACATTACCAACTCAAAGGCATATGGCTCAAATCTACCAGATGTTTTTAGGGAGAAAGATGGACACTCTTGTGCAATTTACAGCTTCTGAAAACCTGCTGAAGTGTCAGCTATGAGTTGCTTCCTACTCTAAGATGCATAAAGATAACAATTACAGACTGTTTGTTGTTAGTGTAGTGTGGCCCAGTTTATTAACGCAAAGGCCGTTCCTTTTGAATGGTTCTTATCCACTAGTTGTTCGGTAGGTAAAAATCAGTAACCTAATCACATGCCATTTAAAAAAGAAGAAGGAGGAGGAGGAGGAGCAGAAGAAGGAGGAGGAGGAGAAGGGGGCTAAAAAAGCAATTGTCTTTGCACCTGAACCCTACTCATAGTGACCTGAACATGAAAACACTCACAGATATAATGGTAAAATGTGAGAATAGTTGGGCTGTATTTCAGGAAAATATTTATCTATTTTATTTAGAAAGTCTTACGTATATGTTTGGTGCCAGAACTTACTTTTTTGCTCAATAAAGATTTATTTTTTTAAATTAAGAACATTTAACTTTAAGAATAACACATTTGATGCTGTAAGAATCAATATTAATTTGAAGTTTCTCCCCTTATATTCCTTTTACTTCACATAAAATTTGATTTGCATGAAATAGGTGTTATTTTCTTTAAAAAACCCACAATAATCTATTAAAGAACATTTTGTTTTAATTTTATTTTTGAATTGCAGCAAGTATTTTCACTTGTAGTTGTGTCATGCATGTTATTTTGTAATTTTGAAATGATTTTGTTCTGCTAATTTTTAATAGGCTTTGATTATAAAAACGCAGATGAATTAAAGTGGAGTTGTTGTTGTTGTTGTTATGTGCTATCAAGTGAAGTCGAAGAAGAAAAATATTGTATTGTTCTGAATTTAAGTTTTTTAAATAATTTATAAGCTAAAAGTTCTGATTAATAGCCCATCTTCTAACCACTGCATCACCAGGACTCCCTTATAGTCTCAGATACACTTTATTCTGTTCTTTCTTGGCAGCATTTGAATAATAAAAATGTCTATTTGTACTATCAGTCACCTCAGTATTTCCTGTACATTCCATGTGTGACTAAGGGAATGCAATAATATCAAAATAACCTAATGTAGTAATTATCTTCAAAACTAAAATGTCATGACTTGTCAATTTTCTATCATTCTACCTCCAAATTGACCACAATGCTTAAAAAATACTCCATATAATGTTATTATAAAGTAGAAAAATCAAGACATTTGTCATTCAATAAATTCTTAACCAAGACAATCCCATGTGCAACAGAGTTAGAAATGACCATAGATTGCCTATCTGATATGCTTATGGAAGCAGATTATTAGACCTTCTGTCTGTGGTGCTGCTGCAGATATTTGAAATCCCACTTTTTAGATTAGTCTCTTTCTGTCTCATTGCTGTTGATTTTGAAGAAGGAATCCCCCCTACTGATTAAAATAACTAGGGAGGCACTTCTTAGGATTAGCAGCACAAATCCCTGTGGACTGCTGCACCACAGCTACAAGTAAATTGTACGACTTGGGACCTGAAATAGTGTTATAGACCCCCCAAAACAAATCTACTGCCATCAGGGTGATTCTGAGGCTAATTGATCCAATAGAACATTAAAACTACCCCACAAGGCATCCAAGACTAAGTCTTTACACTATTTTATCTTTCTTCTGTAGAATAGCTAATGGTTTCCAACTCCAAAACTTGAGGTTAGCAGTCAAGAATATTAACCACTTTACCATCTCAACATCTTAATGACTTAATTTTGATGGACTTCCAAAATTTAAATATATATACATATATCCTTATAATTAGACCGTGTAGTAACAGACCTGCCTTGTATGCATTGGACAGTATCAATATGACTCACAGCAAATATAAGCAAAACTACTAAAGCCAAAGATAAAGAATTGAGAAATTCTACAAACTTTTGCAGTCAGGAATTTATTTAACTTGCATCAAAGATGTATTAATAATAACCAGAGTCGTCTCTAAAATGCAGAAGTACAAGAATGTCAGTCTGGAGACTAAGGTGCACCTGATACAGGTCATGGTCTTTGAAATCACTTGTTATGCATCGGAGAACAGGACAATGACTAGGGATGATAGAAGGAGAATTGATGCCTTTGAGCTGTGGTGTTGGAGAAGAGTATTAAATATACCATGGACTTCTAGGAAAACGAACAGGTCTGTCCTGGAGAGGGTGAAGCACGGTTGCTCCTTGGAGGCAAGGATTCTGAAGCTTTGTCTGACATACTTTGGACATGTTGCAAGGAGGGACCAGTCCTTGGAGAGGGCTGTCATGCTTGGGAGGGTGGGGGGACAGTGCAGGAGGGGAAGACCCTGGATAGATGGATTGATTCAGTGACTGGGGTAATAATGGGGGCAGGTGTGTCAGAGATGGTGAGGTTGGTACAGGATAGGGCAGAGTTTAGGGCTGTTGTATATAGGGTCGCTATGAGTCACAGGCAAATCAACACATAACAACAACAACATATCTGTCTTAAGTGTTGATGGAGAAGCTCAATAGTGCAGTTAAAACAAAGCCAGAGGTGGACTGTTTAATGGATAATTAACTACCTATAAGTAAGTTAAAAGTGAAGAAAATAAAAAGAAGCATTTTAAAGTACACTTCAATGTTCTAAGCTATCATAAGGTAATATTGATAAAAGTCCACATTTCTTAAAGTTTTTTTATAGTATTATATTAATAATACTTTAAAAACCCTACTTGTTGCCTTTATCATTTTTATTGCCCTTAAGTTTCTTTCTTATAGTCCTTTATTAATTCTTTAAAAGATATATCTATTTCATTGAAATTTTATTTTATATTGCTCTGAATTTAAACAATACTTTGTAGATTCAAGTAGCCCTGGTGAATTATGTGTTTTGTTGCTATCCAAAAAGTCAGCAGTTCCAATAGAGCAACTGCTCCATAGAAGAAAGATATGTGCTTGGTTACATTTTGTTTTGTAGATGTTGTTGTTTTTGTTATGTGACGTAGAGTCGCTTGCGACTCATATCGACCCTACGTACAACAGCCCTAAACTCCGCTCTGTCCTGTGCCAATCGCACTGTCTCTGACACTCCCATCCCAATTATCCCAGTCACTGAATCAATCCACCTCATAGAGGGCCTTCCTCTCCTGCGCTATCCCTCCACCCTCCCAAGCATGATGTCCTTCTCCAAGGACCGGTCTCTCCTCACAACATGTCCAAAGTATGTTAGACGGAGTCTCAGAATCCTTGCCTCCGAGGAGCCACCCAGTTTAACCCTTCCCAGGACAAATCTGTTTGTTTTCCTAGTAGTCCATGGTATTCTCAACACTCTTCTCCAGCACCACAGCTCAAAGGCATCATTTCTCCTTCTATGGGATAATAATTACAAATTGTCTCACATTAAACAGAATAGTTTACATTTTTAATTATTTAAATAATTTAATGATCCTGAAAATATTTATATATTTTTATAACTTCCATATTTGATATAGTCAATCTCATAATTGTGATTAGATTACTCATATGAATATATAGCTGATTTAAGGCATAGATGACCTGGGGCATTCCCCTGGAAAATTCTTCTCAATTTGCAAATATTCTTTGCTAATAGTCTTGATAGTAGTCTTTGGGTACTTTTGCTCTATTAGTTAGTAATCTGATATGAAGAACCATTTGTTCCAGCTTTCTGAAAGATTGATACACTTTAGATACAATGTCTACAACAGCTTATTTATATTTAGCAAGGAATAATTATTTGAAAGTAATATAATTTTATATGAACAGTGACCAATTAATGAATGATTGATTGCTACTGTCTTTTCCACACTGTCAAATAAAATGTTCTAAAATTTCTGAGATCATTTGTAAGTTTGTGTTCATATGCAATAGGCTTTTTATCTTCAATCTTTTGAAAAATCAGCATTCAGACTTTGTGTTTTCTCTTCTCTACATATTTAAAAATTATTATTCATTTTCCTATAATACATGCAACTTTCTTGTGTTAGGAAAAGAGTCTGATAAAGATAGAAAATCTGAATATTATGTGATTTTCTCTATACCATCATGTAACTTGAACTTCAGTTTTCTTTTCATAATATTTTATCTCTTCTGTATAACTTACAGAATCCTTTTTTAATAAGATAAAAATAGAGCAAGCTAGTTGTTATGTATGGTTTTTGAATCACCACTTCATTTAAGGATAAGGGGTTTTAATTCCTATTTGTCAGGACAAAAATTTGAGATTCAGAATGTAACCACATTATCTCTAATATCATAAAGATTAGAATGGGCAGCAAGGACTCACATTCTACCTAACTTGGAGTGTTAGATAATTATTTGCTTTTAGAAAAACCTGAGTAAATGTATTTAATAGTCTACGAAACTTTTCTTGCATCCATCTGATTTACATCTGACTCAACAACACATGGAATCACTTTTTCTTCTTGCTTTTCGATGTAGCTGAAAAGCTTTAATGTCTTTCTTTTAAACACATCATTGTCTTTAGAAATGCTTTTTGCCAACATCAGCTTCTTTAGAGTTTTAATTTGATGTAATTCATTAGTCTTCTTGACACATCTGACAGGTGTGCATAATTCTTTTGTAATTGCCCTTGATGGTATAACCTTCTCCTTGAATAACCTTCTTGAACAACTTTCATGGCATTCTTCTAAACTCTGACCTCTGTACATCCAGTCTCATTGATGACTTATGATTTCTTTTATTATCACCTCCATTATGATAACTACTGATTATAAAGTAACTTCTGAGTGCTTTTTTCCCCCTGAATCATATTACCCTTGTTAACAATAGAATGGGACTTAAAATAATAAAGCCATTTTCCTTTCATGACGTTCTCAGTATTTCCTCGTGCTCATTTTCTTGACCAATATACAACAGTGGATATATCATAAAGTTGTTATTGTTGTTTGTTGTTGTTATG
>NW_006399823.1:5013545-5025043 GCF_000299155.1 Elephantulus edwardii | reverse complement strand
GATGCTGCCCTGGACATGCTCACCAAGTTGTGGCAAGAAAGTTATTAGCAAATTATAATTATACTACAAAACTACTCTCCTATATTTTAGGATTTCATGTTTGAACTAATAGAATATTACCTTACGTGATGTTTACCAGTCTTTTGCATCCAAAGTCTTAGATTTAAGTTCTACTAATGAACTCTGATGGTCCAGGGATAAAAAGCATCACTGTAATTTTAAAGGCATCCACTTCAAATCCACTTGCTACTCAGTGAGAGAAAAATGGGTAATATACCAGGCAGAGAGAGAAAAATGCCTCTGAAAATCCATTGGAGGGTCAACTATGGGTTTGCTTTGAATCCACAGTACACAACAACAGCAACAATTTGACATTGTGACTTACTATAATAAATTGAATATTTTAAAAAACCCCAAACACATCCACACACAGAGAACACAAAATGACCTCTCTTGTTTTTACTCCTGGACAGGAAATTTGGAGATACTCACATTGGTTTTTGGCTGGGATACACTTCTCATTCTAGTGACCAGTATTATATAATTGAGAGGCCATTGTTATTCTGGTAGCAGCAAAATTACTGCAATTATGTGGTATGGGATTAAAATAAATTTTATGACTCATTCAATGAAAGCAAGTTTAGTTTGAGTTTTGCTTTTGGATCTTAGGAAACAAAGTGAAGTTGAAATCAATAATTAATTGGTAGCAGTCTTTTGACTTTTTATTCTTTGTAAGTCTTTATGTGCCTAATTCTCCAGATCAGTAGATTTATGTTTAGAATCTTGGTTTTCATCCAATTTCATAAACACTGAGTCACTGTTTTTTTAAAAATCATTGCTATTATTTTTTTTAATTTCTAGAAAATATACTTTATTCTTCTTCAAATTTATCTTTTTATTTTTGTTGTTGTGTGCCATCAAGTCAGCATCAACTCCTAGTTGACCCTGCAGCAGGTTTTAAGAAGCAACAAATTGCACATTCTGTAAAATTTCTTAGGAAGTAATTTATTTTCAAGGTACTTAATAACTTAAATATCTTATGGTATTTTAAGATGTTGAAGGTATGTGCTGTTGAGTCGCATGTGACTCATAGTGACCTTATGTACAAGAGTCCCAAATCCTGCTCTATCCTCTGCAAACCTTCTTGTCTCTGGCACATCTACCCCCATTGCCCTAGTGACTGAATCAATCCATCTCATCCAGGGTTTTTCTGTCCTGCACTGTCCTGCCACCCTCTCAAGCATGTCGTCCCTCTCCAAGGACTGGTCTCTCCTTGTAACATGTCCAAAGTATGTCAGACAAACCTTCAGAATCCTTTCCTTTAAGGAGCAGCCTGGTTACACTTTCTCCAGGTTGAACCTATTTGTTCTTTTGGCAGTCCATGGTATAGTCAACACTCTTCTCCAGCACCACAGCTCAAAGGCATCAATTCTCTTTCTATCATCCCTAGTCATTGTCCAGCTCTCTGATGCATAGCTAGCAATGTGAATACTATGGCCAAGATTATGTGCACCTTAGTCTTTAGACTGATGTCATTGCTTTTCAGTTCTCTGGAGAGGTCCCTGACAGCCAACTTCCCCAATGCAAATCATCTCTTGATTTCCTGGTTGCTGATACCAAAACTGTTGATTATGGAGCCAAGCAAACAAAAACTGTTAACATTACTAATCTCTTTCATCATGCATAATGATCCTGCCAAATGATCCAGTGGTGAGAATCTTTGTTTTCTTGATGTTGAGCTTCAATCCATATTGAAGGTTGCAGTCCTTGACCTTCTGCAGCAAGTGCTTCAGGTCCTCCTAGCTTCAGAAAGCAGGGTTGTGTCATCTGCATAATGCAGTTTGTTTGATGACTCTTCTTACAATCCTGATGCCACATTCCTTCCTCATACAGCCCAGCCTCCTGGATGATTTGTTCTGCATATAGATTGAAAAGGTATAAAGATAGAACATATTCCTCGTGTACATTCTTTTCAATTTTGAACCATACATTGTCTCCTTGCTCTGTTCTGATAACTGCCTCCTGGTCCAAGTATAAGATTTGCACAAGCACAATCAAATGTTCTGGTATTCCCATTCTTCTAATTCTTCAGCCACAATTTGTTGTGATCCACACAGTCAAACACCTTTGTATAGTCAATGAAACATAGATAGACATTCCTCTGGTACTCTCTGCTTTCAGCCAAGATTCATCCGACATTAGCTGTAATAACCCTAGTACCACGGCCTCTCCTAAATCCAGCCTCCATATCTGACAGTTCTCTGTTGATGTTCTGTTGCAGTCATTTTTGGATTATTTTCCACAGAATCTTGCTTGCATGTGATATTAATTATATTGTTTAATACTTTCCGCACTCTGTCGGGTCACCTTTCTTTGAAATGGGAACAAATATGAATCTCTTCCAGTCAGTTGGCCAGGTGGTTGTCCTTCAGTTGTCTTGACACAACTTGGTGAGCACCTCCAGGGCAGTGTCTGTTCGTTGAAATATGTCAGTCCGTATGCCATCAATTCCTGGGGCCTTGTTTTCTGCTAATTCTTTCAGAGCAGCTTGAACTTCTTCCTTCATCACCACAGGCTCTTCTTACTGATACGTTGTTTCATGAAATTCTTCTGTATCCACCAATTCCTTTTGGTACAATGACTCTCTATACTATTTCCATCTTCTTTTTATTTTTTATTTCCATCTTCTTTTAATGCTTCCTGGATCATTTATTATTCTCCCCAAAGCATCCTTAAGTATTGCCAGTCAAGGCTTAAATGTTTTTGTTTGTTTGTTTCTCTGTTTCAATTCTTTCAGCTTAAGAAATGCTGAACATGTTCAGCCCCTTTGATTTTCTGACTCCAGCACTTTGCACCTTTCATTATAGTACTTTGTTTTGTCTTCCTGAGCTGCCCTTTGAAATCTTTTGTTTAGCTCTTTAATTTCTTAATTTATTCCTTTAACTTTGGCTTTTTGGGGCTCTGATGCAATATTCAAAGTCTCATCTGATATCCATCATCTTGGTCTTTTCTTCCTCTTCTGCCTTTGTAATGATTTTTTGCATTCATTCTGTTTGATATTCTTGATATCCTCCCACAGCTCATTTGATCATCCCTCATTGTTGTCCAAGGCCTCAAACCTATTCCTCAGATGATTTCACTTTGTGGCCTGCCTTACCTGCCAGTATTGGATTTGTCAGCCTCAAAGACCAACAACAGTCTGATCTGATAGAGTTGACTTAATCAGTCCCTGTAGATATATCTGAAACCACTAGCCTGATACCTATCTTAAAACTAGCCAGCATGTAAAAGTGTAGGAGCCATTTCCTTGAGCTCTATCTATCTGTCTGTCTGCCTGCTTGTCTGTCTGTCTATCTCATGTGTTATTGGGCGGGGGGGATCTATAAAACTACCACATTGAATTTGTTTCTATATACTATCCAGCCTTATACCGTTTTTCTCATCTCCAACTGAAGAAATTAAAACCATAGCAGTGATTTATATGATTCCTTCAATATCATGCTAATAGCTCCCTTCTTATTGTAGGATGAATTGTCTTTATCTTTGTCCTATTTAAAACTCAATATAAAAGTTTGTTGAACATGCCATCAAACTTACCTACACAGCTGTGAGGCCAGTAGAATGGGAATTCATCAGTCAACATCACATTTGGTTGTAACTATAGCACAAAGGCCTTGCATCCCTTCCTCTCAGATAATATAACATTACCTCTTTAACATAAAGACCTAAAATTCTGCCTCAGCCATTTCTAGCATACATTTAGAGGTCAGTGGGAGAAATCATGCTAGTCCACTCCTATATTTCCTCTTTCCTACAGGGTTGCTGTGATAGAATTAACTTGACAACAGTAGAGCTTGGATATCGTTAGTTTGTGTTTTTACTTTAAGCTTTACCTTCATTTCAGGAATGATTTGCTTTTCTTTTAAGCCTATCATAAAAAATGTTTTCTATTTTTCCACGTTTAAAAAGTTTAGTAAAGCATCAGGCTAACTTATCTTGGCAATTTTTTGATCTTAAGACTACTACATCATTTTGTAAATTAATTTTCATATATATAAGCTTAATAAGAAATCAACATCTAAATTAAAATTAACAAAACATTAATAGAACATAGCATTATTAATTTGGATTTTTATAATTAAGACAAAGGGGTAGATCTGGTTGTAGAACTTATAGGATGTGGTCTTTCCTCTAGCTATGGGTAAAGAACTTACTGTAAAAATTCCTTACATAAATAGTAATGTAGGAATGTATTTAACTAAACTGGGGAAAATGTTTTTAGAAGCATTTACACTCATTTACATAAAAATAGTAGTATGCTAATTGCTAATCACTTTTATCTTTAAGAGGTGATCTAACAAAATTAAGAAATATTAAAATCTTTTATTTTATTCTAAACCCTGATTTTTTTTTAAAAAGAGTATTATAGATCTTTGAGAAATTATCCAATTCAAACTTTCAATAATTTATTCCATTTTCTTCTCTAATTAGACTGAATTCAAAGATGATTAGTGTAAGAATTAAAATACAGAATCTTAATACTATTCAAAAAAATACTGGAGGGATTATTTTTTTTTCTGTAGTGGATTATATACATATGTTTGAATCACAGACTATACTTTCTCCTTGAGGTACCCTTCCTTCTTTTGACTATATCTTTATTCTCTCATCCTTTTCTACCCCTTATCTCCCTAAATTCACTTGGGAACATTTCAGAAAGCCATTAACTAACTTTTAAAACTTTGATATTACATAATAATATTGATTGTGTTAAATAAGACTTACCCAGAAGTTTCTATAGCATTCCAGACTACTGACCCTAGCATTAATTTGAAGTTCCTTATCATTGAGAAAGCCTGAGTATTGATATGGAAATAGGAATGCCAAGGTTCTGATGTGCTTCTGCTTCTTGCTGTCATTCATTAAAAAGACTGACCACAGCCACAGTTCTGCTTTGCAAGCAAAGATAAAGTCTGTCCAAGGTCAGGCTGCAGCCTGTGACCTAGTTTGCACCATCTATCATTGCTTACATGCTCTTCTTGGTAAAGTCAAGGGTGTCATTTGCAAAACAAAAACCACCATTCAGACCACCTTTCTGTTATTAAAAATAGATTGTTAGTGGAATTCAAATAACAACCAATCACAGGCATCTAGTCCAAACTGTATCATAACTGACTATCTAGTTTTCAGAGATTGCAAATTACACAGAAGGAGATTGCTCATCTTACTCTAAAGGAGCAGTTGGTAGATTTGAACCACCCACCTTCAGATAGGCCATGTAGCTCTCTATCCACTAGGCCACCAGAGCTTCCTTCTATTAGTTATTACTTTAGTGAAAGATAGTATCAGTTTTAGAAGTTCCACTTAACATCCTGGTGTTCCATTTTTTGGCAGAAAAAATAAATTTTGTTAAGTAGTTAATCAATTGAAAGTAATAAAATTAATTAAACTGTACTTTTAAAATTCCTAGTCTGGAGCTTCATCCATCAACCTGGTTCAGTAAATTAATACACTAAGATTCATATGATTCAACATATAAAAAAATTAAAAAGACCTCTTTCTCTGCCAACATTCTAACTCAAATATATTTAATTAATTAAAATATTTTAACACCAGCATATTCAATTTAAATATAATAATTAAATGTAATTTAATACACAATTTATTTAAAGTAATCATCAATATAAGTCAGGGAGCTCTGGTGGCCTAGTTGTAAGAAACTGTGTTATACTCCCAAAGGCAAGTGGTTTGAATCCACCAGCTATTCTTCAGGAGAAGGATGAACAATCTCCTCTATGTGATTCACTGCCTCTATAAACCTGCTGAATCAGATACACCACAGTCTCCAAACTGATTTCATTGCTCTTAAGTACTTTGGAGAGGACCCTGAGAACAAATTTGCCCAATGCAGTAAGTCTCCTGATTTCCTGATTGCTGTTACCAAGAATATTGATGGTTTATTCAAGCAAGACAAAATCATTGACAACTTACTTCCTTTCTCCATTTATCATGATGTTGTCTATTGGCCCAGTGATGAGGACCTTTGTTTTCTTGATGTTGAGATGTAACCATACTGGAAGTGGAAGACTGTAGTTTCTGACTTTCCACAGCAAGCATTTAAAATCCTCACTTTGAACAAGCACGTTGTAACATATCCTTGTTGTTGTTGTTGTTGTTATGTGCCCTCGAGTCGTTTACGACTCATAGCGACCCTATGCACAACAGCCCTAAACCCTGCTCTATCCTGCGCCAACCGCACTACCTCCGACACACCCATCCCGATTACCCCAGTCACCGAATCAATCCATCTCATAGAGGGTCCTCCCCTCCTGCGCTGTCCCTCCACCCTCCCAAGCATGATGTCCCTCTCCAAGGACCCGACCCTCCTGGCAACATGTCCAAAGTATGTCAGACGAAGCCCCAGAATCCTTGCCTCCAAGGAGCAGCCTGGTTTAATCCTCTCCAAGATGAATCTGTTTGTTTTCCTGGCAGTCCATGGTACATTCAGTACTCTTCTCCAGCACCACAGCTCAAAAGCATCCACTCTCCTTCTGTCCTCCCTAGTCATTGTCCAACTGTCTGAGGCATAACAAGCGATTGCAAAGACCATGGCCTGTATCAGGCGCACCTTAGTCTCCAGAGAGACACCGTTGTAACAAGGATATGGAGTTTTTTTTTGTTTTTTGGGTTTTGTTTTGTTTTTTTCAGGTAAAAAAAAAAACATATCCTTGTTACAAAACAAAAGATCTGAACCTTGCCTTTCTCCAGCTATCTTCCACACCTCTGATATGCTCAAGTACATTGTAACAGTCACTGTGCCAATATGACTTTTGAGGTTTTTTCTCTCTTCACTGATCTTCCATTTTTCCCCAGCATGATTTGTTTTTCCAATGAATGGCCCCCCAGACAACATACCCATTGCTTGTTGTTGTTGCTGTTACTTGCCATCAAATCTCCTAAGACTCATAGTGACCCTATGTACAAGAACCCTGTTGTATCCTGTGCCAATATCACTGTCTCTGACACATTTACCCCCATTACTCCAGTCACTGAATCGATCCATCTCATAGAGGGTCCTCCTCTCCTGTGCTGTACCTCCACCCTCCCAAGCATAACATCCCTCTCCAAGGATTGATTTCTCTTTGCAACGTGTCCAAATTATGTCAGATGAAACTTCAGAATCCTTGCCTCAAAGAAGCAGCCTGGTTTAACCCTCTCCAGGATGAACCTGTTTATTTGTTTAGCAAGTCCATGGAGTATTCAATACCCTTCTCCAACACCACAGCTCAAATGCATCAATTCTCCTCCTATAATACTTAGTCTTTGTTCAGCTCTCTGATGCATAGCAAGTGATTACAAAGATTCTGGCCTGTATCAGGCACACCTTAGTCTCCAGACTGACATAATATGTGAAACAAAATTTCACCACCCTTGCCTATAAAGAGCATTCTGGTTACATTTCCTTTGAGACAGACTTGCATGTTCTTTTGGTAGTTCATGGAATATTCTGTACTTTTCTCCAATATTACAATACATAGGCATTGACTTTTATCGTCGTTACTCACTGACCAACTTTTAGAAGCAGAAGAAGCAAGATGCAAAGAAGGCTGGATGAGATGGACTATATCTTGAATATATCTAACTGGTAGGATCACTCAAGGTGTCATCCTTACTTTACTTGGAAGTTTGGTCTGTTGCCGGCATGTATGTGGGAATGCTAAGTCTCTTTTTGCTCTGAGTCCTGCATTTGGATTAGTTTGTTCAAGCTTAGAGAACTGAGCTGATGGCCATTTATCTAGTCTCTAGGAAAAACACCAGGAGAGAACATTCATGTGAAAGAGTCAATCCACCTGGTTGAAGGTCTTCCTCTCCTTTGCCAACCCTCCGCCTTTCTGAGCATCATGTTTATCTCAAAGAAATAGCCTCTTCTAGAAACATGCCCAAAATATACGAGGCGGAGCTCATCATCTTTGCCTCCAAAGAGCACTCTGACTTCATCCTTTCCAAGACATTTTTGTTTTTTCTTTTGGCAATCCGTAAGTTCAGTACTCTTCTCCAACTCCAGAGCTCAATGGCATCAATTCTTCTTCTGTCATTTTTATTCATTGTCCAGCTCTCAGATGCATATAGTAAGAGATGGGAAAGATCATGGCCTGAATCAGATGCACCTTAGTCCTCAAACAAATTGACATCATTACTCCTCAATAATTTGGAGAGGTCATTAACTGCAGACTTTCTCAGTGCAATATGTCTCCTGAGTTCCTCACTGCCAGTGCCAAGGGTGGATCTGAGTAAAATGAATGGGAAAGGACTCTAAATAATCTATCACTAGTCCTTGTTTCCTCTTTTCTCACTGAACACAGATCTTTAAATGTAAGCTTACACAAGACAATAAGATCAAGTGTCATAAGAAATAAGAGATGAAAGAAGTTAGAGTTTTTATATTGTTTTATACTTTTGGTTTTTTTATGATTTTTTTCCTTTTTTTTTTCTTCCAATCTGTTGCAGATCAATAGTTTTCTACAATACAATAAAAAGGAAATACTAGAAAATAAAAAGTTCTAAAAATGCAAAGACCAACATTTTTACTTTTATATCCAGTGGATATAAAATTATTTTGTCAGGTGCTATAAAAAGTTCTAAATGGTTACTCTCAATATCTGCCTTTATGTCACTGCAGGGTACTAACTCATAATTTGTGATCCTACATAATTCTATGGACTGCAGTTTGAGCATCATTGGTTTAGTATATCTGTGGAGGAGAAAAAAAACAAGAATAGAAATAACATTTGGTAGGGCCTTAAAATAAAAATGTCAGCTTTGTTAGAAGGAATTTTCGTGGCTTAGTGGTAAGGAGTTTCCCTGACATCCAAACACGTGCAGTTCAAATCCACCAACTGCTCAGTGGGAGAAAGATAAGCAATCTCCTTGCATGTGATTATACTGCCTCTCAAAACCTGCTGGAAGGTCAGCTGTGAGTTGGCTCTGACTTAACGGTACAAAGGAACAAATGACCTTGAGAGGGCTGTCAATTCCCAGAATTACCTCTACCCCTCTTTTTAATCCCAGGAGAGCCTTGGCAGCACAGTCTGCACTTCTATCCTAAAGGTGATGATTCAAATCCACCAGCAACTCCAATGAAGAAAGATGTGTAACCTCAACCTGTGTGAATTATGGCCTTTGAAGCTTTCTGTAGGGTCAGCTAATTGGTTCAAACTTAACAATAATGAATTGAGAAACTTCAAAAGGTAAGAAAATTGCTTACCTAGTTTGATATGAATTTCCTCCAAAGTCATTATCGTACATATTATTTATTATGAACACAGAACACAGAAACAGGGAAAAGTTCCTATACTGAGAATAGTCAAGGTTTTAAATAGCTGTGATTTTTATATCTGCGAAGATAAGAACTTTGTCTTGGTCACTATTAACCCTCTACTTTCTCATGTCCACATCATGGACATTTCAATGAGTATGTTAAATTGATGAATAAAGGCTTAGAAAAAGGGAGCCACAGACCATCTTTTTAAAACTACTTCAGTATTTAGGGAATCATTCAGATGCTCTAGATCCTCTTTGATAGGAAGAAATAGTAAAGGAGAAATGATACAAAGCTGTAAGACAGTTGTACATTTTGCAATTTGATTGTTCAACTCATTCAGAGATATATCCATTGCAAGTAATGGAAAACATAGCTTTACTTGTATTAAAGGGAAATAAAATACATTGAATCATATATGTAGTAGGAAAAGAAAAGGCTAAATTTAACATATGACATATGTAGAAACCTTGAAAACAATGGCTGGTTTCTCCCTTCCTCTTATGCTAGATGCATTTTGACCCTGAGGTCACAGAGGGTTGCTTTCCAGTTTGAGACTTTACATCCTTATCCAGCAGGAGAGCTCATCTATCTCTCTCCCAGAAATTTTTGCAATAATCTCATTGCTTATTCCTCAACTGCTTCTGTTTCTCTGTTTATTTACTCTTTATGCAGATTAAATAGGTTTGCTTAGATAGATGATACAACCTTCATATGCAAGGTTATATAGAAAGATATATTTCATGGATAAACTTAGTCTAATCATATGAGACTTACAAGACAGAATTGTCTTTAGATGAAAGCTCAGCCCACACAACAGTGTGATTTTTTTTTTTTACCTTGTCAGTTTAAAGCAGAGAACCAAGCAAATCCATATACAATTTATGGTGTCTCAAACTGTGAGTGAAAATTAGTGTCATTTTAATGTGCTAAATTTGTAATAATTTCTTGTATTTAAATCAAGAAGTATTTAAGCCACTTACTATCATTCTTTGACAAACTACCCCTGGAGATTATACAATTAATGTAAATGTGTAAATTTTATAGTTCATCTTAAGTGTACAAATTAGATTTTTTCTTACTTGCTGTCAAGTCTACTTTGACTGAGTGGCATCTACTTCCTAAACAACATGCCTACAGAAAGCTATGAATTTTGATAAATGTCGATATTTATAGAAAGGTTTTCAGACCTTTTGTTCATAGGGTCACTATGAGTCATGTTCGACTCAAAGGTAATCAACAACAATAACAAAAATCCTATTAACAATGGATCTGAACCCTGCTCTATTTTTGTGCCATCCTCATCATCTCAGACATACTCGGACCACCATTACAGTCACCTTGTCAATCAGTCTCATTGAGGGGCTACCCTTCCTTCACTGATCCTTGAACTTTCCAAGTATGATGTCTTTCTCCAAGGACTGACTGCTCCTAACAATGACCAAAGTGTATAAGACAAAGTGTCATTATCCTTACCTCTAAGGAGCACTTTTGTTGCACCTTTTCAAAGACATACTCATCTGTCCTTTTGGCAAGTCAAGGAATATTCATCATTTTTCTCCAACATCACAACTGAAAAGTATCATTTCTTCTTCTGTAATACTTAAGTATTGTCCAACTTTCAGATCCATGGCAAGTAATTGAAAAGATCATGGTTTTAATCAAGTGCACTTTAGTGTTCAAACTGTCATCTTACTTCTTCAGAACTTTGGGGAGGTCCTTGACAGCACTTTTCTAGTGTGATACATCCTTTGCTTTCTTGGCTGCTAGTGCCATGAATGTTAATTGTAGCTCCAAGATAGATGAAGTAATTGACTATCTATCTATCTATCTATCTATCTATCTATCTATAAGTATATAAAATGTCATGATGTTACAATTGACATTCTGGGCTTTAGCAAGCTGAGATGGACTGGAACTGACCACTTTGAGTCAGACAACCATAGGATCTACTATGCTAGAACAAAAGAAATAAAATAAGAAAAATAATATTGCATTCACAGTAAAAAAGACCATTTCAAGGTCTATCCTGCACTACAATGCTGAAAGTGATAGGATACTGTCTATGTACATATAATGAAAACCTCTTAATACAGCTCTTATTCAAATACACCAAGCAAAGGTCAAAACCAAAAATTAAGAAATTTAAGATTTCTACCAACTTTTGCAGTATGAAATT
>NW_006399823.1:5012877-5013392 GCF_000299155.1 Elephantulus edwardii | reverse complement strand
GCAAAAGTTGAAAACAAAGAAGAAGAACTGGTAGTTGGACATAGTGGACCTACTTACAGAAATGAGGCTCAAGAAAGAATGATTTGTACAATCCATGATTGACTAAATGCAAATTAGTATTAGAACATTTTTAATGTATTCATGATAAATGAACATCATACTTGTTGTTACTGTGTACCAATGAGTCAGAGCCAACCCATAGCTGACCCTCTGGCAGGTATTCAAAGGGAGTTAATTGCATGGGAGGAGAATTCTCATTCTTCTTCTGCAGAGCAGCTGGTAAATTTAAGCTATCTGCTTTAGATTTGCAATGTACCTTTTTGCCACTAGGCCACCAGTGTCCCCTGTTGTTGCTGTTGTTGTTAGGTACTGTTGAGTCAAACACAACTCATAGCAACCCTATGATCAAAAGATCTGAACTCTGTTCTGTCCTGCACCATCTTCACACTTCCTGACACACAAAAGCCCACTGCAGCAGTCACTGTGTCAATCCACCTGGTTGAGGGTCTCCTCTC
>NW_006399823.1:5003743-5004321 GCF_000299155.1 Elephantulus edwardii | reverse complement strand
AATTCCAAAATCTCTGTAGATGTTCATTGAAATGAAAAAATAAACAAACTAAATTAATAAAAAAAAATGAGAAGGAAAAAAAAGCAATTTTCAAGTTCTATCCTGAAACTGTTGCCTGTTGTTGTTGTTTTTATGTGCCGTCGAGTTGCTTGTGACTCATAGCGGCCCTATGCACAACAGCACTAAACTCTGCTCTGTCTTGTGCCAATTGCACTGTCTCTGACACTCCCATCCCTATAACCCCAGCCACCAAATCAATCCAACTCATAGAGGGCCTTCTCCTCCTGCGCTGTCCCTCCACCCTCCCCAGCATGATGTCCTTCTCTAAGGACTGGTCTCTTCTCACAACATGTCCAAAGTACGTTAGACAGAGCCTCAGAATCCTTGCCTCCAAAGAACTACCGGGTTTAACCCTTTCCAGGATGAATATGTTTGTTTTCCTAGCAGTCCATGATACTCTCAATCCTCTTCTCCAGCACCACAGCTCAAAGGCATCGATTCTCCTTTTGTCCTCCTTGGTCATTGTCCAACTCTCTTTTGCATAACAAGGGATTGTGAAGACCATGGCCTGTATCAGA
>NW_006399823.1:5000220-5002145 GCF_000299155.1 Elephantulus edwardii | reverse complement strand
AAATAATTTTTTAGAAATAGTAGCTTTATAGATGAAATAAATGCTGAATGGAGATTTGCCTTCTGTTTATTATCTAAAGATAATTTTTAAACATTAGCTTTAATAATAACAATATATGTATGGCACAGTGAAATTATTTAAGTGAAAAATGGTTTACAATACTGTACATGTTTGTAGATCTTTTAATATGGTAAAATATTCATTAAGAATTGTAGTTTATCTACCAAAGAAGTTTGCAAACGATAGATATTAATAACACTGAACAATACTTGAAATTATATTATTATAAATAATGATTTTCTTCTTCTTAAGCAAGCTATACTTAAGAACATGAACTTATTCAATGTGAAATTTTCTTGTGACATGTAAATTATCAACCACATCAGATGACATGTAAAGTCAAGCTGACAGAACCTGCTGTATGTACTTGTCCATCCTTTATTATTGTAAATAAATGATCATAAACAAGATTTTCATTTATAATGCTTATAAAAGAGTGGAAAATATTTAAATTAAATTATATACATAAGTACATTTCCAAATGTTCTTTAATTTACTGGTGACCTAGCATGTGGTTCCCATTCACCAGCTGCTCCATGGGATGGACAGTCTCCTTCCCAGTAACTAACTGCCTCTAAAAACCTGCTGGAGAGTCAGCTATAGGAGTTTTAACTCTATGGTCCACAACAGCAACAACCCTCATTATTAACAAGGGTGTATGAGGTACGTATTTTTTAATATGTAATTTAGGCTCTTTGACATTCAATAATATTTGAAAGGTTCTTGTCAAGTCATTAAAAATTGTGTTTGAGAATGATTAAGTATAAGACAAGGTCAATATTCTGAGTAAAACTGCCATAAAACACTCCTGCCCCTAAAATATGTACACACAGAAAGAGATTTAAAAGGTTGAAAATTCCTCCTATAATATATTGAAAATCTTGCTATGAAATACTGATGGTAAAACCAGGATCATTATGCAGTGTGACATTGGAAGAGCTATAATGATTATTGAATAAAATACAAAGCTAGTTATTTGGTGTTAATAGGATTCTACTTTTGTGAATCATGCTGGGAGATTTAGAATAGGCTACAAAGAGGCAGATTGACACAAATTGGATTTAGCTACCAGTTACATATGAATTTATGGGAACTATAAAAATAGGTAAAGTTATTCTTGACAGGTTTAGAGGATTGAAACAAGGGAGATACAAGGCAACAGCTATATAAAATACAAACTTAGAAGCACAGGAATCACAAACAACAAAAGGAAAACAGGAACTTACTAAAGAAAATTGCTGTCCCTGACATATACTATTTTTAAAGGTCTGTATTAGGAAAATTAAAGTTTTACATAAGGAAAATGATATTCGCTGTTATAATATTTAAAATATCTATGTAGTCAACTGAATATATATTTTATAACAAAATTGTATATATGATTTTTTCTGTCATTTTGTTAGAACTAAAATCTTCTAAGAAAAGAAGTAAATACTAAATGTAAGACAAATGACATTAATTGGTGCCCTACATTGTGATAGTCACTTAAACAATAAAATTCATGCATTATCTTAATTCACACACATAAAACTAATGATTTCTCAGTAAAAGCAAGTCACACAGTTACTTATGTTTAGAAGATTCACGTATGATATGATTGTTTAGTTTTTAAAAATTATTGTTTTTCTACTAGATCGTTTGCACTCCAACATTTTATACATTAATTATCTATATAATTTGAAGAATTGTGGAGCCAAACAAACTAAAGCTGTTAACAATCTCAATCTCTTCACAATCTATCATGATGCTACCAATTGGCTCAGAGGTTGAGAATCTTTGTTTTCTTGATAATGAGCTTCAATCCATATTGAGGGCTGCAGTCCTTGAGTTTCTGAAACAAGCTCTTCAGATCCTCCTTAGTTTAA
>NW_006399823.1:4996846-4999490 GCF_000299155.1 Elephantulus edwardii | reverse complement strand
TAACAACATATAACAACTACTACAGCAGTTTCTAGAATAAGATGTACTTGGATTGACTCAGGGACTAAGGTAATAGTGATAGGTGTGTCAGAAACAATTAAATTTCCTCAAGATAGAGCAGAGTTCAAAGCTGTTGTACGTACGGTCGCTATGAGTTGAAAGTAACTTGACAGCACATGACAACAATATTTATATTTTGAAACTTTGATCATTTTAAACTCTAATTAAAAAAGAATCCTTTTATAAGCAAAACTCTGGAAAGAATTCTAACATTAGCAGTCTTTATTGTTGCTAGGTGCTGTTGTGTCTACAATAACTCAGAGGTATAATGTGAATAATAGATTTGAACCTTATCCTGTTCTGACCATCCTCACCATCTCTGTCCTGCTCAAACAGATCAATGTGCATCAGGGTTCTATTCTTCTCCATACCTTTTTATCAATATTTTTTTTCTTTTTAGAGTTGTTGTTGTTGTTCTGTGCCATTGAGTCACCTGCAACTCACAGTGACCCTACGTACAACAGCTCTGAACTCTGCTCTAGCTTGAGCCAACCCTGTTGTCTCTGACACACCTACCACCATATCAATACACACCACTAAGTCTTTTCTTTTATTTCAGCAAACCTTTCCATTTCCAGCATACTCCAAGGGCTGCATCCTCCTGAAAATATGCCCAAAGTGAGTGAGTCCAAGTTTCATCATCCTTGCCTTTAATAAGGAGGATTCTGATTGAACTTCCTTCAGAGCAATCTTTTTTTGTTGTTCTTTTGGCATTCCATGATATATTCAATATTCTTTGCTTATAGAATAATTCAAAAGCATAAATGTCTTCTTGAGTCTTCCATATTCATTGTCCAACTCTGCATAGAAAGCAATTTAAAATACCACTAATTGAATCATGCACATCTTAGTCTTTATATTGACGTCCCCTTGCTCTTTGGCACTTAGGAGAGGCTCTTCACAGTAGATTTTCCTGATTCTATTTATTTTTTCCTGCTGTTACCGTGAGTGTTGATTGTGAATGTAAGTAAAAGGAATCATTGTTAACGTCAATATTTTCTCCATCAATCATGCTATTTCATATCAGTCTAATGGTGAAGATTTTTGTTTTCTTGCTGTTGAAATGTTACTCATATAGAAAGCTGTAGGACAAATACTGCACAATGCCACTGTTGTTAAAGTGGGATTGACATTGGAGTTGGGGGAATAGAAGAGGGACTAAATGATGTATATTGCATTGAAACAGATGAGAGAGAACTGTTAAGAAGGAATATACAATTAGGTATTATTGTCATGACAAGAGTCCAGAATTAAAGCGGCATAGTGGAGTGGACTGAGGGAGGAGGGATTGCATAACAATGAAAGAACTTTTTCTTACTTTTCAAAGAGAAAAGTGAACTGCAGGGGAGGCATGGGCAGGGAGGAAAGTGTGTAACAATGAATGAATGGAAATCCAATGTCTCTGTAAACTTTCATTAGAATAAATTTTATAAAAGAAAGCTGTAGTCTTTGATCTTCTACAATAAGTTCTTCCAGTCTTTTAACTTTCTGCAAGAAAGGTCATGCCATCTCTATAATACAGCCTATTAATGAGTCTTTCCCTGATAATGATCTCATATTCTTCCTCATATAGAATAGCTTCTTGAATAATTTATTCAACATTCCGATTGAAAGAATATGGAGAATACACACCTGACACATATCTTTTCTGACTTAAAACCCTGCAGTATTTCTATGTTCTTTTTTTCACACCAACTAATTGTCATAAATCCCTTTAAGTGTTCTGAAATTCCTATTTTTCTCAATGTTAGCCATAATTTTTTAGAACACACACACAGAGTCAAATGCCTTTGTATAATTAATAAAACACAAAGAAGCATATTTCCAGTATTCTTTGCTTTCAGACAATAGCCACCTGACATCATTAATGATATTCCTTGTGCCTCTTCTGAATCTAGCTTCAATTTTTGTCAATTCCTTGTCTGTGTACCATTCCAGATATTTTAAAGATTTTATTTGCATAAGATAAGAATGCTGTTGTTCAAAATCTCCTAAAAGTGACTCTAAACATTAAGTTTCTTAGGTTTTTGTTGATGTTATTTACTTGTTTTCATATAATAATGAATTTACTTTGCATTTTATTCATATGCATTGTGTTCTGTTCAATCCCTCATTTACATTGTGTTTAACACAATCATTCACATACACTGTACACTGTAAATAATTAATTATCATGTTGTTCAAGTAAATATGGATATATTGGGTATCTTCTTAAACTAAATAAATTTTACTGTAACTTTTTTCTTAATTGTCATTTTGCTCTTTAAGCTGAATAAATGAAAAATGTATCAATTCCATTATCTTCTTGTTCTCTAACACAATGGTGATTCTGTGTATATATATGTGTAAATGTGCAGGGTAATTACAAATACTGATAATGATCCATAATGTAAGATTTATTATTGAAAAGATACATAATTTGAATTTTAAATAGTGGAAATAATTCCAAAAATAAATTTGATCCGAGTATATATGGCAATCTAGAAATCAGAGTATTGTCTAAGACTAAAAGCAGAGAATATCAGAAAGATGTTGACTTGTGTTTTATTGATTTCAAAAACATTTAGCTAGTTCTGTGGACTAT
>NW_006399823.1:4993597-4995076 GCF_000299155.1 Elephantulus edwardii | reverse complement strand
ATGCAGAACAGATCATCCGAGACGCTGAGCTGTACAAGGAGGAATATGGCATCAGGATTAGGGGAGTGTCATCAACAACCTGCGTTATGCAGATGACACAACCCTGCTTGCTGAAACTGAGGAAGACCTGAAGCGCTTGCTGCAGAAGGTCAAGGACTGCAGCCCCCTATATGGATTGAAGCGCAACATCAAGAAAACAAAGATTCTCACCACTGGGCCAATTGGCAGCATCAGGATAGATGGTGAAGAGATTGAGATAGTTAACAGTTTTAATTTGCTTGGCTCCACAGTCAACACTCTTGGTAACAGCAGCCAGGATACCAAGAGACAACTTGTATTGGGAAAGTCAGCTGTTAGGGACCTCTCAGGAGTACTGAAGAACATTGACATCAGCTGGAGACTAAGGTGTGCCTGACCAAGGCTATGGTCTTCACAGTTATGTTCTATGAATTGGAGAGTTGGACAGTTATTAGGGATGATAAAAAGAGATTTGATGCCTTTTAGCTGTGGTGCTGGAGAAGAGTGTGGAATATACCATGGACTGCTAGGAGAGCGAACTGATTTGTTCTGGAGAAGGTGAAGCCGGAATACTCCTTAGATTCAAGGATTCTGAAACTTTGTCTGACATTCTTTGGGCATGTTGCAAGGAGGGACTGGTCCTTGGAGAGGAACATCATGTTTGGGAGAGTGGAGGGAAGGCACAGGAGAGGAAGACCCTCGATGAGATGGATCAATTCTGTGAGTGGAGTGGTGGGAATGAGTGCATTTGAGATGGCTAGGTTGATGCAGGGTAGAAAGGCCTTTAGAGCTCTTGTACATAGGGTCACTATAAGTCACAAGTGACTTGATGGCACATAACAACAACAACAACATGTTGAGCATAGGATTAAGAAATTGAATTGTATGGAGAAATATCTGACATCAGGATTGGAGGAAGATTAATCAGTAATCTGCCTTACACACTTGCAGAAAATGAAAAAGAAGCCCTTACTGACAAATTTTAAAGACAATATAGCTTTTAATAAGGGTTACATCTCAACATCAAGGAAACAAAAATTTTCACCACTGGACCAATAGGTGACATAATGTTAGGTGGATAAAACATTTCAAATTAGCAAGGATTTAATTTTACTTGGATCCATGGTAAAATCAGTTAAGATACCAGAAGACTTGTTGACATTGGGGAAATCTGCTGCTGAAAACCTATCCAAAGATGTCAGTTTAAAGACCATGACATGCCTGCTCTAAGTCATGATGTTTATAATTACGTTCTATGCATCTGAAAGTTGGACAGTGAATACAGCGAAGAATTGATGTCTTATAACTTAGGATGCTTTTAACTTATGTTGTTGTCAAAGAATAATTAATATTGTCTTTCAAAAAATAATATTTATTGAAGGAAGTAACCAGAGTCCTCCTAACCAGAGACCTCCTTAGAGTCAAGGTTGGTGAAATCTGTTTTCACATATTTTGGGCTTG
>NW_006399823.1:4984874-4991927 GCF_000299155.1 Elephantulus edwardii | reverse complement strand
AGGGACAATGAGTTTGGCACAGGATAGAGCAGGGTTTAGGGCTTTTGTACATAGTGTCACTATGAAACACAAGTGATTCGATGGCACATAACAACAACAACAACTCCAGATATGCTCAGTCGGAATGCAGAATTTAACAAGGTCCTCTTGTGAATATATATATATATATATAATCTCACACAATTATCATGTGTTTGTACACACACACAATAATTGCACTACATATTTTGAACTGGACAGTGGCTTAATTGA
This sequence comes from Elephantulus edwardii, assembly GCF_000299155.1. Lineage (NCBI taxonomy): Eukaryota > Metazoa > Chordata > Mammalia > Macroscelidea > Macroscelididae > Elephantulus > Elephantulus edwardii. The sequence continues at coordinate 4,991,675 of NW_006399823.1, read as the reverse complement.
AATGAAGTAATTTGAAGTCCTAGGTATATTATTTTAAATTCGATTATGTAAGTTTAGTTTTCTATTGACTAGGGGTGATAGAAGGAGAACTGATGTGTTTGAGCTGTGGTGCTGGAGAAGAGTCTTGAATTCTAGGAGAACAATCAGGTTATGTGCTGTCAAACTGCCTGTGATTCATAGCAACTCATATATATATATTTGGGAGAGTAGATGGACAGCACAAGAGAGGAGGACCTTCGATGAAATGGATTGATTCAGTGACTGAGAGGTAAAAAGGTTAAGTGTGTCAGAGACAATAAGACTGGCACAAGATAGAGCGAGGTTTAGGGCTGTTGTACATAGGGTTGCTGTGAGTCGCATGTGACCTGACAGCATATAACAATAACAACAACATTGCCTGCTTCTACCAGGCTATTTATGCTACAGTAATAGTTCTAAATGTTAGTGAGCAAATTAAAATGCTATGATTATTTTACAAGTTTATCATTAGTTTTTATGCAAATGTCAACAGTTATTGTATTTAGTGTTTTATCATTCAATTTTTTCATTTATCAAAAAAGTTGACTAATTTGAAATTTTTATTTATTTTATTGATTATACCAAGATGTTACCATTGAAATCAATGTACTTTGTTTACCTGCACTGTTGTTATTAGATGCCATAAATTCAATAATTCAATGTATAGCAATCCTATAAGCCACAGATCTGAACCTTTCTCTGCCTACATTACTCTCATGGTCTCTTTCAAGCTCACGTACGCTAGGGCAGTCACCACACCAATCTCCTTAAAGGTCTTTTTCCTAGATGACCCTCTACCTATCCAGCATGCTGTCTTTCTCCAAAGACTAATTCTTCCTGAAAATATGCTCAAAGTAAGAGAAACAAAGTTTCACTATCCTCGCCTCTAAAAAAGTACTTCAGTCACACTTCAAGAGATATTAGGGTTTTTATTTTTCCTTTTACTAATCCACATTGTTGTTTTATGACATCGACTTGGGACTGACTCATAGCTGAGACTTTAGCAGGTTTACAGAAGCAGTTAATCCCACAGGAGGAGACTCCTCATACTTCTTTGTCTCAGATTCAACCCATGTGTCATTGGGATTGCAATGCAGCTTCTTGCCACTAGGCCACCAGAGTTCGTCATAGTGTATTTAATACTCTTTGCCAACACCACAATTCAAAGGCATTGGTTCTTCTTTCATCCTTGTTCATTATCCAACTCTCAGATGCATAAAATACAATTAAAAAATAAGACTCAGATCATGAGCACCTTAGTCTTCAAAATGATATAATTGCTTTTTAGAACTTTTTAAATATTTTTAAAATTTTAATTGTCATTTTAACAAAAGTTTACAGAAAATTTAGATTTTCATTCATTCACTGTTGCACATTTTACCCCCTCCCTCCCCTTTCCATCCCCAAGTTGACTTTTTTCATTAGTTTACTTAAAAAATTCTAATGCAAATGTGAACAAATTCTTTCAATTTCCCCCACCCCCCAATTAAATTGTACAACCCAATGATTAATACCCTCTTTCCCCTGTACATCCACATCCCTCTGCTTCTAGCTAGGCTCTCCCACCCCTCCTGGATACTTATACTCATTCTACAATAACGGTCTTATACAATATTTATTCTTGTAGGACTGAATTACTTCACTCAAAATAATACTCTCCAATCACTCCCAAGTTAGGTAATAATTTACAAAGTTATTGCTCCTGCATGCTGCATAGTATTCCATTGTGTGAATGTACCATAATTTCTCAATCCAATCCTTTGTGGTTGGACATTTGGGCTGTTTCTATGTTCTTGCAATGGTGAATAATCCTACTATCAAATCTATTTAGAGAGATAAAAGATCTCAAATAAGCAAAACACTTTTGAGAAACAAAAATGAGGTTGGAGTCAGCATGGTATTGGTACAATTGCAGACACATCAACCAATGGAAAACAATTGAGAACCCAGAAATAGACCGTCAACTGATATTCCACAAGGAAATAAAAGCTATTATATGGGAAAATGCTAACTTCTTCAGCAAATGGTGCTGGCAAAACTGACCTTCCACCTGCAGAAAACTGAAACAGGATCCACATCTCACACCATACACAAAAATCAACTCAAGGCAGATCAGAGACCGGAGAGTAAAGACCAAAAAATCTTAACGTTCTTAAGAGAGACAAACCGGGATCAAGCTTAAAAGCACTAGGTATAAAGAGACTGCAAAATACAGCCAGAAATGCACAATCTAAAGAGGATAAAATTGATGCATGAGACCTTCTAAAGGTTAAATCTCAATGCACTTCACAAACTTTTCCCAAAGGGTGAAAAGATAACCTACAAACTGGGAGCAAACATTTGGTAATACCATCTCAGACATGAGTCTTAGGACAAAAGTTCACAAAATACTCCTGGGCCTCCACAAGAAAAAGACTGATAATCCAATTACAAAATGGGCAAATGACATGGAAAGAATTTTCACAGAGGATGATATTCAAATGGCGAACAGACACATGAAGAAATGCTCCAAATCACTGGCAATAAGAGATATACAAATCAAAACCACTATGGGATACTATCTCACTCCAGTAAAAGTGGCAAAGTTTAAGAGGGCAGCAAGTAATAGATGTTAGAGAGGATGTGGCAAGAAAGGAACTCTTTTTTAAAAATTAATTTTAATAAACATTTACAGAAATTTTGGATTTCCATTCATTCATTGTTGCATTTTTCTCCCTGCCCATCCCTTCCCCTGCCCCCCCCCAGTTCGCTCCTCTCTCTGAAAAGTAAAAGAAAAATTCCTTCATTGGTATACAATCATCCCTGAGTACACTCTATTATGCAACCTTCACTCTGGACTCCCATAATAGCCATAATAACCAATCATATATCACTTTTAAACTGTTCTTTCCCTCATCTGTTTCAATGCAGTATACAAAATTTATTCAATTTTTCTTAGTCTCACCCCAACCCTCATGTCAGTCCCGTTCTACAACAGTGGCACTATGAAGTATTTGTCCTTTTGTGACTGATATATTTAACTCACCATAATGTTCTCCAGGGTCATCCATTTTGAATATTATTGCATGAGTTCCTTGTTTTTCAATGCAGCATAGTATTCCATCGTGTGTATATAGCACAGCTTCTCTATTTATTCATTTGTTGATGGGCATTTAGGTTGTTTCCAAACCTTTGCTATTGTGAACAAAGCCACAATAAACATAAGTGTGTATATATCTGCCTGGGTAGCAGTTATGGTTTCTTTAGGGTATATTCCCAGTAATGGAATTACTGGGTCAAATGGTATCTCTATTTGCAACTTTTTGAGAAATCGCCATACAGCTGTCCATAGTGGCTGCACCATTTGACACTCCACCAACAGTGAATAAGGGTTCCATTTTCTCCGCAACTTTGCCAGCATTTGTTGCTTGCTGTTCTGTTAAATTTTGCTATTCTTCCTGGGGTGAGATGATTATCTCATAGATGTTTTGATTTGCATCTCTCTAAGAGCTAGGGATTTTGAGTGTTTCTTCATGTATTTGTTGGCCATCTGAATGTCTTCTTTGGTGAAGTGTCTGTTCATATCCTGTGCCCATTTTTATATTGGCTTATTTACCTTTATCTTGTTGTGGTGCTTGAGTATTTTATAAATTCTAAAGATAAGGCCCTTATCTGACATATCATTACCAAATATTTTTCCTGATCTGTGGCTTTCCTTTTTACTCTCTTGGAGAAGTTTTTAGATGTGCATAGTGATTTGATTCTTAGAAGGTCTCATTCATCTATTTGATTTTTTAGAAGGTCCCATTCAAGTACAACCTTTCCTGATCATAGATTTTTCAGGATGCTTGAGAAAGGAACTCTTATACGTTGTTGGTGGAATTGCAAAATGGTGCAAGCATTCTGGAAGGCCGTTTGGCGCTTCCTCAAAAAGCTGAACGTAAAAATTCCATATGACCCAGTTATTCCACTACTTGGAAAATACCCTGGGAATAAGAGAACATGAGAATATGAGCATGAGAATATGAGGCACAAACTGAGATTTGTCCACCTATGTTCATAACAGCTCTTTAGAACTTTTGTTAGGTCCTTGGCACCGTATTATGGAAGGAGCAGTTTGAAAAGATCTCAAGAAATTATCTTCTTCTCACTTGGTAGTGGTTATCAGAGCACAGGTAGGTTGCTAGTTGGAGAATGAAATATGTGGAATAAAGACAATTCTCTTTTTCTCTCTCTCCCTCTCCATATTAACATCATGACAGCTGGTTCTCTTAACCCAAAAGTGCACCTCTCCACAAGTTTGAATCCACCCACAGCTCTACTGAATAAAATCAGCGCTCTCTTCCTGTGCAATTTAGAACCTCACAAAACAAATGGAGTATCAGCTATGACTTGATTCAAACTCTGTGGTAATGTGTTGAGTTGTTGTATTTTATGATGCTTGCTATGCAATATTATTGTGAAACTAGATGCTGAAACACTCAATAAGATCTGCAATATTTTATCACCAAACACTAGTCCAGTACTTTTTCTCCTTTACTGTGAATCATCGTAATGCATTACTAACAAATGATAATATAATTTTAAAACATTGTTTCTAAAATATACTAATTAATTATAACCAGCTGGCTATTGTTGCTGTTGTTATGTGCCTTCGAGTCGTTTGCGACTCATAGCGACCCTATGTACAACAGCCCTAAACCCTGCTCTATCCTGTGCCAATCTCATTGCCTCTGACACACTCATCCTGACTACCCCAGTCACTGGATCAATCCACCTCTTAGAGGGTCTTCCCCTCCTGCGCTGTCCCTCCACTCTGTCCAGCATGATGTCCCTCTCCAAAGACCTGTCTCTCCTTACAACATGCCCAAAGTATGTCAGGCGAAGGCCCAGAATCCTTGCCTCCAAGGAGCAGCCTGGTTTAACCCTCTTTAGGATGAATCTATTTGTTTTCTTGGCTGTCCATGGTACATTCAGTACTCTTCTCCAGCACCACAGCTCAAAGATGTCAATTCTCCTTCTATCCTCCCTAGTCATTGTCCAACTCTCTGATACATAACAAGTGATTGCAAAAACCATGGCCTGTATCAGGCGCACCTTAGTCTCCAGAGAGACACCGTTGCTCTTGAGTACTTTAGAGAGGTCCCTAACTGCAGACTTTCCCATCACAATACGTTTTTTGATTTCCTGGCTACTGGTGCCAAGAGTGTTGACCGTGGAGCCGAGCAAACTGAAGCTGTGAACAATCTCAATCTCCTCACCATCCAGCTGGTAGGTTTGGTAAATAAGTAAAATTGAGTATGGGAATAGAAAATAGCCATTACTACAACAAACTATTACTTTTGCAAAATTTTTGAATGTGTATGTGTTGCAAATAAATGTGTGTGTCTCTGTGATTCATCATAAACAAGTTAAACAGTAGTAACACTAACCCGAGATCATGGCTGTGCCTATTGCTAGCAAAGATCACTTTTGAGGTCATGGGGAACATGATAGCATGTAGGTAGAGTAAAGTAAATGGATCACAACTTCACAACTAGAGCTGAGAGCACATACTTTGCCATCTATGGGTCACTTGTGTCATCCCTGAGCTTGAAGGACAACAAAACCTTCAGGAATAATGATTCTATGAATTCGAAGCTACATAGTTTATAGGTTTTTCTAATCGGAAAAGCCATCTAAGAAATTGGAACGAAAGCACTTATAAAACAACCTTTGTTCTTGTGACAAGTAAATCTTAGGTCAGTCTACTGATATTCAATAATTAAAAGGCCAATGACAGAGGAGAAAAAAAATCTGAATATGTATCTCATAACTTTATGGGATATATATTGCATCGTTTTGATCATTACAGGGTATTTGAAACAGGTAACTGATGATGTAAGTAACTATGACTAACTGACATAAGGTATTTTATAAACAGTAAATGAATACACTAGATTAGAAATAGTCAACTTTACATGAAATAATGAAATAATGATGAGGCATCTTCAAGTCAGTGCTGTTATCTGGCAGATTACCAGGGCACATGCTGTGAGTGCCTGTCTCTGTTTCATGATGTCTCTGGGTATCTCGGCCGTTTATCTGAGGGCTGACATACAACCAAGTACCATGCTTACTTTCTGCTCTACTCTGGAGCTTAGTTGTTAATGGAGCTTTGTCCTCTAGCAAACATGAGGGACCATTGCTATCTACTCCATATCTCAATATAATAAGCTGAGACAAAATGGAAAGAAAAAATATATTAGTGAAGAAGAAAGAGACCTCTTGCCACCACCAGTTAAGAAACCTCACCACCAAGAAAAGAGAAGCCATAGCCAAAATGGAGACCTGAGATGAGGTGAGACTTGAGGGTGGGGGCAGGCCAGTATTGGTAACACTGAGAACTTTGTTGGACAATTGAGAGGGAAAGCCAATAATGAAGGGCTGAGAACTTGGGAACAATGTCCTAGAGCCATGAGGCTCAAGGCTGAGTTGCCTGCATGCACATTTGGGGAGCTATCTTGACAGTATTATGTTATTGACCTGGATTATAATCTTTTAATTTACTCATTATGGCTCTAGTGGTTTGTGAGCTGTCATATCAGATTTTGGACCCACCAAAGCAGTAAGATTAGCTTTGAGATGAGTACAAAGAGGTTTGGGAACAGTTTGTTTTGCGTTATTGATGCTGTGGCCAGAGCAATTCCCCTATGTAAAGTTGATAAAGGTCAGATATGGCCTTCTGCATGGTGCTTGATCTTTTTTATAGTTTGTATCAGGAGTGGGACTTTATGTGACAACTCAAGAGTCATGGAAATGTGG
>NW_006399823.1:4981531-4983969 GCF_000299155.1 Elephantulus edwardii | reverse complement strand
AAGGACCTGATGTGGGCCACCCTTGGCCAAGTGTCCTTCAGATCCACACTTAAAGCTTTTGGCTGGAGATGAGGGTATAGAACCCCAGGCCCAATGCACATGTGTGAATAAAATTATTTGGGGGATGAATAAAGAAGGTCAAATTGCTAATTCATTGAAAAAAAAATCTACATGTTAAGGTTTTTGTTTATTGAACTTTATGAATATTGCTATTTCTGGTGGGGTTTTGTTGTTGTTGTTCATATAGTCACCCCTGGGTCAATTGGTAGCACTATGATTGACAGAGAAGAGATTGAGATTGTTAACCATTACAGTTTTCTCAGCTTCACAATCAACACTCTTAGCACCAGCAGTTAAGAAATCCAAAGACATATTGTACTGGGAAAATCAGCTGTCAAGGAGCTTTCCAGAGTACTGAAAGAAAAGATGTCAGTCTAGAGACTAAGGTGTACCTGGTAAAGGCCATGGTATTCACAATTACTTATTATGCATCAGAGAACTGTACAACAACTAAGGATGACAGAAGGAGAATAGATGCCTTTGAGTTGTGTTTCTGGAGAGGAGTCTTGAATATATCACGGACCACCAATGAAACAAATAGGTCTGTCTTGGAGAGCATGAAACAAAGTTTCTCCTTGGAGGCTAAGTTTTAATTCTCCATCTCACATACTTTGGGCTTGTGGCCAGGAGGGACTTGACCATGGAGAAGGACTTCATGCTCAGAAGGGTGGAAGAACAGCACAGTAAAGGAAGACTCTGGAAGAGATGGATTGATGATTGATACAGTACCTGAGGCAATGGAGGTAGGTGTGTCAGAGTCAGTTAGACTGGTTTAAGAGAGTGCAGGCTTCAGAGCTGTTGTACATAGGATCATTATGAGCCTCAGGTGACTTGACAACACATAACAACTTAGTAATGTTAGTATCTATTATAAAAAAGTGAATGCTATGTGTTATAATTATGATAAACTGTATTCAGAGACACTATGCAGCTTGCTAGTTGTGATTGGAAATACTAAAAGTGGAAGAATTGTCCTAGAGAAATGCTTGTTTTATACAGTAGAATTAGAAGGCTTCGTGGACGTTTAAGTCCTTCAGTACTCTGAAGAGATTTCTGTTCGAATGTATTATGTATAAGATTGCCTGGAATTTTGTGTACATTTAAAATGAAGAGGGTCTTTAACTTCTTAAAACTGGAACAAGAAGTTTGGCTTCTGAAGCAGGGTAAGGTTGATCCCCAAAAGAGCCCCTTTCCAGAGTTTTAAGATAAAGGGAGCTGGCAAGTATGCTGACTCCTGGTAACCACCTAGATCCAACATAGGAATGAAGATGTGTGCAGCATTGAAAAGACAGGTTGAGTTTGGAAACGTTCCATCAGCATCGTTGCCCTAGCATACACAGATACACAGATATACGGATAAGTGTAAAAGAGTCTCTGTCTTTGAAAAGCAGAGAGTCATGTGAACCCTATTCTTGTTGGCTTGGCTCCATGTAGGGGCTAAGACTGAATTAAGGGATCAGTCAGCCTGAAACACAGGAAGAAGTGTGGACTCCTGGGTTTGTAGCTGATGCTCATTTGGACATCTCCTTGGATGGCTTCAAATAAATGTACCAGAACCCCCCCAAAAATGTTCCATGTTGTGAGCTAGTGTTGTTAGCTGCCATGTAATGGTTTGTTCTTGATTATACTTTGTTTATGGATGCAGGTAATAAAACTTTTAACTTGAACAGAAGATACTTTAGATAAAGAAACATGCTTCTTTCCTAAGAGTACTGATGGTGGTGGTGGTGGTGGTTATTATGTGCCGTCGAGTCGCTTGCAACTCATAGCGACCCAATGTACGACAGATCTAAACCCTGCTCTATCCTGTGTCAATCACACTGCCCCTGACACACCAATCCTGATTACCCCAGTCACTGAATCAATCCACCTCATAGAGGGTCTTTCCCTCTTTGCTGTCCCTCCACCCTACCAAGCGTAATTTCCCTCTCCAAGGACCACTCCCTCCTTCCAACATGTCCAAAGTATGTCAGACAAAGCCTCAGAATCCTTGCCTCCAAGGATCAGTCCAGTTTGACCCTCTCAAAGATGAATCTGTTTTCTTGGCAGTCTATGGTACCCTCAATACTCTTCTCCAGCACCACAGCTCAAAGGCGTCAATTCTCCTTCCAATCCTCCTTAGTCATTGTCCAACTCTCTGATGCATAAAAATTGATTGCAAAGACCATGGCCTGTATCAGACGCACCTTTGTCTCCAGAGTGACACCATTGCTTTTCAGTACTTTGGAGCGGTCCCTAACAGCAAAATTTCCCATCACAATACGTCTTTTAGTTTCCTGGCTGCTGGTGCCAAGAATGTTGACTGTAGAGCCAACCAAACTAAAGTTGTTAACAGTCTCAATCTCTTCACCATCCATCCTGATTCTGCCAATTGGTCC
>NW_006399823.1:4937973-4980538 GCF_000299155.1 Elephantulus edwardii | reverse complement strand
TTGTGGGAGGATGCCAAAGGTATCATCCAGGATGAGTGCAAATGGTCATTACAAAGACAGAGGAGGAAAAAAGATCAAAATGGATGTCAGAAGAAACTCTGAATATTGCACTGGAGCACAGAGAAGCCAAAGCAGAAGAGAGAATTCAAAATACTAAAGAGCTGAAAAGAAGGTTCCAAAAGGCAGCACGGAATGATAAAGCAAAATATTACAATGAAATGTGCAAGGAACTGGAGCCAGAAAATCAAAGGGGCTGAACTCATTCAGCATTCCTTAAGCTCAAAGAATTGAAGAACAAATTCAAACCTATAGTTGCTTTAATCAAGGATGCTTTCAGCAGAATGTTAAATGAGCCAGGAAGTATTAAAAGAAGATGGAAAGAGTACTGCTAGGGGTGAACAAATCAGAAATTTTCTATTTAAAATAGGGATAATTAAGGCATGAGTCATGAAGTTGATAGTTCCACACCTTCATGAATACAGTTCTTATGATTGAATATAAGGGGAAATTGGATTCTTAAGTGTGATGATGTGATGATGATGACTAGAAAAACCAGAGGGTGGACTGTGGAGTTTATCTTTCAGTATGGCTTCCCTAGACATCTGAATGTGGATGACTGACAATGTAGGTGACATGGACTATGTAAATGGGACAAGTTGCCTTGTCAAAGGGGCCTGGCTATCCACCATTCTACACGGGGATTGGCTAGTCTCACCAATAAATTGAACAGCTCTAGCCACAGACAGATCTTATCAGTGAAGAGGAAAGAGACCTCTTGTCACCACCAGTGAAGAACCTTCACCATCAGGAAAAGAGCAACTATGGCCGAAATGGAGACCTGAGCTGAAATGAGACCTGGGAGCAGGGTGAGCCAATATTGGCAGGACTAAAAACTTTGTTGGACAATTGGGGAAGAAGAGTCAATAATGGCAGGACTGAGAACTTGGGGACAATGGTCTTGAGCCACAGGCTTGTGGCTGAGATGCCTGAGTACACATTATGGGAGTTGTCTTGACAGTACTGTGATATTAATATATATTATAACAGTTTTACTTCACCAGTATGGTTCTGTGTGGTCTTTGAGCTATCACACCAGATTTTGGACCCTCCAAAGCAGTAAGATTGGGTTGAGATGAATAGAAAGAGATATGTGTGTGGCTGATCTCATGAGAATTGGTTTTGTGTTATTGATGTTGTTGACAGGAACAGTTCCCCTTTGGGAAGTTGATAAAGGTAAGACATGACTTTCTCCATGTGGTCCTTGCACTTTTTTACAAGCCCAAATGTCCCTTAATAAATAAATGGATGGAGAAATTGTGGTATATTCACACAACGATTGCTATGTAGCACTCAGAAGCAATTTTGTAAAATAATAAATAACATAGGAGAGTCTAGAGAACACTACGTTGTATCATGCATCATGAGGACAAATACTGCATACAACCATTATTATAAAAATATAATGATAAGTAGTATGATGTATGTAAATCTCCAAAAGCAGAAGAGGTAGTTGGCAGTGTGGCAGAGTGTAGGGAGAAGTCGGGATAACTAAGATATTTTTTTTTGCTTGTTGTTGAGATGTATTCCATGTTGAAAGCTGTATTCAATCGTCTACAGCAATTGTTTCAGATCCTCTTTGCTTGCAGCAAACAAGGTTATTTCATCTGTGTGATGTATGTTATTGGGGAGGTTTCCTCTGACTCTGATTCTACACTCTTATTAAAAAGTGCAACCTCTTGAGTGAACCTCTAAGCAAATCTTGAATGATTTGCTCAGGATACATATTGAACAAGTATAGGGAAAATATACAGCCCAACACACATTTTCTTGACTTTAAACTATTCTCTAGCTCTGTTCAGACAACAGCTTCTTAGTTTAGGTAAGAGTTTCACATAAGTACACATACGTGTACTGTGATTCCAATTATTCGTAATGTTATTCATAATTTCTTAAGGTCCACAATGTCAAACCCTTTTGCATAGTCAATTAAACACAAATAGACATCTTTCTGACGTTTTTTGCCTTCAGCCAAGATTCATCTGACATCTGTAATGATATCCCTGGTTTAATGGCCTCTTTGAAGTCCAACTTCAATTAATGGAATTTCTCTACTCTAGCCAGTTTTGGAAATTTACAGAAAGATTTTATGTGCATATGATATTTATGATACTGTTTGATAACTGCCACATTCTGTTGGATCAGCCTTCTTGAGAATGGGAGCACATTGACAGACTGACACTTGAAAATACCAAGGCTTGATTTTTTTTTATTTACACACACACACACACACACACACACACACACACACACGGTATACATATATCTTCATTGGCCCATTAATATAATTGAAGGATGAATATAATTTTATAATAGTATAGATGTTGTTGTTGTGTACCATAGAGTTGGAACCAACAAATAGCTGATACTCCAGTAGGTTTTCAGAGGTAGTTTGTTGCACTGAATAACTGCCCATTTTTCTCCCACAGAGCAGCTAGTGACATTAATCTGCCTTCCTTTGGGATTGCAGCGTATCTTCTTGTTCCTTGGCCACCAGAGCTCCATACATACAAATATAGTCTCTCGGTATCTTTGTCTGTCTACTGATCTTTATATAGTTATTTTTTTTTCAATTTCTTAACTAAAAATAAAATTCAAATGTTATTTAAATTCATACTGTACATATATTAGCTTGGATGGCGTAGTCTGTAGGGAGTTACACTGATAATCCAAAGTGACCTACAATATCTATGTAGGGGGGAAATAGACAATCTCTTCCTGTGTGATTTACATTCTCAGAAATCCAATAGAGGGTCAGTAATAGTTGATACCAACTTAATGGCAAATATATATATATATATATATAGCAGCTGGCATTGAGAAGAATGGGAATACCAGAGCACTTAATTTTGCTCATTCTAAACCTATGCATGCACCATAAGGCTGTTGTGCAAACAAAATTGAGAAGGGAGTGTGGTGCCAGGGATGTATTCTCTGTCCATACCTATTCAATAGCTATGGTGAGAAAATAATTCATGAAGTTGGACTCTATTAAGAGGAATGTGGTATAAGGATTGAGGGAGACTTATCAATAGCTTGTGTTATGCGCTTGTTGAACATGAGAAGGGCTTGAAGCACTTGTTGCAGAAGACCAAGAAATGCAGTCTTTGGTATGGATTGCATTTCAGTGTCATGAAAACAAAGATTTTTACTTTTGGAAAAATAGACAGTTATGATGAATGGAGAGGAGATTGAAACTGTCAATAGCTTCATTTTGCTTGGGATGTTGGAAAAATGTGCAGTTAGGGACCTCTCCAAATTATTGAGGACCATTAATGTCAGTTTCAGGACTAAGGTGCATCTGATTCAGGCCACAGTTTTTCTAATCACTTGCTATGCATCTGAGAGCTGGAAAAATGAACAGGTATGATAGAAAAAGAATTAATGCCTTTCAGCTGTGATATTGAAGAGGAGCACCGAACATCCCATGAATGGCCAAAAGTACAAACAGATTATGTCTTGGAGAGGGTGCAGCTTGAGTGTTCCTTGAAGGCAAGAATGGTGAGGCTTTACCTCACATACTTTGGGCATGTTGCTAGGAAGGCTACTCATTAGAGAGAGACATGATGCTGGGAAAGGTGAAGGGTCAGTGAAGTAGAGGAAGACCATAAATCAGGTGGATTGGCATGCTGACTGCTGCAATGGACTCCTGTGTCAAGAAGTATGAAGATGTCACAGGATAGACCATGGCTCATATATTTTGTTCATAGGGTCACTATGATTGTACTTAACTCAATGGTACCTGATAACAATAATCTCGTGTGATAAGAGTATATCTAGTCTACTATTCAGAGCATTTGGTTGTGGCAGTGAGAAATCTATACCTAGATCAAGAATCAGTTTTCCAAGTGAAGCAAAGAAGCACTATATGATTAAAAAGCAATATGAATGTACATCAAGAATATGTCTTTTCTCCATTCAATCTACATGCTGAGCAAATATATGTGTGAAATTGGATTATATGACGAGAAATGTGGCATCGGGTCAGAGGAAGATTCATTAACAATCTGTATGATGCAAATGAAAAAAATTTGCTTGTGAGAAATGGGGGAAAATGGAAATGCTTGCTGAAGAAGACGAAGAACTAGTCTTGACCATTACTCTGTTGTAAGATGCCAAGGCCTATGTGGCATGGCTAGCCCATGACCATCTTCCAGCCACCTTTTCCCTGGCATCTGCTAAAGATAGTGGCCCAATCCCATCACAGTCATGTCCTGGCAAGCAACAGAACCACCGCCTGCTAGGTTGAGAGGCTACAGTTTTACTACCCATCTACCACCCTCACTGTCGAGCAACAGGAGAATCAATAGCACAGATAATTAGGGGAAAGCACTTCTGTCTAGCTACACCATGAGGGACCCCTTAAGGTCAAGCAGAAGGGGCCTGGACAGATTGAGCCAGGCAAAAAAGGAGCACCAATATATAGGTCCTTCATAAAACATTGCCATACCCAGGACATTATACAGTTACAACAACCTAGCATCTACTAAGAAAAGGCACATATAATGCCAAGAAAGCAGCAATACACCTCAGTTATCATGAAGGAAAAAAATAACCCTTCTACTAAAAAAGCAAAACAAAACAAAACAAAAATCAACAAAAAACCCAAAACCCAAATGAATACCCCAGATAGAGAGATCTGGAAGAAATACATCGTTGTGGAGTTATTTAAATAGCTGCAGAAGAAGATGCAATTAATGGAAGAAACAATGGATGAAAAAGTAACCAAGAGACAACAATCCAGAAGAAATATATTAATGAGGAACAACTTGAACAGCTATGGAAGAAAAGATTTATCGTATAGATAAAGAGATATGAGAACTTAAAATCATCACAAGATAGAGTGTACAGCCAATACAGTACTAGAAATAAAAGTAAAGAATGAGAATGGAATCCAGAATATTAAGACCAAAATATCTGAAGTGTCCAACATGCTGTTAAGGAAAGAAAAAAAAATAGAACAGAGAATCAGTGAGCTGGAAGACAAGAACCTCACTGGAAATGCACTAGAATAAAAATCAGAGATCAGATGTGAAGAAAACATTAGAATCATGTGGGATGATGTCAAAAGGAATAACACATGAATTATTGGAATGACAGAACATAGGAGTGACAGAGAAATCACTGAGAATATTGTGGAAGAAGTACTAGAATAAAATTTCCCAAGTATTTTGTAGAATGGGGAAATCCACATTCAAGAAACATAGTAAACACCAAATTGACTAGATGCAAAAGAAAAACATCAAGACATATCATAGTAAAATTCTCCAAATTAAAAGATAGGGATAGGATACTAAAAGGATTCTAGTCACAAGAAAAACAGAGAATCACCTAAAAATCGGAAACAATTAGATTAATTTCTGATTTCTAAGCAGGTACTCTGCAAGCTAGAAGACAATGGGATGGCATAAAAATAAGTTAAAAGAAAACAATTTCCCACCAAATTTACCCAGTAAAGCTCTCCATTAAAAATGGAGGAGAAATTAGATTCTTTTGCAGAAAAGAATGAACTTAAGGAATTTGTCAAAACAAGATCACATCTACAAGGCTTTTTTAAGGGAAATTCTTTATAGAGAGACACCAGAGGAAAATGGACAGACCATACTAACCAGAAACATGAGATACAACAAAACGGCAATTATAAAACCTGGCCTGACAATAACCACACTTAATGTGAATTAACTAAATGTACCTACTAAGAGAAAAAAGAGTAGCAGAATGGATATAAAAACAAAGCCCAAAGCCCATCAATATTTTGTTTATAAGAGACACATCTAAAAAAAAAAAAAAGAAAGAGAAAGATAGACTCAAAATCAAAGGCTGGAAAAAATATATCAAACAAATGGCAACCTCAAAAAAAGCAAGAGTGACAATACTAATCTCTGATAAAATACATTTCATAATAAAAATTACCATAATAATGAATGGTATTACATATTGATTAAAGGCAAAATATATGAGGAAGACATAACCTTGGTCAACATTCATACACCAAATGATAGACTTGCAAAATACATAAAAAAAACAGTTAACAGAATTGAAGAAAAAAAAATAGACAGCACCACAATAGTGGTAAGAGATTTCAACATACCACTGTCAACAAAGAATAGGTCAATCAATCCAAAAGAAACTCAACAAAGATGCAAAAGGTCTAATCTATACAATCAGCCAACTTGACCCTGTGGATGTTTTCAGGGTACTGCACCCACTAAAATTCACTTCACTTTCTCCTCAAGTCCATATGATATATTCTTCAGAATCTATCACATATTAGAACACAAAGCAAGCCTCAACAAATAAAGAATGAAATAAAAAAGTTCCTTGCAATGAGGGTTGTAGAGTGGATTATATTTGGGGCTAGGGGATGGGGTTTGGGGAGGTGCGGGGGGGGGATTGTGTACCAATGAGGGAGTTTTTCTTTTGCTTTTCAAGGAGAGGAGCAAATGGGGGGGGGGGGGGTGGGGTTTGTGCGGGGAGAAGGGTGCAACAATGAATGAATGGAATCCCAAAATCTCTGTAGATGTTCATTGAAATGAAAAATAAACAACCTAAATGTAAAAAAAAAAGTTCCTTGCGAAACAAAATTAACCCACCAAAAACCCACCACAGTCTTCTGTATAGATAATGTCTCAACATCAAGAAAACAAAGGTACTCACCTGAATTCAACTGTCAACATCATGATAAATAAAGGATTGACACTGTTAGTAATATAATCATGCTTGGATCTACAATAAACATCTTTGGTACCAACAGTTAGGAAATCAGAAGATTTATTCCATTAGTCATGTCCGCTCTAGGGGATGTCTCAAAAACTTAAGAAAATGATGTCACTTTGAAGACTAAGGTGTACCTAATTCAGGCCATGGTCTTTGCCTTTACCTGCCACACATTAGAAATTTGGACAATGAGTAAGGATAATAGAAGAATTGATGCCTTTGAGTTGTGGTACTACAGAAGAGTACTGAATATCCATGGATTGCTAAAAGAATATATAGAATGCCTTGGAAGTAGTGCAACCAGAGTGCTCCTTAGAGGCAAAATTGATGAGGTTTCATATCTTGCACATCAGAAATATTGCTAGAGGAGGCTATTCCTTGAGAGGGACATCATGCTTTGAGAGGTAGAGGGTCAGTGAAGGAGACAATGACTATCAAGGGATGGATTGGCACAGTGACTGCAACAGTGGGCTCAAGTGTGTCAGATACTGAGAATCACACAGGATAAAGCAGTGTTCAGGTCATTAGCTCATAGGGCTACTAAGTACCACACTCAACTCAATGGCACCCAATAACAGCAATTATTCAGAATTACAGAGTCCTGGAGAAGAATTTTAATACCCAAGTTATTCTAATCAATATTACTATGATTTTTCTATAACCAGATACATGAATAAGGCCATTCCACACACAATGATCTGTCCAGCTCTTTCAGGCCACTTCATTTGACCCAGGCACTCAAATAAATTTTGATTGTTTAGTCACTGGAGTTTGGAAATCTATAGTTCTGTATTATCTGAGCAAATGTGTTTTAAGTATTGTGATAATATAATAAAGAATATATAAAGTAAAATAAACTAATGCTACTAATAAAATAATATTAGTGGTATATATTCAATCAACATGAACAAGAGCATAAAAAGTGTATTAAAGGAACAGTTAGTATTTTAAGCAGAAATGTTAAAAAAAAGAGACGTCTGGACAAGTTGTTTTAAGCATTCACAAAGTCAAATCTGCCTTCAAGTGTGTGATTAGGTAAAGAAGATTTAACACATGATTAAGCAGAAAGATGTGCATGGGTAGGAACTTATGAAGCACATTAAATTGAAACATTCTCTTTTGATATTTTAGATAATCTTATTCTCAAGAGGTATGATACAAGTTCCATTTCTGGAAAGTACCTAAGTCTGTTTTGGAAAGATTAAAGGATATTTTAGAAGACAGAAAAAGAAATAAAATTATGTATAAAGTATCATACTCGATTTTGCTAAATTTTTACTTACTTGAAAAAGAGAATAGAGATAATAAAATATTGATTAAATGAAAGTCAAATGACTTTTCAGTGAAATATCTCCTTTCTTGTGCATCTTTCAATTGATATATAAGATAATTTTCTGAAATACTCATTAAATAAACACTGAAGTTTATGTAGTTAAGATTTATCACTTCATGAAATCCAGGTTGAAGAATCATTTTCATAAAAATGGATCATTTACTTTAAGGAAGATTAGAATACTCTTTTAGCTAGGGAAGAATTTCTTACCTCCAATTGCCACTTGCTGAAAGGGTGCATATGTTGTAAGTAAGCAAAGGTATGAATTAATGTCAATTAAACTTGACTAAGCAGCTGTACTACCAAAAACAAATCAGGGAAATCCTTGCCCTCCTTTAAATAGACAATTCAAAGTTCTTATCATTCATTTTTTTGTGATATATTAGCATATTTTAGAGAAAATTATTGGCAATATCAGTACGTATTGTGAAGAGATTGAGATAGTTAAGTTTTAGTTTGCTTGGCTCCAAAGTCAACTCTCTTGGTACCAACAGCCATGAAATCAAGAGATGAATTGCATTGGGAAAGTCAGCTATCAGGGACCTCTCCAGAGTACTGAAGAGCAGCGCCATCAGGCTGGAGCCTAAAGTGCGCTAATCTGGCCTACAGTCTTTGCAGTTGCATGCTGTGCATCAGAGAGTTGCACAGTGACTAGGGATAATAGAAAGTTAATTGATGCCTTTGAGCTGTGGTGCTAGAGAGGAGTGTTGAATATACCATGGACTGCCAGAAGAACAAACAAGTTTGTCCTGGAGAGGATGAAGCCAGAATACTTACTCCTTGAGTCAAGCATTCGGAAGCATTGTCTGACATACTTTGGACATGTTGCAAGGAGGGACCAGTCCTGGGAGAAGACCGTCAGGCTTGTGAGGGTGGAGGGACAGCACAGGAGACTAAGACCCTCTATGAGGTGGATTGATTCAGTGACTGGGGTAATCGGGGTAGGTGTGTCAGAGACAGTGAGATTGGCACAGGATAGAGCAAGGTTTAGGGCTTTTGTATATATGGTCGCTATAAGTGTAGGTGACTCAATGGCAAATAACAACAACACTGAGGTGAGTAAAATAACGTAGGACATCTTTAAATCCTAAGCGTGTGAAGAGTTAGCTGGTTTTCAGTTTCTTAAGTTATTCTCTTCCAAATAGTAATTGTAGCCACAATACACATATTAAGGAAAATTTCCTCTTTAAATTTGAGAATAAATATTTTTAGGAGCAAGCTCTTAATCTTTTAGCATTCCTCTGAGTCTTCAGACAAACAAATGTGTCATTCCTAAGCCACTCTCATTGTATACTCGTTCCCAGGTCAAAGGGTTTCCCAAAATAGGAAATATACTTAAAACACTGTGATGATAGTGCATTTTAGCTGTTTATTGATTATGACATTTCTAACTTTACTATTTTCAAGAAGGAAACCAAGTATTTGTATACTATTTTTATTGGCATTCCTTTGATAAGTAATTTTTAAATTGAATCACAGAAAATACAGCCTTTTATTGTTGGCTTATTGTTTGTTAAAGTAAAAGTAAAACAACCAAAAATCTTACTCACAACTAGATCATAGAAGAGGTAGATCTCTGTACGACAAGTTTTAAGATAGATACTTTAATTCTATACACTTCATTTTATTATTTTAGTAAAATTCTTCAAAATGAAAGCATTTTTCTTTATGTTGATTTATCTAGACAGGCTATGCTTTTATCTATGTGGAAAAAAAATGAAAATTCAGAATAACTAGGAAATTTCTGATATATAGTAATAATGAGTTCTGGTACCTATGCCAGCTCAACTCTACAGCAAATACAATTTGCTAACAATTACAAAAACTATTGTATTTATCAATCAGAATTTTCATTTTATATTTAATGCTTTATATTTATTTAATGGGGTGCTCTCATGGACCAGTGGTAAGGAGTTGTAGTGTTAACTCAAAGAGATGCAGTTCAAATCCACTAGCTGCTCTGTAGAAGATGGATGGACAATCTCTCCTGTGTGATTTACTGTCTCTGAAAATCCACTGGAGGGTCAGTTATGAGTTGATACTGACACAAGAGCATCTAACAACAACAATAACATCTCTTTATTTGCGTCGCCTAATTGAATAGCTTTTTTAAAGTATTTTTATTCTATGATGCATATCCAGGTCCCCTCAAAGCCAGGTTCTGTTGTATGATGTTTTTTGGTTGGTTGTTTTTATTTTTTCTTTCCATTTGTATGGGTTATAATTTTTTCTATTTCTTTTTTGGCATCTTGCTACTTTTACATTAGAAACTGGAAAATTAAGATAAGGACATGTAACAACTATAAGTACTGATACGTCCCTTCCCCTCCTGTACAGGTCTTAGTCAGGTTATTATTATTATCATTTCTTGTTTAGTTCTTTTGTTTGTTCACTGACTTGGTTGAATTAATTCGGTGAAGTCTATTTCCTCAAGGTACAATCTCTAATGCCTCTGCTAAGAGAGTTTGTTCCCTGCTCCCCACCTCATTTTTATCTTTAAGCCTAGCTTGCAGGGAATTACTCTTAGCTCAACATAGTTTATCAGCATTCATTGATTGGTCAGTTTATGCTTAAGCTTCTTAGCCATTACGATTTTCATCTTTTACCATTGGATCTCTGTGTGGTTTCCACAGCTTTGCAAATTTAGGAGTTTGACAAACATTTATCTAAGTTCTAGTAGATTGGAAGTGACTCTTAAGAAAGAGAATCTTTATGTGCACGAGGGAGCTCTGGTGTCCTAGTGGCAAGAGGCTGCACTGCAATCCTAGAGGTGTGTGGTTCGAATCTACCAGATGCTCTGTTGGAGAAGGGGGTGAAATCTCCTCCTGCACCATTCAGATCCTATTTGATCTTACATAGACACACTAATAAGATTTCAAAAAAAATTTAAAGTTTTTCTTAAAAATAAATATGTGTAACATCTTCCAAACCTCCAAGGATGACTGAGATTTTAGCAGACACATATTTTACTATTTCCCTCATCTCCTATTTAAACTTCTTGATAGTCTAAAATTATTAGCCTCCACTGATATCTTAAAATATGCCTTGACAATAAATTGTTTTATATTGTTATTAAGTGTCATTGGTTGGGACAGACTCATAAGTGACCCTGCACTGGGTTTTCAGAGACTGTAAATTGCAAAGGAGGAGATTGCCCACATTCTTCCAAGGAACAGCTGTTCCGTCTAACCTCCTGCCTTTATGATGTCAGTACAATTTCTTACCACTAAGCCACCAGAGCTCTCAAAATAGTTCCATAGTCTGATTCAAATAAAGCTGGCCATTTTGGGGTTTTCCACTTTCTGAGATTTGCTCTAAACGTAATGCCGTCAATAGTAGAAAATGCAGTAACATTACACATTCCGTTAGGAACTAACAATAAAACAGGAACTGAGAAAAGTAAGGTAGATGGAGAAGTTGCTTTTTTTGGCTGTGTTACTCAATTCTTATCTATGGTGCAGTATTTGGAGCTCTATGTAAAGTGACTGCTACCACACATCTACTAACATTTGTCCAGTGTTAAGTCTTATCTAGCAAGTAAACTGAAAGATGGGAGCTGTTATTTTCTCTGGAGTATGGAATAGCTTAAATATATCTCTTGCATCAAGAAGCTGTCAGAAATGGGTACTGTCAAGTTTGTTGAACTAGATCAGAAACAGAGGAGTGGAGATGTAAGGGGCATACACTACCCATCAGCTCTCTTACTGAGATTCATCTCACATAATGATACAATAAAGGAAGCAGGCATCAGATGCTTTCACCTGACTGGCACAAACTACTTTGTATATAAGTTTTACTGCATATAATTAAAGACATGAGATGCACCAGTTCACTCACTGCCGAATCCATGATGTAGAACTTTTTTGCTTCAAGGAATTTGAGGAAATTGTCTTTAACACTTCACTTACACGCTTGAAATTACTTTTTTCACAATAGAGGGAGGTCTGGGGGAAAGCACAGCTCCTGGATAGAATTTTATCACCCTTTTTATAAATATTTGTAGACCTGATTAAAAAGAAAACAATGCTCAATTTGTTGCAAACACCTTGGCCAATCTTTACAGTCATTCAATCTCTTCTTATGTTAGTTTTGAAAAAAGTCAATAGATGTTTCTCTTTGGTAAAATTGAACTAATATTACCAGTTTGAATATTTCACTTCTTTGCTATTTTTAGATATATATTATTGTCATTCTAATGTTGACTAATAGCAACTTTATGTACAACAGGATGGAATGTTGCCCAGTTCTACATCAACTTCATGGTACTTGAGTCCATTTTTGCAGAGCCACTGTGTTGATTCATCTTGTTGAAAGTCTCCCTCTTTTTCATTGACTTTTAAGCATTGTAAGCATGATGTCATTCCCCAGGAACTCATTCCTCTTGATAACATGTCCAAAATATATAAGACAAGTTCTCACCATTCTTGTTCATAAGGTGCACTTCTATAGCATTTCTTTGAAGACATTCATCCTTTTGGCAAACAACCAACAACAAAAAAAAACACAAACATACCAACAAAACCTACAGTTTTCAAATAGATTCCAAATCATGGTGACCCTCCACTGACTTTCTAAGGTTATAAATCTGTGGAAGGAAGTTGCTCATCTTTCTCCTCAGGAATGCTGGTAGATCCAACCTCTCAGTTAGTAGCCTGACATGTAACACACTATATCACCAGCTGTTTTTGTTATTCTGGACAGCTATAATATGTTAAATATTATTCACCATCACATTAATGAAAAAAGCACCAATTCATCATAAATCTTCGTTATACTTAAAGATTCTTTATGCAAGTAAGACAACTAAAAACATAGCACAGGTCAGCTACACTTAAACACAATTATATATTTCTTGTAATGTAGTACTATGTTCCATCCACAGCTTGCCATCCAGAAGGCTTTCAGAGGTGGTAAATCACAGAGGAATCTATTGCCTATCTTTCTCCCACAGAGAACTTCGTGTGTTCAAAACTCTTGCCTTTGGATTGGCAGGGTAACACCTTACCACTAGGCTACAAAAACTCATAAATGGAGATAAGTTTGAAATTGTCAATTATTGTGTCTTTGATCTACAATCGACACTTTTGGTACCAGCAGTCGGGAGATCAAGAGATATATAGCACTGGTCAAGCTTGCTATCAGGAGCCCCTCTACAGTCCTGAAGATAATGATGTCTGTTTCAAGATGAGAGTATCGTTCATTCAGGTCATGATTTTTCCAGTTTACAACTATGCATCTGAGACTTGGACAATAAATAAGGATGGCAGAAGAAAGATATAGTGACTACAGCGTTAGGCTGAAGAGTGACAGAGATGATAAGGATGGAGCAGAACTGTTCATAGGGTCACTTTGAGTCATCTGTGATTCAATGATACCTAACAACAACAACAACAACAACAACAACAACAACGGTATTTTTGCCTTCTTGCGCCCTGAATTGGTATTTTGTAGATTTTCCCAATGCAATGCATTGTTTGATTCCTTGACTGAGGTGTTGATTGTGAATCCAAGTAAAGTGAAATCCTTGACAATGTAAAACATGTCATGTTGTTTATTGGTCCAGTTGAGAGGTTTGATTTGGTTTTTATTATACTGAGAGTAACCCAAAATAAAAGCTAATTTGATATTCACCACTTAGTGGTTTAATTCTTCATATTCAACAAACCAGGCATGTTATCTGCATGTTGCAGTTTGTTAATGCGTTTTCCTCCAATCCTGATGCTACACTATCCTTTGTATTATTTAGTTTCCAGATATTTTGTTCAACACTCAAATATATTAAGTGTACTAAAAAGATATAAACCCTTGATAACACTCCTTTTGCTTTCAGCCACACAAAATCCACTAGTACTGTTTGAGTGTACCTAGATGTACAGGTTCTAAAGTGAGAACAACTAGAGTATTCAGAAATTCCCTTTCTTTATAATGCTATTAAGAACTTATTATAATGACTACCGTATAATGTCTTTGCATAGTCAATAAAAAGCCAAAGTAAATGTCTGTTACTGTTTGTTTTCAGTCATGTTCATCTGACATCAGTAATGATATCCCTCATGCTATTTCCAAATCCTCTTCTGAATTTGGCTTGAACATTTAGGAGTCCTCTATTGATGTACTATGCCAGCCATTCTCAGAATTACTGTCAGTAAACTAATAATAATTTAAGTTAGGATTAATAATATTGTTATATAATTTCCATATTGTGTTAAATAACTTTTGTTTGGAATGGGCAAAAAAAAATACACTTTTTCAACTAGTTGCCCAGGTAATCTGTCTTCTTCTAAACTTTGTTATATATATGAGTAAGTGCCTCCCACATTGCATCTTTTTATTAGGACATTACAATTGGTGTTCCATCAGTATCTGGATCCTTGTACCAAACCTTTCATTGCAGCTTGGACTTAGGTGCACACAATACCATACTACCTATGCATCTATCACTTATCTGCTTTAATTTGCTTTTAAATATTTGATCAATTATTTTACCCATTGATAAATATCTAGGAAAATAGAGTTACATATAGATATCAACTTTTCCTGAATGTTGTCCAAAATTTAGAAATTTTAATAAGCTTGAGAAAATAGTGAGAACTCCAAAACTCCAACCAGAAGGTCAAAAGTGAGAATCCTGTTCTTAAAAGTGGCATCTGAATTCTTGGACTGACTTCAGAGTCTAAAAAAAGAAATTTCAGCCTTTAACTTTGAGAGATCTAATTTACGTTAGGGACAGAAGAATTTCATTTGCAATGAGTGTCGCAAGAATGTACTGGGAGAAGATGCACACTCAAAGGCAGACTTATCTGTAAAACTGTTAATCATCTGATCTACTTGTAATTTGCTGTTCTGTAACGTCGAGTTGGGATAGACTCATAACTGACCCTCCAGTAGGTTTTCAGAGGTAGTAAATCTCAAAAGAAATTGTTCTTCCTTTGGTCAGACAGTAGCAGATGGACTCAAACCACGTGCCTTTGGGTTGGCAGAGAAGCTCCTTACCACCTGAGCTCCCTTCGAATCTAATAGCAGAAGAGAAAAAAGTGTGAATGTATACACTTTTTTAAAGTCTTAAGGCAGACTTTTTTTAATATATATTACTCTGATTTATTTAAAAAGTTTGAATACATTGTTTTTCACAAAATATCCTTCCCATTTTCTTCACCCCACCCACCCACTGAATTGTGCAACCCTATGATTAATACCCTACCCCCATCCTCACCCTTCTATTTCTTTTTTTAAAAAATTATTATTAAATTGTATTAGTTTTAGTGAACATTTACAAAGATTTTGGGTTTTCATTCATTCATTGTTGCACTGTTTTCTCTACCCTCCTCCCCAGTTTGTTCTTCTCGCCCCCCACCCCGGCCGAATGTCTGTTTTAATTTAAGGCAGACTTTTTGTTCATATAGACTATCATATAATTGAACTAAAATTGTAGTTAAGAATGTTTGCCTATTCCTTTGGGGAGTTCTAGGGACCTGTACATAGAGAGTTGCCTAGCTAAGCCAAAAATAGTAACTCGAATCCACCAGTACCTGCAGATCTGCGAGAGAAACATGGACATTCGCCATTTTTGTGATTTACAGTTTCTAAAGACGCACTGGAAAGTCAGCGATGACTTTTTATTTTCCTGACATGGTAACTGAGTTTGAGTTAGTTTTGAGTTGGTTAGCAAAAAAAAAAAAAATAGGAAAAAACATCAAACACACACACACACACACACACACACACACACACAAAACACAAAAAAATCCCCCACCAAAACCCCCAAAAAAACACCACCTTTCTCGAATTGGGTAAGGTAGGGAGGAACATGTGTAACAATGAGTGAATGGAAATCCAAGTTCTTTGTAAACTTTTGTTAAAATCTCAAAAATAAAATAAAAAGAATGTTATTGGTGTGTATGTATGACAGGTGTGTCACTTAACTAAAAAGTAACAATGCTTTTTGAAAAATTCATTATGAAATGTTATTATGTTCAACTGGGTCAGAACCAATCCATAGCTGACCCACCAGCAGGTTTTCAGAGGCAGGAAATTTCATGGAAGGAGACTGCTGGTCTTTTTAATGCAGTGGATTCTAACTATGTACCTTCAGGTTATCAATGCAGCTCCTTACCATTAGGCATCAAATACACTTATAACTTGGTAAGTTATGAAATTAACAAATTTAAAAATGAAATTTTCAGTTCCATATAACATGGACTTATTTTCTGAAATCATAAAATTCTTCTCCAAATTCTACTTTTAACTTAAAATATTTTCCGTTTTCTTTATCTATCAATGTGCACATTGTGATGGAAGAGAGGCTCATAGATTATATTTTTCCTCAAACTTGAGAAAAATTCCCTGTAGGAAGAAATAATGTCATTAAAAGAGAGACATGACAATAAACATTAACTAGTTAAATAAGCACACTAAACAGCCACAATTTTGCCTTTATAAAGATATATTGAGCAACATTGTCTTTTAGTGGTGAAAGAGCTACTAAAAATGGAAATTCATTCTACAACATAATGCTGCTTAAATGAGGTATATTCTGATATCTCTAAAGCTTTTCTGGATATTTTTACCAGCTGATTACCCCCAACATATGAATGCCACAGGATAATTTTCCAGTTCTTTTTAATAGGAGATTTTAAAGAGTGCCAATTTACCATATTACTACTTTATGCAAGTTCTTGTGCCTTGATCAAATTAAAGTCACATCATATTACTTAGTAGGTACTAAGTTCTGTAGAGCAATAACATCGGTCTAAAGACTAAGGTGTGTCTGTTCAAGCCATAGTATTTCCAGTCACTTGCTATGGATCTGAGAGTTGGATAACCAATAAGAATGACAGGAGACAAAGTTGTGCCTTTGAGTTCTGATGTTAGAGAAGAGTGTTAATTCCTCCATGGGATGTCATATGAACAAACTGATACGTCTTGGAGAAAATAAAATCAGATTGCTCCTTGAAGACAAGAATGGCAAAGCTTTGTCTAACATAATTTGGGAAGGAGAGGTTATAGCTTGGAAAGGTAAATCATGCTTGAAAAGGTGGAGAGCCAGTGGAAGAGAGGAAGAATCTCAACAAAATGGATTGATACACTGACTGCAGCAATAGGCTTACATGTGTCAGGAATGATGAACATGGCACAGGATAGGAGAGTTTAGATCTGTGTTTACAGGGTCACTATGAGTTGTAATTGATATCACTTAACAATAACAACAATAAAGGGGATTTCTGATGGCCTAAAAGTTAAAGACTTGTGTTGCTAACCTGAAGGTTTAAATTAAACAGCTGTTCTATGGGAGAAAGATAAGAAATATTCTCCTGCTCAGCGTATAGATTCTGAAAACCAGTGGAGGGTCAACTATGAGTTGGTTCTGATTTCACAACAATGGCTGCTTTACTTTTAGGTGTCATAGCCAGTAGTGGATCATATTGATTCAAAGGTGGTAACTTTCCAGTGGTTAGAATCCAAGAGATGCTCCACGGGAAAAACACCTGGCCACATGCCCAAAATAGGTGAGATGGATCTCCAAAATCCATGTTTTCAAGGGTAAACTTGGTTTCATCCTTTCCAAGACAGAGTTATTTGTTTTCCTGGCTATCCATGGTATGTTCATTACCATATGTTCAATACCCAGCACCACAACTCAAAGGCATCAATTCATCTTCTGTCATTCTTAGTCAATGTTCAGTTCTCTGATGCATAGCTAGTAATTGTGAAATATATGGCCTGGATAAAGCACACATTATTAGTCTCTAGACTGACATCGTTGCTCTTTAGCACTTTGGAGGGTCCCTGACAGTAGACTTCCCCAGTGCAATTTGTTTGTTTGTTTTTTTAATTGCCTGACTGCTGGTTGCCATGTGTGTTGATTGTGGAGCTGAGCAAGCCTAACTTGTTAACAACCTCAATCTCTCTCTATTCATCAAGGTGCTGCTAATTGTCCCAGTGGTGAGTATCTTTGTCTTCTTGGTGTTGAGCTTCAATCTATATTATAGACTACAGTCCTTGACCTTCTGTAGCAAATGTTTCAGGTCTTCCTCATTTTCAGCAAGCAAGGTTATATCATCTGCATAACACATGTTATTGATGAGTCTTCTTCCAATTCTGATGCCACACTTCTCATAGACTCCAGCATCCCAGATGATCTGTTCTGCATACAGATTAAAAAGATATGGAGACAGGATGCATCCATGATGCACTCTCTTCCTTATTTTGAACCCTGCAGTATTTCCTTACTCTGCTTTGATGACTGTTTCCTGGTCCAAGTATATGTTTCACAAGAGCACAATCAAGTGTTCTGGGATTCCCATTCTTCTCAAGGTTAGTCACAACTTGTGTGACCTACATAATCAAATGATTTTTTACATAATCAATGAAACAGAGACAAAAATTCCTCTGGTACATTGCTTTCATCCAAGATCTGTCTGACATTGATGAGAATGTCTCTAGTGTCAAAGCCTCTTCTAAACCCAACTTGTACTTGTGGTCGTTTTCTGTCAGTGTCCTGTTCCAGTTGTATTTTTATAATCTTCGGCCAGATTTTGTGTGTGACATTAGTAATATTGATAATTTCCACACTATGCATTACTAAGTTTACCTGAAAAAACCTTAGTTTCTGTCATAATATTTGCTATCCAGTTGAAGTGACACATCTGCAGATTTTCAGAGGCTGTAAATTGTATGGAAGGAGTTTGCCAATCTTTCTTTGAAGGAGCTGCTGGTGGATTTGAATATCCAGAAAAGCATGACCTTTGGGTTTGCAGTGAAAAACTCTTCTCTTTTATAGCCATGGTATTGAAATAAATTGTATAGAGTGGCTAAAAGTAAAGATGTATTAAAAAAAACTAGAGGAAAATTAATCCTTATTTCAGGAGTCATAGCTATTAGAAAACTCAAATTTCTGCCATGCTTTTAGCTATTATCTGAATACCTGTGTCTTGTGTCTTCTTTTAGATATACATACAGTTTAAGAATTCTTGGTTCGAAGCTCAGCCAGCTCAGATTTTGTAACAATTAAAAACCTCAAACCGTGAAAAAAAAAAAAAAAAAGAATTCTTGGTTCACGGGAAGACCTAGAAAAAAATTATAATTGACTTTAGTGTTAGTTTAAAAGTTGTCTTTACAAGCCATTACATTAGCCCCCACTATCTCCAGGTACCTTAACAATGAACACATAATCCTGCAAATCTTCAACAGCTATTGGACCAGTATAAGAACGAGAGTGTTTTCCACACTGTAGAGAGAGACCCTGGTGAAGGTAGAGGAGAGAGGGGAGATTGTGGCACTGCTGTGAAGAGACTATGGCAAGGTATAACCAGAGGAATACTGAGATAAAATCCACAGTTAAAGATCTGGCTTACTGATTATTGAAGGAGAAGCTGACTTGTAACTGCTCTGAGGTAAACTTTGCCAGATGATTAAGGAAACAAGAGGCCTCTTGCATTTGTGCTACTGAACTGAATTTGGCCTTTACTAATTAAGGAATTTTGCCTTGTTGATCTTGTTGGAACTGCTTGACTAAACCTGGATTTACATTGTAAAACATTCTTTGCCTCCCACATTACCCAGTCTATTTCCCTAATAAATCCCACTCTCAGTACCACAACTGTCAGTAAAGTCTGTGAACCAACAATGAATATCAGACCCATGTGGTTGGTAGAAAAGGGTGTAGGAGCATGTGTGGTGGTTTGTCTGACCAAGCAGATGTCTATTTGCTGCTAAGCTGCCTCCATTCTGCTCCTTTCACACTGACCCAGAACAAAGGAGTGGCAATAAATTTCTCAAAGCACAATACTGACCCATAGGAACAAAATAAGAAGGTCTCCAGGTGACTCATTTTATTGTTAGATTGTTGATGTGATGTTATATGCCTTCAAGCAGAAACCAACTCATAATTGACCCAACAGAGGGTTTGCATTCCAAAGGAAGAAAGTTCTCATTCATTCTCCCACTGAGTGGCTGTTGGACTCTACTATGTCCCTTTGTGCTTGAAGCACAACTTCTTACCATTAGACCACAAATGCACATTTATTATCGTAGAGCTAAGTAAAACTATCTTTCCCCTTTATTCCTCCTCATCTTTTTGATTCCCTTTTATTCCTCTCCCTTTGGCAGATCCCAATAAAAGTCATGATAAGCAAATCCTTTCCTACTCCTTTTTCCTCATAAGTAGCCATAAGTACATCAAAGTTACTTGACAAAAATTATTTAAAATTAGCTGGCACAGTCGACATAAAAGAGTGGTTATCTAAAAGTAGAGATAGCAACCTGTCTGACACACTTTTTCTTCTCATATAACCACATTCATTGTTGAGTGATGGGAAAACATTAGTGATTACTGCATAAAAATGAAATAACAAATTCAATGAGTGAATGAATATTCAACACAGAAAAATGGTCTTTTCACTTTCCTTATGTGCTGTTTCATTAATTAAGATATCTGGAGTCCTGTTAGCTACTTTCAAGGAAGATTTTTCAATCACTCAGTTTTATTTGTAACAAAAATCATTTATTAGGCAATTTATCTTTCCATCAAAGAGATGACTCAAGTTTTTCTGCATCCTGGACATGAAGAAATAAGGAACATTTATCATTCCTTTTCTAAAAACATGAATGGTGATATTTATACATATTCATGTTGTTTTTAGATGTTATCTAGTTGAATAAGACTCAAAATGACCCAATAAACAGCCAACTGGAACACTTCCCTATCTTGTGCCATCATTTCTGACTCTCTAAACTCCATTACCGAAGTCACTGTCAATTCATCTCCTTGAGATTTTTTTTCCTTTGTTTACCCTCCATCTTTCTAAGAATTATGTCATTTTAGCTACAAAAGATGAAACTTCATCATCTTTCTGTCCAGGAAGCACTCTCGTTGCACTTTTTTCAAGACATATCTGTTTGTACTTTTGGCAGTTAATGGGATATTGAACGTTCCTCTTCAGCATCAATTCGTATTCTGCCATCCTCATTCAACATCTTTTGTGCATGTGCATGTATTTTTGAATGCACATCGGTATACTTTTATACTGTGAACACATTTTTTTAGAATTCCAAGCCTGTCTCTGTCTGTACTTGATCAATCTATTTGGATAATTTAGAAAAAGTTTTATATTGTATGATAAAATGACAGAGGAAAACTGGTCAAACAGAAATCCAATTTGTTTCAATTATACCCTCTTTGGATTGAGGAATAATTTGGATAGAAATTTGAGTTACTAATTTTTTTTAAAAAACCTCTTATTGATATTATTAATTTTAATGTTTGGTTTACTGTAAGTCACATCAAAAATTCCAGGTAACTAATTAGATTTTCTTATTCCTATTTAAACTTAAGGAATTCTATTCCTTATGGAGTTGTTCTGCTAACTTCAAGGTGTCTTCTCTCTGGTGTTGCAAATCTACCAGCAATGTCATAGGAAAAAGATAAGAAATCTGTATGAATTACAGCTCCCCAAAATCCTCTGAAGGTCAGCTGTGAGTCAGTTATGATTTGACAGCAATAAGGGGTTCCCCCCCTTTTCTATTAATTTGAACTAAGAAACTTGATGTGAAATATGTATCAAAACTTTTTTCAGTTGGCCCATGGAAATTATTTCCTGTTCAAATTTTCAAAAACTTAGTGGCTATTAACCAGATTTTGTCTTTGTTGGTATGTGATAGGAATAAAATATCATATCCATTGCCTTATAGTCACATTCTGACTTCAAGTCATGCTAATGCTATTGCTAGCATTTCCAAGTGTGTAAATTTCATGAAATCAAATTGCCTCAACTTTTTATGTGAAAAGCTATGGAATTTGGACAAGATATATTTGTTATCAGCTGACCACGTCACTACTGTGACACCAGGATTTTTTTTTTTTTGCTAGAACTAGACATTATGATAAATTACAGATGTGCCAGAAAAAAAACATTATTGGCTGCATCATTTTTCCAAATGTAGATCAAGTCCATAATTAAAATCCTCTACAATTCTAATAGAGTCATTCTTATCAAGTTGGAGGTAAACTTTATTTTCTATCTTTCCTATTGTAATTATTTTTGGTAAATGTAAGTGACTTTTGAATAGCTGAACATTTTCTTTGAACTTAGTTTTTCCTTTAAGATCAGTAATCATTTGCAAACTTGTGAATTCATTAAAACGTGTTTTGAAAGAGAGTAGATATGTTAATTCAAAAACAACTGACAAGGATAGAGCTTGATTGAACCTGAGTGCTTCAAACTCCTTACAAGCATTTAGTATAAATCTTGTTTCAGTCAGTTTCAGATTTAAATTCTAACTGTAGTTAAAATGCTAATCATTAATTTGATTTCTTCAAGAGTTAAAGTAATTATATGAAAAGGTATGTTGTTGTTAAGTGCTATTGAGTCACAGGCAACTCATAGCTACCCTATGAAGGAGAGTTCTACATGCTTGGGTGCCTTTCATCCTCTCTCCAGGTTCATAGGGTTTCTGGAGGCAAGCTATTATGGAAGGGGATGCCACTCCTCCTTCCACACTTGTTTTAATTGGGGAGCCCCACCCCACTCTCTGTCCGCATTGGATAGTCAACCATTAACCCATTTGACACATCAGTGTCACAGTGTTCATTCTCACAGCAACCACAAGTGACCGCGGTACGACAACTTGTAAACCGGGGCTATACGACCTACAGGAATGTCCCAAGGACCCTTTTGGGCTTGAAGCCACCACTGCCTTGAACCCTTAGGCCACAACACCCACGCATGCAGCACCATGCTCTCTCTGGCAACCAGGTGATAGCAGCCCTGGGCAGAGCAAATGTGGGAGAACATGGCCACCTTTTCTCCCCTCTTCCCATTTTGGGGTTGAAGAAAGTCCCCTGTTGCCTTAAACCGTAGGCCAAGCCTAACTTGCCTGGCTCCTGGAGGCAGAGTAGTCCTTCACGTGCAAGACCTGCCACAACACCCGTGCACACAGCACCATGCTTTTTCTGGCGACCAGGTCATAGCAGCCCTGGGCAGAGCCATTGAAAGGTATATCAATAAAAAAAAGATTATTCTTTTGAGACGTACCATAAAGTATGTACCCAATTGTTCATAAATAATTCCTGTACTCCATAGATTTTCTTGGATAAATTAGCAACAAAATGATTTAGTAATTTTGTAATATATATCAGTATTTGAACACTGTGACACTGGTGTGTCAAATGCAAAAATGGTTACCCATGGTGGACAGTGTTTATTAGAGCTCCCCAATTAAAACAAGCTTGGAAGCAGGAGTGACATCCACTTCTGAAAATAGCTTGCCCCTGGAAAATCTATGCACTTGGAGAAATAATGAAAGATATAGAGGTGTTCAGGTCTTTTGTTCTTAGGGTTACAATGAGTCATCTACGACTCAACTACACTTAACAACAAGAACAACATATCATACTTTCTATATTTAACTCAACTTTTGGTAGTCTTTCATAATTACAAATTAATACAAATTTGTTGTTAGAAATGAAGAAGTTTACATATTATTAAAATACCCATTCATTTTGATGTTGTGTTTTGGGTTTTTTTAAAAAAAACATATATGTTCATCTGACATACTTTGGGCATGTTGCAAGAAGGGACCAGTCCTTGGAGAAGAATATCATGCTTGGGAGGGTAGAGGGACAGAACAAGAGAGAAAGACCTTGACTGGGGTAATGGGGGTAGGTGTGTCAGAGATGGTAAGGTTGGCTCAGGACAGAACAGGGTTCAGAGCTGTTGTACATAGGGTCATGATGAGTTGCAAGCAACTCGACAGCACATAACAACAACAACAACAATTATTTTGTATTAATAATAAAGCCTTGAGGTTCATTGAATGCTGTTGCTGCTGTGTTCTGTGCTTTAGACTTAGAAATGACCCACAGCTGACCTTCCAGAGGTTGCCCATACACTTGAGGAGCAGCGGTTGTCTTTGCAATTGCAGCACAGCTACTTACAACTAGGAAACCAGAGCTCCCTCATTGAGTACTAGATTGTTAGAGTTCATCCATAGATTTTGGTATATTTTTAAAAATAAAATCAGATAGTTCTTATACTAGAAGTACATTCTCAATTAACAAACTATGATGATTTCTTAATTTAACTAAATATCAAACACTCCAAATAGGACCAAAATTAAAAACCAATTTATTGACTTGAATATATATATATATATATATATATTCATTTAACAGAGGTAGTTATACTTATTCATGTAACTTCAAGTATCTCTATTATAAGATTAAGCAGAGGTAGTTATACTTACTCATGTAACTTCAAGTATCTCTATTATAAGATTAAATCCTGTTGTACTATCTAATGGGAAATAGTCTATCTTTTTTGGGGGGGTGGGGTTTCTCTTTTTCTTTTCTGAGAGGGGAGCAAACTATAAATAATCTATCTTTGTAATTTATTTTTTCTCTGAGTAAAATCCAAAATCTATAGATCAATCAATAGATGCAATTTATTAAATGTCATGGATAAGGTCATATGTCCACTAGG
This sequence comes from Elephantulus edwardii, assembly GCF_000299155.1. NCBI lineage: Eukaryota > Metazoa > Chordata > Mammalia > Macroscelidea > Macroscelididae > Elephantulus > Elephantulus edwardii. The sequence goes on along the minus strand of NW_006399823.1, from coordinate 4,955,953 downwards.
TGAGCAAAAAAGTCCTTTCACGTCGTCTTGAAGGTCCAAAGGTTAATGCATGGCAGATGTTACCTTGAAGGAAATTATTATAAGGAGGAATTATCAATGAATGAGATGCTATTATGAACAATAGGTTCAATTTATTTTAATCAATGAACAGTTTTTAAAAATAGATTTACTAAAAGATGTTATATGGAGTTCGTAAGATGTTCTTCTCTAGGCTAAAGATCCCATCTAGATTATAACATACCTAATTTTATGCCTATTAAATATTTTTTAATAATAGTGCCCTTGATAATCTTTTAATTTAAAGATTTATTAAGAACTTTATTTTAAGAAATACAATGGATACCTAATATAGGCAAAAATACAACCAAACCTCACCAAGGACTTGAATACTAATAAATATTAAGAAATTAACAAATTTAAAATACAGCTTAATGGAATACAGATATATACATCTAATAAAATGTATTATGTCCTACTTAATAATAGATTAATATTCTAAGAACGGAGTAGTTGTTAACTGTCAGTAGAGAGATGTGGAAAACTAGAAAGACATCAAAGAAAGACAAGATTAGGTGTATTTTTCCAGGTGAAAGAATGGCAAAATAATTTTAAACATATTACACTTAGGAATAGTATAAAAGATATGATCTTCACAATTATGTGCTATACGTCAGAGAGCTGGACAATGACTAGGAGTGACAGGAGAATTGATGCTTCTGAACTGTGGTGCTGGAGAAGAATATTGAACATACCATGGACTCCTAAGAGAACAAACAGGTTAATCCTGGAGAGGGTGAAACCAGGCTACTCCTTGAAGGAAAAGATTCTGAAGCTTTGTCTGTCATACTTTGGGCAAGTTGCAAGGAAGAGCCAGTTCTTGGAAAGGGACAATATGCTTGGGAGGGTGGAGGTACAGTACAAGAGAGAAAGATCATCAATGAGATTGATTGACTCAGTGACAGGGAAACAGGTAGGTGTGTCAGAGATAATAAGGTTAGCTCAAGATAGAGCAGGGCTCAGAGCTCTTGTACACAGGGTTGCTGAATCGCAGGTGACTTGACAGCATATAGCAACAACAACAACATCATATATATGGTACTCTTTCTTATCGACAAGATTGATGGATGAAGCATTCAAAATGCTTCTAAGCTTATAATACATACAATCCATGAAAGACTTTTGATTTTCCTTATTAATTCTTCATATTGTTATTAAACTATACTTTTGGATCAGTCATTGTTAAGAGTGAGACTTCTGAGAGAAATGCATCACTGAAATAAAAACCATATTAAATGTGATAATGAGTCTGATGGACACAATAACAGAACATTAATGTTTTATGATAATGAAAAAAAATGTAAAAGTAACATGTTATGGTATCTCAGACAGGTTCTCTGATCTGTATATTAGTTTTAGCTTTCTTATCAGAGTGGAGCTCCTTTATGCCAGTCTTAGAGCCCCTTTATTCCCCTTCTTGTTGTTATGTTGCTAAATGTCACTGTGTTGATGTCTTATAATAACTCCATGAACAATAAAATAAAACCTTGCCCAATATTACACCTGCCCAATCTTGTTCTATCCTCATAATTACTGATGTATTTGAGTCTATTGTTAACATTCACTGTGTCAATCCATCTTGCTGAGAATCTTCCCCCTTTTTGAAGGTCCTTTATAAAGTACAATAACTTTTTCCAGGGATTGTTTCAAAGTATGTGAAATCAAGTCTCACCTTCCTTATTTTAAAGGTTATTTTAGCTGCACTTTTTCCAAGACACATACAATTTAGGCTTTATTTTTTTTTGTTTTTTGTTTGTTTTTTTTTACAATTCGTGGTATATACAACAGAGTTCACTAATTCCACTATTCAAAGACATAGATTCTTCTTTGGTCTCCATTAAGTATCCAACTTTCAGATTAATTTGAGATGAATGAGAATTCAATGAGCTGCACATCTTAATGCTCAAAGTCACATATTAGTCTTCAAAGTAATGCTTTTTAGACCTTTAGTAAGGTTATTATAATTTTTTCCACCATGACTGACTCCTACACAATGTTGATAACTCTTGATATCATTAGTGAAAGATCTTTCTATTCTTCAAAAAGCACATGGGTTCATCATAAAACAAAAATCACCCTCAAATTTAGTGCCATCTAGTCAGAAATGACTCATAGGTAAGACTTGAATGGGTACCCAAGGCTGTAAACCATGCAGAATCTGTCAACTGAATGGTTCCTTTATTAGCAAAGTGGGCTAAGTGTTGAGATATAACCTAAACGCTGGCAGTTGGAATGTATCAGCTGGTCTTCAGGAGGAAAAAAAAGAAGAAGAAGAATTCTGCTTCTAAAAAGATGTATGTCTATGGAGCCCCATTGAACAAGCCTATTCATTCTATAGAGTGACTATGAGTCATAACAGATTCCAGTACAGTGTGCTTTATAGTGTTTCGATCAACCGAATAAAAAAACCACTTTCTACCAAGATATCTTTCAAGATAATTTATACTTAAAAGTAAGTTTTGTTGTTACTGGTACGTGTCATTCTGTCACTTATACCTCAGGCATACCCAAGCATCAAAAGAAGACTCAGCGTCACTGGATCAAAAAGAAATGGTGAATATGGAAAAACTTCAAATGAGCAAGAGCCAATACTAGTAAAGAAAGTAGTTAAGCTCGGTTGAAGGCACTGGACAAAAAACATCCCCCAAGAACAGATGGAATTCCAATTGACATATTTCAACTAACAGATGCAACCATGAACATGCTTAATCAGTTTATGCCAGGAAATTTCGGGAATAGCTGTCTGGCTGCCTGACTGGAAGAGATTCATGTTTGTTCCCATTCCCAAGAAAGAGGATTCAACAGAATATAGACATTATCAAATAATAACAATATCACATGCAAAAAATATTGCTAACATTTATATTGTAAAGCTAAAAGAGTACATTAACAGAGAACTTCAAGAAGTTCATGTGGAGTTCAGAAGAGGCTGTCACACCAGAAATACCATTGTTGATGTCAGATGGATCCTGGCTGAAAGCCGAGAATATGAGAGAATGCCTATTGTTTTGTTGACTATACAGAATAATTTGACTGTGTGGATCATAACAGACTATGACTAACATTGAGAATTATAGGAAACCCAGAGCACTCTTATGCTCAGATGAAAGCTATACCTAGACCAAGAAACCGTTGTCTGAACACAGCAAGGGAATACTGTATGGTTTAAAATTGGGAAGTATGTGTAACAGAGTTATATCTTTTCTCCATATCTATTCAATCTGTATGTTTAGCAAATAATCTGTGAAGCTGGACTCTGTAAATAGGAATGTGCATTGGGCAAGTCTGCTTCAGGGACTTTTCCTAAATACGTAAGAGTACTGATGTCAGTTTGAAGAGTAAAGTGCATCTGATTGAATCCCTTGCTATGCATATGAGAGCTGGAAAATGGATGAATATGACAGAAGAAGAACTGATACCATTGAGTTTTGGCGTTGGAGAAAAGCAGTGAATATCTATTGATTGCCAAAAGAGGAAAAAGATACATCCTGGGAAAAGTGCAGCCAGTGTTCTTTGAAGGCAAAGATAGTGAAACTTTGTCTCTCCTACTTTTGTCATATTGCTAGAAGAGGCTATTCCTTTGAAAGCAACATCATGCTTAGAAAGGAAGAGTGTCAGTAAAAGATCCTCAATGAAATTAATTCACCCAATGACAGTGAACTCAAATATGTCAAATATGATAACGATGGCACAGAATATGACAGAGTTCAGGTCGGTTGTTCATAGGGTCACTATGAGTTATATTCTTAATAACAACAGCAACAACATACACACCAGAACAAGAGATTGTACATCTCAGGGACTCTGGTGGCCTAGTGGCAAGGAGCTGCAACTACAATCCCAGAGGCACACGGTTCAAATCCACCAGATGCTCTGCCGGGGAAAAATGGGCAATCTCCTCCTGTACCATTCAGATCTGATTTGACGGTACATTCTCATCATCATCATCATCATCATCAAAAGAATAAAAAATAATTAAAAAAAAAAGAAATTGTCGATCTCTGTGTTATCTTCACAACCATGTTATTTGGGTTGGCAGAGAAACTCCTTGGCCCTAAGCCACCAGCGTTAAGCAGAGAGTCCATTTCATTGGAATCTCCCTGATTTCCACCAATCCTTTACCCTTTTTCAGAGTTTTATTTTCAGGATGTCTTTCTTCAGGGACTGATCCTTCCGAATGACATGTTCAAAATACTCAAATGAAGTCTCACTATCTTTGTTTAAGGAGCATACTAATTGTGCTTTCTTCAAAACAGATTTGTTTGTTCTGTCGTTTCAGGGTACACATAATAGTATTTGCTAACACTATGAAATAAAAGCCATGGTCTTACTTGGAGAGGGACACCATGTTCAGAAAAGTGGAGGGTCAGCTAAGGAGATGAAGATTCTCAGCAATTGGTGTGTCAGATATTAAGAGGATGGTACAGGATAGGATAGGATTCAGATCTGTTGATCATAAGGTCATTATGACCTGAGTTGTACTCAGTTCAATGGCACCTAACAATAACAACAACGGGTGGGGGAAGCCGTGATGAAATATTTTCTTTGTATAGTGCAGCTTGTTTGAATTTGCACAGCATAGAGTATGAATAGCTATAATGAATGGATGTGATATGCTTCCTTGTGAGTTACAGCCTCTGAAACCCAATGGAGAGTCAACCCTGACTGTATGGTAATGAGAAAAAGAAGACACGGTTATATCTTAGCTAATAGAAGACTGCATTTCCATGGTCAATAATACACAGGTACATCTCTCTTTAGTCTTTGCTTTTGGTAAATATCTTGCAGATCCCAGCATTGCTATCTTTTGCCCTCTTTTAAAATTGATTTAAATTTGCAGCAATTCATTATCACTATACTGCTGCATCTGCTCTTGACTTTTCTTTAGTCTCATTTCTTTGCATGTAATATTAATATTGCTTCAATAATCCAACAATAACAATATTACAAGTGAGAAAGATAAATATAAGACTAGGATAAATTATTACTACACATCCACTTTTGCGGGAGCTCTATTGGCGGTAGTTAACCCATTGAAATGCTAATCGAAAGGTTAGTGGTTGGAACCCACAAACCTCTTCATAAAAGAAAGATGTGACATTCTGCTTCAGTAGAGACTTGAAGCCATGGAAGCCCTGCGGGGGCGGTTCTACCCTGTCACTATGAGTTGCAATCACTCAGCAGCAGTACGTTTGGATTATTATGCACTTTAATGACATCTGACCTTGACCTCTATTACAATTTTACTTGTACAAAATTAGTACCCTTGGTACCAGAAATCAGGAAATAAGGAGACACATTGCATTTAGGGATCTTTCCAAATTATTGAGGAGTAATTATGTCAGACTATCCTCTTAAAATACATGAAGAGTATTTCCTCATTTGAAGCTCTCACAGTTAACCCAAGATTCATTAGTATTAGGTCACGGGCACAAAGCAATGTTTGTACTTTGTTTCTCCCTATCTGAAATAATATCTTTCTTCCATCTCCATAAGAATCATCATTTTTTAAGAAAATAAAATCCTGAATGTTAAACTTTTAAACAACACTTGGACCCAAGCTTCCTTTGACGTTGAGAATCTCTGAAAATGCATCGCAAATAAATTTTGAAGTTAGGAATTACTTCAGGAAAAAAAATCTTAAGGTTAAGATTATTTACAGTTGTGTCTCTGTGCCTATGGTAACGATGCTGAGTAATTTTAGTATTAAAGGTTTGCGAATAAATCCATTGCAGGCCATGAAGAGCAAAGTAGTGTCTTTGGGTCTCTTAGTTGAGCTCTTACCCTTAGAAACTCTTTGCTGAACCCTCTTGTCTTTTCCTCTTCATCATTCTGCTTCCTGCATTTTATGACAGTTTCTCATAGTTCTGTATTTTAGAGAGATAGAGGCATTCTGTATTCATCTTGTTTTTTCTTTTTGATTTCTTGACTTGGACTATATATTACTTCATTTTACCTTGGCAATTTTGGTATCTTTTAGAGAAGACTTCCATGTCATTTGAATATTTAAATTATTTCACTTTTAGTCATTTATATTATAGTTTTTATGAATTAGTGTAAACTACTAGCCTTGAGCAGTCTTGCACTTCCTAATGTATACCAGGTGCATCCTGGAAGGGGTGAAACCAGGCTGCTCCTTGGAGGCGAGAATTCTGAAGCTTCATCTTGACATATTTTGGACATGTTGCAAGGAGGGACTAGTCCTTGGAGAGGGACCTCATTCTTGGGAGAGTGGAGGGATACTACAGGAGAGGAAGACCCTTGGTGAGATGGATTGATTCAGTGACTGGGGTAATCAGGGTAGGTGTGTTGGAGACAGTGAGATTGGTATAGGATAGAGCACAATTTAGAGCTGTTGTTCATAGTGTTTACAACAACAATGTACACCACAATACACAGTGGGTGTTGAAGATAAGATGATCAAAAGAAGAAACAAAAAAGATTGCTACTGACTTTGCTTGATGTTTATGAATCAAAACGTTGTGATTTTACATTATAGAAATCACCAAAATCATTGCTAAAAAGCAATGTGGAATGCCATTGAATACAGAGGAACCTTTGAGAATCAGGAATATGCGTCATCAAAATCACATGGTGGGATATGAGGAAAGGAAAACGACTTATTGCTACCACGATTTTAAACATGAAAGTAATTAAAATAGGAATATATGGCATTGGCAAAGGAAGTGAATGAGATAGTTTATTCTTAAACTATGTCTATTCTTAGACAAACATATCTTCAGAGAATATTGGCCAACTTTTTTTTATTATTGTTGTTAACTTTAAAGAAAATTTACAAAGACTTTGGATTTCCATTCATTCATTATTGCACTTTCCTCCTTGCCTACTCCTCCCCCCCAAGTACACTCTTCTCTTTAAAAAGTAAAAGAAAAATACTTTTATTGTTTTACAATTCCTCCTCTCAGGTCCGCTCCACTATGCAATCTTTGTTTTGGACTCCTGTCATGACAATAATACCTAATCACATATTAAATATTTTTCTCCCTCATCTGTTTCAATACAGTACACATTATTTATCCCGTCTTTCTCAATCTCCCCTCAACCCCAGGTCAGTCCTGTTTTACAGCAGTGGCATTATGCAGTATTTGTCCTTTTGTGACTGAGATTATTTCACTAAGCATAATGTCCTCAAGGGTCACCGATTTTGAATAATATTGCATGAGTTCCTTGTTTTTCAGTACAGTGTAATATTCCATTGTGTGAATACACCACAGGTTTTCTATCCATTCATTTGCTGATGGGCACTTAGGTTGTTTCCATCTCCTAGCTATTGTGAACAAAGCTGTGATAAACATCGGTGTGCATGAATATTGGCCTACTTTGTGCTATAAAACAGAGATCATAGGGAGAAAAAATTGTTACCTATAAAGCTATGCACAGTGTATTAGAATACTAACTGAAAGGTTGACAGTTCTAATTCACCAGGTGGTCCACAGGAGAAAGCTGAGCAATCTCTTCCCACATATTTAAATGAGTCAGAAGCCAGTGAACTACAGTGGGTTTGGGATTTTACTATCAAGATCTTTTTTTTTAATTTTTAAAAATATTTATTATTTTTTGTGTGTGTACCATCAAATTGGATCTGACTGGTACAGGAGGAGATTGTCCCTCCTTCTTTAGCAGAGCATTTGGTGGATTCAAACAGCGCACCTCTGGGATTGCAGTGCAGCTTCTTGCCACTAGGCCACCGGAGCTCACTACTACTAACAAGATCTTAAATTTACCAGACATGTTTAATAGTAGTTACATTTAACTCTTGATATGCCATTTCTTCCTTTTATCCTGGGCAAGTCATATCAGGTTAAAAAAAATCACATGTGCTTATAAACAGTCCCACATATGCTTCATTCTTTGGAGTCATAATCTTAAACTATTGTTATGTTGTTAAGAGCCATCAAGTGGAGCATGACTTATAATGAACCTATGAAGAACTGATCTGAACACTATCTTGTCCCATGCCATCCTCACAATCTCTGACACACTCAAGCCCGTTGCCTCAGTCACCATGTAAACCCACCTCGTTGGAGGTCTTCCTCTCTTTCACTGGCCCTCCACCTTTCCAAGCATCATATCCCTCTCCAAGGAATAGCCTCTCTTAGCGACATGCCTAAAGTATGTGAGATGAAAATTCTTCATCTTTGCCTTCAAGAGTCCTCTGCCTATGCCTTTAAGATATATCTGTTTGTTCTTTTGGCAGTCCATGGGATATTCAGCACTCTTCTCCAACACTACACTTTAAAGGTTTCAGTTCTTCTGTCATCCTTAGTCATTGTCCTGCTCTCAGATGTATATCATATGACTGAAATGACCATGGCCCAAATTAGATGCACTTTAGTCCTCAAACTGACATCATTACTCTTGAATAATTTGAAGAGGACCCTAAATCCAGACTTTCCCAATGCAATATATTTCCTGATCTCCTGATTGCTGGTACCAAGTGTATTGATTGTAAATCCAAATAAAAAGAAGTTGTTGACAATCTCAATATTTTTTCTGTCCATCATGAAGTTGCCTGTTGTTCCAGTGGTGAATATTTTTTGTTTTCTTGTTGTTAAGATGCAATCCATATTGAAGGCTGAAATGTTTAACCTTCTGCAGAAAGTGCTTCAAGTCTTTGGGTGTAGCAAAACAAAAAAATAAAAATTAGTATTGGTAAGAAGAATCACAGAAATCTGTAGTTACACATTCTTGTATCCTCATGAAATTTGAGCAGTTAAAAATGACATGTAAAACAAGCCCTGTGTCCCAATTAAGCATATATGCTATTGGAGAAGAGTTCCCATAAAGATTTAATGGAACAATTTAAAATCAGAATACCTCCTTTATTTTTTTTAATGTTACATTGCAATGATTTATTACTGGGCTCATTAAAATTGCCTTCTGAACTACTGTGCTTCCTGCAGTTTCAACGGAAGTCTTTGTCAAGGTTCCATCACAAACCAACTTCTTTCCCTTTCCTTTTCTTCTACTCCAAGCTAGAGCCAAGGTCCCTAGATGACCCAAGTTGTCCTCAACTGCCAGCCATGATTCATACAAACTTTGATTTGCATGTGTTTCAACCATGTTCATTATGTTTATATGTTGTTGTTGTTGTTGTTATGTGCCGTTGAGTCGCCTGCGACTCATCATTCATAATGCATTTTATTTTACACAATTAATATTGATCTGCCTTTTATTATCCCATCCTTTTAAGTATCCACTGAATCTTTCCTAATCGTTCACCCCTGCATCTGCCCACTCACTCAATTCATATGCATGAAACACAATGCAGTATGATGTATACAAACCAATAAAAATATTAAAAGGTCCAGTGGTGACTGATTTTAAAATACACAATGCATGAGAATGATTGTATGGAACACAATGTGAATAAACAGTAGTGTGAAACAAAATCTATGTAAACTTTGTAAGCCAACCAATTAAACATAAAATAGAATGTATATGAATGGGTGTATGAAACACAGTATAAATGAAAGATTGTATAAACACAATGTATATGAATAAAACATGATGTAAAGGAATTATTATATGAAAACCAGTAAAAATATTTACAAAATAGTAAAAGGGAAAAAAATAAAGAGAAACGTGTGGGGATTTGATTCATTTGAGATAGCTTCAAAAAATTCTGTGGAGTAATTCTTCTCTGTAATACATAGGACCATCATCACCTAGAATTGTCTCCATGGTAAATGACAACAAGATAGTAAAAGTACTCCATAACTCTGTGCTCATTTCTATAGTTAATCACTATATGTTAAGCTCCATGCTAGAGTATACTTCCCAGAGAAACAAACTCATGTTTTCTAATTTATGGAATTTTTTACAGCTGAAAATTTAGTGGTGTTGAGTAATACCTCTTTTTCTAGATGTATATTATAAAAAAAGATTACCACTTATATTTGTGACATGTCAACAGTCAGATATTTTCCTTTATCTTTACTTTTTGGTGTGCTTTAGCGGAACAATTTCTAATTCATGAGAAATCAGAAACAAATGGTTACCATTAGGTTCACTAAGACTCATGACAATTCCATGTATGAAGTTATATTTGTCCTGCACCATCTATAGGCTCTCAAGCAAGTTCATGTCCATTGTTGAGGTTATTTTACCAATCCAACCCTTGCAGGGTCTCCTTCATTCTCCATAACCCTCTACTTTACTAAGCATGACATCTTCTTCTAATGATTGATTCCTGTCACCCAGTTTGAATCCACCAGCAGCTCAGCATGAGAAAGATGAACAGATCAGCTATGCATCAGTTCTTACTCTACAGTACTCAGCAACAACTATGACAAACCTTGAGAATTCTGTCAGCCTCATAGTAAGTAGTTGTACTGCCCACTCAAAAGTATAATTTAAATCCTCCAGCTGCTTCATGGAAAAAAAGATAATCTGTATTCCCCAGTTTCATTTACTTTTTCTGAAAACCTGTTAGGGGGTTAGTTATGAGTCAGTTATGATACATAACAATAACAACAAAATTATATATTCAAAACAAACAAGTAGAGCAATATGCTGTTATTAATAGACTCGGCTTTGGCTGACTTTATTAAGTAGATGACAAAGCCTTTCTTCCTTATTCTGTCTTACTCTAGAAGTTCCACTGAAGTCTGTGCAGTATTGATGACCTTACTGGCATCTGAAATGCTGGTGGCAGAGTTTATATTACCATAACAGCGACTATACACATGGACTTCATCTGATGGTCCACACAGAAATCAGACTGTTTATATCTGTGGAAAGAATCATTGGAAAAGTTCAAGATTGGTTATGAAAACTAGGACAAGTGGTGATTGTGGAACAGACTATCAGTTACTCATATACAAGTTCAAACTGAAGATAAAGAAAATCAAATCCACAAAAGTTTGGACCAAAATTTGACCTTGAATCTATCCTACTTGAACTTTAAAACTACCTCAGGAACAGGTTTGAGGCCTTGATCACGAATTTGTAAAGGTTAGAAAAGCTGGGGACAAATATCAAGCATATCATCCATGAAGAATGCAAAAGGTCATTACGAAGACCATGGAAGAAGGAAAGATCAAGAAGGATGTCAGAAGAGATTAAATATTCTACTTGAGGGCAGAGAAGCCAAAGCAAAGGGAATAAATTATAAAGAAATCAATAGCTACACAGAAGATTTCAAAAGGAAGCTCCAGAAGACAAAGTAACATTTTATAATGAAAGTGAAACTAACTGGAGTTAGAAAATAAAAAGGCATGAATTTACTTGGCATTTCTTAAACTGAGGGAACTAAGGAACAAATTTAAGCTGCGAGTTGTAATTCTTAAGAATGCTATGGGCAGAATATTGAATGACTTGGGAAGCATTAAAAGAAGATGGTGGGGGTATACAGAGTCATTTTACCAAAATGAAGTGGCTGACGCAGAAGAATTTCAAGAAACAATATATGATCAAGAGGCAATGGTAATGAAGAAGGAAGTTTAAGCATCTCGGAAGGATTTGGCAAAAACCAAGGAACCAGGAATTGATGGCATGCATACCTATTGACATATTTCAGCAAACAGATGCAGACCTGGATCTGTTCACTAAGTTGTGCCAAGAAATGTGGAGGACAACTAGCTGGCCAAACGACTGGAAGAGGTCCATACTTATTCTCATTCCTAAGAAAAGGTAATCCCACAGGAGTGTGGAAACTATTTACCAGTATCACTAATATCACATACAAGCAAGATCCTATTGAAGATTATTAAAAAAATGACTAGAACAGTATATTGACATAAAACTGCCAGATGCATAAGCTGGATTTATATGAGGCCATAATACTATGAACATTACAGTCAATGTCAAATGGATCTTAGATGAAAGCAGATAGAACCAGAGAAATGTCTATCTATGTTTCATTGACTATGCAAAGGCATTTGACTGTGTGATCACAATGAACTGGCTAATCTTGAAAAGAACGGGAAATGCACAGCACTTAATTATGTGCATGAGAAACCTATATATGGACCAGGAAACAGTTGTCAAAACACATTGAGGAAACACTGCCTGGCTCAAAATCAGGAAAGGAGTCTATCAGGGATATGTCCTTTCTCATTACCTTTTCATCTCCTTGAGGAACAGATCATTTGGGAGGCTAGATTTTATGAGGAGGAATGTCGCATCAGGATTGGAGGAAGACTCATCAGCAACTCATATTATACTGATGGCACCATCCTGCTTGCTAAAACTGAGGAGGACCTGAGGCATCTGTTGAAGAAAGTCAAAGACTGTAGTCTTCAATATGGATTGAGGTTCAACATAAAAAAAAATCCGAAAAAAACAAAAACAACAAACACTTCAAACAAAAAAACTCAAAAATTCTTACTACTGGGCCAATTGTTAGTACCATGATAGGTAAAGAAGAGGTTGAGGGTATTAACAATTTCAGCTTGCTTGGTTCCACAATCAACTCTCTCAGAACCATCAGTAAATAAATCAAAAGACAGAGTCCATTGGGGAAATTCAACTGTTAGGGACTGCTCTGCAGTGTTAAAGAGCAATGATGCCAGTTTAGAGACTAAGGTGCATCTGATCCAAACCATGGTCTTTGCAATTACTTGCTAAACGTTAGAGGGCTGGACAATGACTCAGGATAATTGAAGGAGAATCAATGCTTTTTCGTTGTCTTGCTGGAGAAGTGTATGGAATATACTCTAGACTGCCAGGAGAACAAACAGGTCTGTCCTGGAGAAGGTGAAACCAGGGTGCCCACTAGAGGCAAGGATTTTGAAACTCCATCACACATACTCTGGACGTGTTGCTAGGAGGCGTCCGTCTTTGGAGAAGAACATCATGCTTGGAAGGGTGGAGGGACAGTGCAGTAGAGGAAGGCCCTGGATGAGATGGATTGACACAGTAACTGAAGTAATCTGAGTAGAGGTGTCAAAGACTGTGAGATAGGGCAGAGTTCAGAGCTACTATACATAGGATTGAAGGTGACTTAACAGCAAATAACAACCACAATTGTGACTCAAGTATAACAAACTGACAGACTCATATTTGCTTAAGCCGATTTTGAAATCTACAGTCTTTTTTATAAGAATTATATTTTATTGACGCTTTAAGAACACAGCTTCTAACTTGTGGTTATGTATTTAAGTCAGAGTGGTAAATTATTTTATCTCAAAGCAGCTTCTCTCATAAAACCTCATTTGCTATGCTTAAAACAATTCTATACAAGAATGTGTCAGTAACAATTTTGCTGTCTGCATCTCAATCACCACATCCTGACAGATTATTACCCCCTGCCAAAATGGCAAGTTGGCAACAACTACTAAGACACCAACTTATCTGTTAATAATTCAGTACAATCAGCAGCAGTTTTGCAAATAATCAAATCATATTTATTAAACCTGCACATGCACCATGCTGCTGTAGAGACACCTTTGTAGTATCATCATTAATTAGGATAATCAAATTTCTCTTTTATCTTCATTCAGTGATTACAAAGTCATTTTATCAGGCTTAAATTACTCGTTCATTATTCTGGAAATTATTTCTTACAAACTTTAAATGCCATATTTGTTATTTTCATAGCACATAATCTTTTAGGAAACAGATAACCATTTTCCACACTGAGTAAGTATAATTCAGAAGGACATTTCTAAATAATACTTTATCCAGCATTATGTTTAATCTATGCTATTTCAATGCTTCATTTGACTAGAATCTACAAAGCGATTTAAATCATCTCTGAATTTAGAATTTTTCTCCTATTTTCTCTCAGAAAGGCCTTTTGATGGATATGTTACCCTGTAAGTCACTTTGCATTCTTTCTTCAATCTCTTAGCATGAGTTAATACTTCAGCATTTCAACTCACTCACTTTTTTTAATTTAATTTAATGCTAATGATGTTAACTGTAAATTATTAAATACACTGGAATAATAAAACTGTATATCTGTTGAGTAGACACTTTCTTCCTTATTTATTTATTGAAAGTAAATATGAGAAGCATATTTGTCCATCACAGCTTCAAGGCATCAATTCTTCCTCTGTCTTCCTTATTCATTGTGCAGCAATTAGATGTGTTAGTTTGAATGACAAGTTAGTTAGATTGAAAAAAAAAAAAGCAAAACAAAAAACATGACCTGAATCAGGTGCACCTTTGTCTTCAAACTGAAATCATAACTCTTTAGTATTTTGGAAAGGTCCCTGACAGTGGACTTGCCCAAGACAATACATCTGACCTCCTGAGCCGTACCTAGAACACTTATTATGTATCCAATAAAGATGAAATCACTGACATCTTCAATCCTATCTCTTTTTAAGAATATCACCTCTTGCATTGCAAAGTAGACTAGGGGACAGGGGAGGTAGGAGATTGAGCAACAATGAATTAATATTTTAAAAAATAAGAAGGTGAACTGGAGGAGAGGAATGAGGAAAATGTGCAATAATGAATGAATGAAAATCCAACTTTTCTGTACGTTTTCATTAAAATCACAATTTTAAAAAGTTTTAAAAAGAAAATCACCTCTATGAGCTTAATGATCAAATATTACTTTAAAAAAAAAGATGAGGACATAAGGTGGTAGGGAAGCTGGATTAATGGTAATGGATCAGGGAATGGAAATAACGAGAATGTGCACATATGGTGATGAAGGCAACCAGTGTCACTGGAAAAAAAAGTATAAATTGTTGAATAAGAACCTAAACTGTTGTTGTGTTAACCTTCACTAGAAACACAATAAAATATTATTTAAACAAAATCTGTCAATGGACAGGACATGCTGATTCACTATTTTTCACTTGTACAACAAAATGAAACCAATTACATCAGCTGTGTTGTACAGTCATCACCAAAATCTATTGCTGTAATTTCATTCTCTGTAAACTAAAATTTAACACTACAAAAACAAATATTTACCTGTTTTCGCACCTTACAGGTTGTAAAGGTATGAACCACCTTAGTTGTCATTGCATAAAGTTATTACTGTTAGTGCTGAGTTGGAACCAACTTGTAGCTGACCCTCCAATGGATTTTCAGAGGCAGTAAACCACACGAGAGGAAACTGATCATCTTTCTTCTGCAGAACAGCTGGAGGGTTTGTACCACATGTCTTTGTGTTAACAGTGCAACTCCTTACTTACCATTAGGTCACCATAGCCCCACTATCCTGTGTCTCTTAATACAGCTGACTGAGCTGGAATGTTGTTTTGGGGTTTGTTTTTGTTTTGTTTTGTTTTTCATTATGTTTCCCTTTCTTGTTCCTGATTAATTTGATTGAATTTTTCTTGGAAGTTTATCTTCATTTTTTTAATTTATTCTTTTTTTAAAAAACTTTAGCTGGTTCCATAAGTAATGTTCTCAACTTTAAGGTTTTAAAAATGATTAATATGATGACTCTAAGATCCAGGGGATGGGTAGCCCAGTATCTCATCTACTTCTCAGTGATGTAACTGCTGCATTTCCCAATCTTGCCATTTGTAGAATGAGGATACTAACAATACTTACCTTACATTCTCTTACGAAGATTATATAAAGTCAAAAAAGCAAAATGCTAAACAGAACTATAAATTCATTGCTTACCATTCTTTTGTGGAGCTTTGGTGGCCTAGTGAGTGGTAAGGAGCTGGTAGCATGTGGTACAGACCCTCCAGTTGCTCCGCAGGAAAAAGATAGAGAATCTCCTTCCATGCAATTTACAGCCTCTGAGAACCCACTGGAGGGTCAACTATGGCCTGGTCTTAATGGTTTGTGGTCAAACATTCTGTAAGTGGTATAGCAGTTCTCTGTCCATTTACTATACAGAGGTAAATTGTAGTTGCTGAGATGCTAAACACTGTGACACTGATGTGTCAAACACGATAATGGTTACCCTGGGTGAACAGTGTTTGGTGGAGCTCTTCCATTAAAACTCTTGGAAACAGGAGTAGCACCTACTGCTGAAGTAGCTTGCCCCTGGAAACCCTAGGAACTTGGAGAAATGATGAAAGTTATACAAGTGTTCAGGTTTTCGTTCATAGTGTCTCTATGAGTCATCTGTGACTCAACAACACTTAACAACAACATAGAGCTCAGTGGGCCTAGTGAACAGAAAGTGATGCTACCAAGCTGAAGGTGGGTGATTTTAATCTGTAGCCCTCAGGCCTGGTTTTAATGGTTTTTGGTCAAACATTCTTCTAAGTGGCATAGCACTGGTCTATTCATTTGCTGTACAGAGGTAACTCATGGTTGCTTTGATGCTGAACACTGTGACGTTGATATGTCAAATGCGATGATGGTTACCCATGGTGGACAGTGTTTGATGGAGCTCCCTGATTAAAACATACTTGGAAGCAGGAGTTGCATCTACTTCTGAAATAGCTTGCCTCCAGAAATCCTATGAATTTGGAGAAACGAAGCAAGTTATACAAGTGTTTAAATCTTTCGTTCATAGGGTAGCTATGAGTCATCTATGACTCGATGGCACTTAACAACAACAACAACAACAAAGCCCTAGACACATACAGAAAACTAAAAGTACAATTTAATGAGATTTTATAAGACAAATACATAGGGCACATATACATGTCAGGAGACAATTTTTAAAGTTATAATAAATATATAACAAACACAACATTTGCCATTTTTAACAATATTCACATGTTGTGGTTAAGGTAATTAAGTATGATCATCATGTTGTTCAGTCATCACCTCCCTCTACTTTTTACTTAAAAAAATGCCGTATTAGCCTTAAATAATAACCCAGTTAAATGGTGAATGATATATTTTTGTTGATTTCTCTACTGATTAATGTTAGATGTAGTAGTTATTGTTGGACAAATGTGGTTTTAAGACTTCTGCAGTCGTGTTGGATCTTGAGTCAAAAAGTAAGTTTGTTTGAAACATCTTTTGACTTCTTTTCACAATAATGAAAGTGTTTAAAACAGAGAGGTTCCTTTCTAAAACTGCTTATTGTGATTTTAGTAAAAGTTGAGAGCAAAATAGCTCCATTCAACTATTCATAGTACACATTGTTTATATCAATTAGTCTCCATATTTTAGCGACATACTTCCTCTTCTTCCCTTTTATGGCATCTTTTTTATTAAATATATTATCAAAGACATTTGATGTAAATACCTCCTCTACTTTCTGAGGAATACCAAGATTCTAGAAAGAAATAGAAATTTAATATGAATGAAGTCTCTAAACTTTCATTAAAATTAATAAAAAATGTAAAGATCAGATTTTGTCAAAACTGGGAGTAAATAAAGAGTTACAAGTTCACAGGAGTGTGGAAATCCCGTACTGCTACTGTTGTTATGTGTCATTGAGTCATCTGCAACCCATAGCGACCGTATCTACAACAGCTCTGAAGTCTGCCCTGTCCTGAGCCTGTCTGACTCTGATCCATTGCCCAAATTATTGTATGAATCCATCTCATCCTGGGTATTCCTCTCCTGCAGTACCTCTCTAACCTTCTGAGCATAATGTCCTTCTCCAAGGACTGGTCCCTCCTACTCACTTGCCCAAAGTATGTGAGATGGAGAAAAAAATATCCTAGCCTCTAAGGAGAAACTTGGTCTCACCCTCTCCAAGACATATCTATTTGTTTTCTTTGCTCTCCATGGTATGTTCAAGACTCTTCTCCAGCACCACAACTCAAAGTCATCAATTCTTCTTCTGTTATCCTTAGTCATTGTTCAGCTCTCTAATGCATAGTGAGTAATAGCAAATACCATGGTCTGGATCAGGTGGACCTCAGTCTCTAGATTGACATCATTGTTCCTCAGCTCTATGGAGAGGTCCTTGACAGAAGATTTTCAAGTGGAATTGATCTTTTGATTTCCTGACTGTTGGTGTCAAGAGTGTTGATTGAAATTTAACAGAACAGCAAGCAACAAATGCTGGCGAGGTTGTGGAGAAACTGGAACCCTGATTCACTGTTGGTGGGAGTGTAAAATGGTGCAA
>NW_006399823.1:4935083-4936213 GCF_000299155.1 Elephantulus edwardii | reverse complement strand
TGCGCTGTCCCTCTACTCTACTCAGCATGATGTCCCTCTCTAAAGACCTGACTCTCCTTATAACCTGTCCAAAGTATGTCAGATGAAGCCCCAGAATCCTTGCCTCCAAGGAGCAGCCTGGTTTAACCCTGTCTAGGATGAATCATAATAAAATACATTACAAATAATCTACATTAAAGGAGAGATCCATGTTTTTTCCCCATTCAAAAAGCAAAAGTGATCCTTCAGAGTGTGGAAATTATCATACAATATCACTTGTTTCACATGCAAGCAAAATCTTGTTGAAGATTATCCAGAAATGACTGGAACAGTACATTGACAGAGAACTACCCGAAATAAAAGCTGACTTTAGAAGAAGCCGTGGCACTAGAGATATTATTGCCAATGTCAGATGGATCTAGGCAGAAAGTGAAGAGAACCCAAGGAATATCTATCTGTGTGTCCTTGACTATGTAAAGGCATTTGACTGTGTAGATTAAAACAAATTGTGGTTAAACTTGAGGAGAATGGAGATCCCAGAATACTTGATTGTGTTATGCAAAACCTATACTTGGACCAGGAAGTAGTCCTTAGACTAGGCCAAGGAAATACTGCATGGTTCAAAATCAGGAAAGAATGTGTCAGGGATGTGTCCTGTCTTCAAAACTTTTTAATTCTATATGCAAAAGAGGTCATTTGGTAAATAGGACTTTATGAGAAGGAATGTGGCATCAATATTGGAGAAAGACTCATCAACAACCTACATTATATAGATGACACAACCTTGCATGCTGAAATTGAGGAGGACCTGAAGCACTTGCTTTAAAAGGTCAAGGACTATAGTTTTCAATATGAATTGAAGCTCAACATCAAGAAGACAAAGAGTCTCACAACTAGGCCAAAAGGAAGCTCCATGTTGGATGGGGAAGAAATTGAGGTTGTTAACAGTTACCACTTGCTTGGCTCCACAAGCAACACTTTTGGAACCAGCAGTCTGGAAATCCAAAGTTGAATTTCATTAGATAAATCTTCTGTCAGGGACCTTTCAAGACTACTGAGAAACGACAAAGTCAGTTTAGAGACTAAGGTGTGCTAATCCAGTCCATGGTTTTCACAATTACTTGCTATGCATTAGAGAGCTGGACAATGAC
>NW_006399823.1:4931725-4934718 GCF_000299155.1 Elephantulus edwardii | reverse complement strand
GGTTGCTATGAGTCACAGGTGACTTGACGGCATATAACAACAACAACCACCTATCAAGATATATTAAAATATAACAAAGTTATGTTTTATTGACTTAGTAAATAAATACTAAGTACCAGAAAGGAAAAATACATTAACAATTGCAATATCAAAGTATGCATACACACACACACAAACCCTATATAAACATAAATACATATTATAGGTAACATAGATATCTTACTCTTTGTAAGTTTGTACACTAATAAGGAGAAATCTACTATAAAAATAAATAATACTATAATGATAAAAGTAAATTTTTAAAGATGGGCGGATCTTTCCAAGAACAGAGTATATTGAAAACAAAACAAACAAACAAAGAAAAATGAAAGACCTTTCATGGACAATTTGTTCTGCTAAGATCAGTAACAGACTAGTTACTAAAAGGCGCAAGTCCTAATATTGTCCCAAATATTGAGCTGCTATACCATTTTATGATTTCTGACATTACCTGTTCCTTTATTGTTCAGTTCACTCAATCCTCTATATCCCTTGGATTTTGTGATTCCCTGGTAGGTCTCACAGAAACTCAAAACCGTTAGACTCACATGACTTTGGTGTTGCAGACTGTTGTGACTGTTGTTGCAGAGTTTGGTACCTGATAAGTCAGGATCCCATGGACTGTCAGTTACAGGACAGCTGCATGCTGTGTTCCAGGAGAAGGGGCTCTCAAAAGAGTGATAAAGTTGAATTTCCAGGAGCTTCTATATTAGAATTTAGTAAGGCAGGGCTTATATCTCACCTTATTCTATAACCTTAATGCAATTAAAAAATGCATCACGAAATAAAAAGTTAATCAATGATTAGGCAATCCACTTTCAACAGTAAATCCTTGATACTACCAGCCTCCACAAATGAATTATTTACTTGGCTTTAAGGAAGATTGAAATAAAAGATTTTAGGTTGTTATTGTTGTTAATTCCCATTGAGTTGTACATGACCCATAGCAATGCTACGAATAAAAGTCATGAACACAAAATTTTCATCTTTTCCCCAAGTTCATAGAGTTTCTGAAGGCAAGCTTTTTTGTATATAAACACATAACCTTATGGGATGGATTAATTGTATAATCATGATAGTATTCCCTTCAAAAGAGAGAGAATTAATAAAAGAGCAATTCTTGTCAACTTAGGGAAATTTTATCACAAAGTGAAATCTCTCTTGTCAGCGTGAAACATTTCTTGATTAGGATCTTCACTCTCTAGAAAAACTGCCTTGCTAATTCTTTATTTTGCTGTCTTGCATTTGTAAGTTTTTGTGCCCATTATCCTCAAAATCTAGAAGGATCTTAGATAGTTAACTGTATTTCACATTTCTCTTCCTGACTATGCAGGTCTGGGCCTGAGACTTGCAAAACCTTTTTTTACTCTGAGCTTGTTTCTTTGGCAGGAAGGCACTCACCAATAATTAATATGCTTCTCATCTATTGATTTCTGTCAGTTCTCTTTGGAAGGATATATCCAGGTCTTTTCATAGCCTAAGATATTTCTTCATCTATTTGAAGAACTAAAGCTTTTATTTATCTGCTTTCACTGATGTCACTTTGAGATTATTTGAAATAGTCATTGTTATTGTTAAGTGCCATCAAATCAGAACCAACTCATAATGGACCCTCCAGTGGGTTGCTGGTATGTATCATTGAGTCACCTGTGACTCATAGCGACCCTTTGTACCACAGCCCTAAACCCTACTCTATCCCTTGCAAATATTATTGTCTCCAACACACCTATCCCCATTACCCTGCCAGGACTCTGGAGATATCCCTGACAGTAGATTTTCCTAATGCAATTAATCTTTTCTTTTGATTTCCTGAGTGCTGGTTCCAAGACTGTTGTTAAAAATCTTAATCTCTTTCGCATCTATTATGGTATCATTTTTTTTTCCATTCAGTTCGTCTGTTTATTATGTTTTGTTCAATTTTCTTTTAAGGTGACATGAATTTTATTGGTGTTTATCCTGTAAATTATTGTTTCATTCTCAAAGTTAAAACATTTGCATTTTATTGAAATTATCTTGAATTATCTACAGCTCCTTTTTTGCATGGTAGGTGTCTACATTCATGGACTAGTTTCACTGGTTCCACATTGTTAGTTGTAGGAGGAGTGTGGCATCAGGATTTGAAGAAGACACATCAAAAATCTGCATATTTAGATGATATAAATTTGCTTGAAGAAACTGAGAAGGACCTGAAGTATTTGCTGCAGGAGGTCAAGGACTGTAGTCTTCAATATGGATTGAAGCTCAACATCAAGAAGACAAAGATTCTCACCACTGGATCAATTGGCGACACCATGATGGATGGAGAAGAGATTGGGGTTGTTAACTTCTTTCAGTGACTAAAGAGCACTAAAGTACCGAAGAGAAATGACATCAGCCTAGATACTAAACTGTACTAGATCCAGACCATGGTCTTCAAAATCACTTGCTATGCATCAGAGAACTGGACAGTGACTAAGGAGGACAGAAGAAGGATTGATGCCTTTGAGTTTTAGTGCTGGAGAAGAGTATTGAACATACTATAGACTACCAGGATAATAAAGAAGTCAATCTTGGAAAGGGTAAAACCAAGTGTCTCCTTGGAGGCAAGGATTTTTATTATACTTCTCATATACTTTGGGCACATGGTCAGGAGAGATTGGTCCTTAGAGAAGGTCATCAGGCTTGGAAGGGAAGAGGGACAGCACAGAAGAGGAAGACAACAGATTAGAAAGATTGAGACAGTAACTGGGGCACTGAGATTAGGAGTATTAAAATCAATGACATGGGTTCAGGATAGGGACGAGATAAGAACTATTGTACATAGGATCACTATAAGTTGTGGGTAACTCAATAACACATAACATCAACAACAATGTTTATTATACTTTGTATATTTCTGAGTCAGTTTCTGAATGACACTACATATTGGTTAATTTTAGGTTGTTGTTTGCCCTGGTTGGATCTCAGTTCATATA
>NW_006399823.1:4929950-4931288 GCF_000299155.1 Elephantulus edwardii | reverse complement strand
CAAACAATATAAAATTTAGGAACTTTCCTTCCAGCAAACCTTCAATGAATTTTTCTGTGCTTTCTATCATTTACTTATTCTTGTTGTGGATATCCAGTCACATTGACTGTGTGGATCATAACAAGTTGTGACTGACATTGAAAAGAAGAGGAATCTCAGAGCACTTAATTGTGCTGGTGTAGAACCGATACATGAGCCAAAAGGCTTTTGTATGAATAGAGCAGAGGAACACTGCATGTTTTAAAATTGAAAAGGGAGTATATCAGTGTTTTATTCTTTCTCCATTCCTACTGAATCTGTAAGTTAAGTAAATTCTCCAAGAAACTGGATTCTATGGAGAGGAGTATGGCATTGGGTTTGGAGGGAGACTCATCAATAACCTGTATTATGCAGATGATATAATTTTGTTTATTGAAAATAAGGAAGGCTTGGAGGACTTTTTGCAGAAAATCAAGGAATTCAGTCTTAGGTATGGATTGCATTTCAACATCAAGAAAACAAAGATTCCTACCACTGGATTGATAGGCAACTGATAGGCAACAATGTGATGGATAGTGAGGAGATTGAAACTGTCAACAGCTTCATCTTGCTTGGATCCACAATTAATCAGCTTTATAAGTCCATAATTTCTAACATTATTAGCTCGACCCATGGCTCAATTCTCCATTTCCTCTATGGCCCTTGGGTTCACTGATTTGCTAAAAGATGTCCCAGAGACTCAGACCTGTCACAGGAATGACTTATGTGACTGTTAGGTATGCAGGTTGGTTTTAGAGAAACCAGAAATGGGCCAAGATCCTGTAAACTGTCAGTTGTGTGTAGCTAGATGGTAACTGTAGATGATGCAGGTGAAGTACTGTGTCTTAGTAAAAGTTTCACAAGAGAAAGCACCTAGTGCTCAGGCCCCATGATCTTATAATAGCCTCTAGTAGAGTGAGACCTGTATCCCACCCTAATTATCTCTCTTTAATACAATAATTAGTTCAGCACAAACCAAACAAGGATTGATTAGAAAAGAGATCTGAATAATAAGCCTGAAGCTACCAGACCCTTTGCTTCACTAAGATTGTATCCCATTTCCTCACTTCTACTCTTTTACCCTTCCAAAGTATCTATTTCTTTAATATTCTGAATTTCAAAGTGCCAGTTTTGCATGCCTTCTAATTTTCCATATATTTTAGCTCTTTGCTTTTGTGCTTTTTGAAAGGATTAAATTCTTAAATGTTTTCAGATACTTCCCACACCTCTTTCCCAATCCATTCTAGGGTACGAACTGTCATTCTTTTGAATTATTTCTCAGTAACTCTTAATAATATTTTATCTTGTGAAAGAGTTTCT
>NW_006399823.1:4923311-4925495 GCF_000299155.1 Elephantulus edwardii | reverse complement strand
CTTAGTGGCAAGAAGCTGCACTGCAATCCCAGAGGCACACGATTCAAACAGATGTTCTGCTGTAGAAGGAGGGGCAATCTCCTCCTGTACCAGTCTGATCAGATTTGACAGCAAACACAAAAGAATAGTAAAATTTAAAAAAATAAATTAGGTAAGGTGACAGTAGATATTTTAACAAACAAATCTCCAAATATTAGTAGTTTAAAAGTAATGTAAGAGAAATCTATTATTATTGTTGTGTACTGTCAAGTAAGAAGAGATAGCTAACCCTCCAGTGGGTTTCCAGAGGTAGTAAATTTCACAGGAAGAGATTCCTCATCTTTCTCCAACAGATCAACTAGTGAATTCGAACCATAAACCTTCAAGTACGTAGCACAAATTCTTTCAACTAGGCCACCAGAGCCCCCTAAGAGGAATGTAAATCCTCATAAGTGGAATTGAAGGAGCAGTGCAGTGGCTTAGCCTTGAACAGCTAACAAAAACATTAATGATTTGAAGCCAATAGCCTCTCTGCTCCAAGGTAGAAAGATGTGGTAGTCTAATTCTGGAATGATTACAGTGAAATTCAGGGGAAGTTCTACAGTGTCCAAGAGAGTTGCTGTGAATTATAATCAACCTGAGAGCTACGAGTTTGGTTTGGTTCCGTTTGAAACTGAATTTAAAATCAGATGTTCATGATTGAGAATGACTCTTTTCAAAGAAGTTATTCAAGAGCTAGTCTCCTATACATCATAGTTCTGTTTTCATTAATAAATATTTCCTGAGTTTGCTGTATGAACTTATCAAAGAACAGAGGAATAGCGATTAGATGAAGACACATTGCTTCTCAAGCCATCAAGGACTACAGGTAGTACACATCATTTTAACATAATTGATGCAAGCTACTTATAATTGAGCTCTGTTGGCCTAGTGGTAGGGATTGTACCATCAACTCAGAGGAATTTGGTTCAAATCTATCAACTTTTCCACAGCAGAAAGAGCTGTCTCCTTCTGAGCAGTGTATTGCCTTGGAAAACCCACTGGAAGGTCAGCTATGAATCAGTTCTGACTTTTGTACACAAAGGACAACTTATATTAGCCGTTTAGATGCAAACATTGCTCTAAAATGGAGTTTAGGGATATAGAACCACTTCTCAGAAGCAAATTTTCATCATAGAAGGAAGGACAAATAATTGGTAGAGAGTTACCTCGGCCATAAGGCATTTGTGAAGGCTTTCCAAATGGAAAAATATCACGTAAGAAAAATAACAAACCAACTGAGAACATTTTTTAGTTGTTTCATGAGTCATAAATAAAATAATTTGACTAGAAAATAGGTTCTTGGAAGCATGGTTTAAATAAGATTTAAGCAGTGGATTGATCAATTAAATGCTAAGCTGAGGTATGTGGAAATGAGTATATATGGTAGTATAAACCAAGCTCCATAAAGTGATCTTGAAACTGAGATTTTTAATGAGGGATATGCTTCTTTCCCCTGGTATAATATTTATTCTTTTCTTTAGAATCTCAAAATCTTAATTAGTTCTTACAGTTCATTCTTGATTAATGATTTATTATTGTTGTTAGGTGCTATTAAGTCACCTACTATGTAAAGCAAAATTCATACCAGTTCTGTTCCATCCCCATAAACTGTCAAGTTCAAGCCACGGTTGCAGTCACTGTGTCAATTCATCTCATTGAGAAGGTCTTCCTCTTATTTGTTGACCTTCTACTTTTCCAAGCATGATGTCCTTTTCCAAAGACTGGTCTTTCTGGAAAAAATATCCAAAGTCTGTGAAATGAAATCTCAATATTCTTGCTTTTAAAAAGCACTCTGACTATACTAGGGAGCTCTGGTGGCACAATCTGTAGAGAATAGTGCTTCTAAACTGAAGTCAGAGCTTCCCTGTCAACTAGCCCCCACTCACAGCTCTGTGGGAGAAAAAGATAGGCAATGTACTCCTGTCTGATATACAGCCTCCAAAAACTAACTAGAGTGTCAGATTTGACTCAGTTCTGACTCAACAGCAATGAGTTTGAGTTTGAATTTTCTGTCTGCCTTTAATTCAGATCAGATTTATTTCTTTTGTTTGACAGTCTTCACATGGTATATTCAGTACTCTCACCAACACCACAATTCAAAGATGTCAATTCTTTTTCTCTATCCTTTTATTCATTATCCAACTTTCATATGCATAAGAAACA
>NW_006399823.1:4921688-4923211 GCF_000299155.1 Elephantulus edwardii | reverse complement strand
TAAGCAAACAAAATGGGGGGAAATCAATAGGACATTTTATAAAACATAACAAAGGAGTAGCTGTGTGGAGTTAGATGGACTGAACACCTGAATGGTGCACATGTCACTGTTATGTGACAAGTTGACAGTGTCTACCGAATAAGAAGAGTGGAGCTGGAGTGTCCAATCAGGTCAGAGTTTCTGCATATTTGAGAGACACCTGAGGAGCCAAATTGTGAGGTGAGTTCATATCACTTCTTCCTGGCTAAGAATCATTGTAGGATGAGGCACCCAGCCTAAGAAAATTGTTTTCTCTGGCCTTAGAGGAGAGGCACCTAGGATTGTCTGTCTGGCTACTATGATGAAATAGTCCTTGTCAAACTGAAATGCTCTAGAATGGCACACTCCATGGAAGGTGCACTGTTCTAAATGTTACCATGTCATCTGCATGGTGAGAGATCTGTAAGGGTGTCCAGTGAGAAGCAAGGACATCAATCAGAAATTGTTGTTATTAGGTGCCTGCAAGTCTAGTATGACATATGGTGATGCTATGAACAACCGATCTGAATCCTGTCCTACCCTGTGCCATCTTCATCATCTCTGATGCTGTCGAGACCATTGCTGCAGTCACTTTGTCAATCCATCTTGATGGAGGTCATGTCCTCTTCTTCATTGACCATGTAAAACAGCATAACTGCTTTATGGGGTTTCTAAGACTGAAAATCTTCGTACACTCTGGTGGCTGAATGGTAAAGAATTATACTGCCAAACCAAAGGCAAACAGTTCAAATCTACTACTTCTCTACCAGAGAAAGATAAACAATCTCCTTTTATGCACAACAGCCTTAATAGGAACAGACTATCTCATCTTCTTTCTATGGAATGGCTAATGGTTTCAAATATCCAAGCTTTCCATTACCACATTTACTCTCTTATTCATTGCCATTGAGTTGGAATCAACTCTTAACTTACCTTTTAAGGAGTTTCTGGAGACTGTGAATTGCACAGGAGGAGATTGTCCATTTTTTCCCACAAAGCTACTGATGAATTGCAACCTCTAAAGTAGTTAGCAGCATAACTCCCTACAAACTAGGTTACCAGAACTCTTCCTGCATTTAAATTACTATGCCACATGGTCTACGTTCTAAGTAATTGTTATTTAGATAGAAATAGTAATTATTTCTGAGAAAATATTTCTGAATATTTTGTAGGAGAAACTAATCAATAGCCAAAATAAGATGGAACTGGCTTTTTCTAGCTGGCCGCTTTAGAGTTTAGTCTCAGGGTCATATGGTCTATCCTCCTTGTTTGTCAGGGGATGTTGTTGTTGTATACCATTGAGTCAGAGCCAAGCCATTTCAGAGGCTGTAATTTGCACAGGAAAAGTCTTCCCATCTTTCATAGAGCAGCTGGTGGATTATAACAATGCACCTTTGGGTTGGCAGTACAACTCAACAGCAATGAGTTTGAGTTTGAATTTTCTGTCTGCCTTTAATTCAGATCAGATTTATTTCTTTTGTTTGACAGTCTTCACATGGTATATT
>NW_006399823.1:4914750-4917208 GCF_000299155.1 Elephantulus edwardii | reverse complement strand
GTTTAAGTTTGCTTGGCTCCACAGTCAACACTCTTGGTACCAGCAGGCAGGAAATCAAGCGACAAATTGCATTGGGAAAGTCAACTGTCAGGGACCTCTTCAGAGTACTGAAGAGCAATGATGTTGGATAGAGACTAATGTGTGCCTGATCTGAGTCATAGTCTTCACAATTGCCTGTTGTGCGTCGGAGTGCTAAATAGGGACTAGGGATAACAGAAAAAGTCTTTAAGCTGTGGTGTTTAAGAAAAGTGTTGAATGTACTATGGACTGCTAGAACAAACAGGTTTGTTCTGGAGAGGGTAAAGCTGGGCTTCTCCTTGGAGTCAAGGATTCTGAAGCTTCCTCTCACATACTTTGGGCATGCTGCAAGGAGGGACCATTCCTTGGAGAGGAACATCATGTTTGTGAGAGTGGAGGGACAGTACAGGAGAGGAAGATTCTCGATAAAATGGATTGATTCAGTGATTGGGGTAGTGGGAGTAGGTGTGTCAGAGATAATGAGGTTGGTACAGGATAGAGCAGGGTTTAGAGCTCTGTAGACAAAGATTCTCACCACTGAATTCTCACAATTGGCACCATCAGGATGGATGGTGAAGAGATTGAGATTGTTAACAACTTTAGTCTGCTTGGCTTCATGGTCAACACTCTTGGCACCAGCATCCAGGAAATAAAAAAAAAATGTTTTGCAATGGGAAAGTCTGCTGTTAGGACCTCTCCAGGGTACTGAAGGGCAATGGTGTCACTCTGGAGACTAAGGTACGTCTGATACAGGCTATGGTCTTTGCAATAATTTGTTACGCGTCAGAGACTTGAACAATGACTAGGGAGGATAAAAGGAGAATTGATGCCTTTGAGCTGTGGTGCTGGAGAAGAGTATTGATAGACTGCCAAGAAAACAAACAGATTCATCCCGGAGAGGGTTAAACCAGGATGCTCCTTGGAGGCAAGGATTTTGGGGCTTCACCTGACATACTTTGGACATGTTGTAAGAAGGGGCAGGTCCTTGGAGAGGGACATTATGCTTGGGAAGGTGGAGGGATGGCCCAGGAGGTGAAGACCCTCTATGAGGTGAATTGATTTAGTGACTGGGGTAATTGGGATGGGTGTGTCAGAGGCAGTGCGATTAGCACAGGATAGAGCAGGGTTTTAGGGCTGTTGTACATAGGATTGCTATGAGTCACAAGCCACTTGAAGGCACATAACAACAACATGAGTTTCAAGTGACTCGGTGGCACATAACAACAACAACAACAACACAAGATTAGTAGTAGACTAAGTAGTAGATAAGAAGTGCCAAGTCAACATTGTTCCAAATGCTTGAATTGTTGTTTATCTCCATGATTTCTGACATTAACAGCTCCTGTTTTGTAGAGTTCTGTGGATTCTCTATGTCCCATGGGTTCAGTGGTTAACTGGAATTCTCCCAGAGTTCAGGCCGATCAGAGGAATGGCTCATGTGACTGCAGGTATTCAGGTCTATTTTGCAGATAGTGGTGAGTGTTGTAGACTATTGTAGACTATCAGTTTAAGGCAGATATCCCAAGAGAACTAGCACTGAGGTCCAATGAGCTTGTATAAGCTTCTAGTATGATAAAGATTGTATCCCATTCTAATTCTCTCTCCTTAATACTATACTTACTTCAGCACAAAATAGTTAATTATTGCCTAGGAAAGACATTTTTAATTATAAACCTTAGACCCTAGACACCCTATCTCACATATTTTGGGCATGTTATCAGAAGGAAGGGACCAATTCTTGGAGAAAGACATCAGACTTGGAAGGATAGAGAGTCAACATAGGAGAGGAAGAGCCTGGATGGGATGGAATGACACAGTGACTGTGGCAATGGCTCAGGTTTATTAGACACATTAAGGTTGTCTTAGGATAGGGCAGAGTTCAGAGTTATTGTTCATAGGTTGGCTATGAGTCAGAGTTAACTCAGGGGCACGTAACAACAGCAGCAACGACATAGGGACCTTGGAAGAAAGACCTTCAAATATACTTCTAAAATTCAGCCACTGAAAACCCTATGGAACACAGTTTCTCTCTGATAGACATGAAGTATCCAGGAGTCAGAGCCAATGTGGTGTCAACTGGTGATAATGGATCATGTACCAAACATAGATTAAAAAGAAATAAGGGGAGGGAATCCATATTCAAGTTAGAGTTCTTAAAGTACTAAACAATTCAAACATATTTCAGAGTAAAGTCTATCAATAACTCTTCTTTGTGTTTTTGGTCTACCAAGAAACTATTTTAAAAGTCATATTAAAAGTATGTAGAATGTCTTCTTTTTCTTGGCAAACAAGACATGGGTTGCTGTTGTTATGTGCCGTCGAGTTGTTTGCGACTCATAGTGACCCTATGTACAACAGCCCTAAACCTTGCTCTATCCTGTGCCAATTGCACTGCCTCTGACACACCCATCCCGATTACCCCAGTCACTGAATCAATCCA
>NW_006399823.1:4909517-4914650 GCF_000299155.1 Elephantulus edwardii | reverse complement strand
TGAATTTTCTGTCTGCCTTTAATTCAGATCAGATTTATTTCTTTTGTTTGACAGTCTTCACATGGTATATTCAGTACTCTCACCAACACCACAATTCAAAGATGTCAATTCTTTTTCTCTATCCTTTTATTCATTGTCCAACTTTCATATGCATAAGAAACAGTTGCAATTATCATAGATTGAATTAGCCATAGCTTAGCCTTTAAAATGGCATTTTTATATAAAAATGCTCTTTAATATTTTAAAGAGGTTCTTAGCAGGGGCATTTACCTCATACGATGCATTCTTTGATTTCTTGACTAATGCTTCTTTGGATGCTGATTGTAGATCCAAGTAAAAGAAATCCTTGATAATTTTAATCTTATCCTTGCTTATCATCATGTTTTTTATTGGCCTAGTGGTTAAGATTTTTGTTTTCCCTAAATCAAAATGTAATACATACTACAAACTACTATGGTCTTTGGCTTCATTAATGAGGGTTGCAAGTATTGGATTTTTGAAAGAATGTTATCAGATGCTGTCATATTAATTTGTATTCATAACAACCTATGTAACAGAATAGACCTATTTCCAAGAGTTTTCTAAACTGGAGTATTTCTTATGGAAGGAAATTTACAGGTCTTTCTCCTATGGATTCATTGGATGTGTTTGAACCACTGACTTTTCTTTTACTTAACAGAGGAATCTTAAACATTGAATAATTACGGATCTTTAGAATAAGAGCTATTGATTTAGAGTGTGATTTGTCATGCTTCTTCTGAGCAAGCCTTCACTCAGTCTTTTTCTTTTTAATTGTGTGACTTTGTATATGTTACCTATGCACTCTTAATAGAAAACAAATACCAGATAAGCTTCTCTACAGTCAAGTCTGACTCCATCAGTTTACAGGGCTGTAAATCTTTGTGGGAAGATACTGTAATTACTCCCCTCCACCCTGGAGTAGCTAGTGGATTCAAACCAATGGCCTTTGAGTTAGTAGTATAACAAATTGCTTTCTCCTCTCTTATTTATAAAATTGAGCAATTACTGGTATAATTTTCATATGGGTGTTGGAGAAATTTAAATGAATCAATATCATCCATTACAGCACCTAGGACACAGTACAAGAACAATGAATAGTAGCTATTGTTATCTATATTTAAACATCTGAATTTTGCAGATGCTTTTGGTATGGGTAAGGAAAAAAATGAAAGGTAGGAGGATACTGTCATAGAGAGAGAAAATAGAAAGGACAGATGCAGAAGAAATATTAAGTGGTCTGCAATTTTGTAGAGGCCCTTAGCTGAAATATATTTGCAGCATTATGAAGTTAGTCTTTTTATAGCATCAGTTTTCCAGCAATTTGCATAACATTAACTATAATTATCAGCGCTATTACTATTACAATTACTATTATTGTTTGGCTCTATTCCTAAACTAAATGAGTATCTGATAGGAGAGGAGGCTGACAGTTTCTCTTGCTGATTTAACAGCTGGACCCTAGTTTGAGTATGTATATGCATAGATGAATGAAATCTATAGCTGTGGTTTTTTGTGTGCTTTTTTTTTTCTCTTTCCTTAACTTGTATTCTCTGGACCTAATAGTTATCCTTTCATTGCTTCCAATTTTCTTTGCTGTTTTAAAAACTTTCTATGTTCAATGTAGCTGGAAAACTGTGATAATGCAGTGCTCAAAAGAACCTCCTTCAATAATGGAGCATGTCCTCTATCTGCCTTATCTAGTGTGGTGGCCACTAAAGGACAAGAGGTAATTCATCATTTAAAATATGACTAATTTGGTTGTGGATCTGGAGATATATGTTTTTCCTCTTTTTTTAAAAAAAATTTATTTAGATTTAGAAAGCTCCAATTGCCTACTGGGAAGGAATTTCACTGCCAACAGAAAGGCATGAGGTTCAAATCTATCATCTGCTCAGTGGAAGAAAGATGGGCAGTTTCCTCCAGAGCAATTTACTGCCTCTGAAGACCTGCTGAAGTCAGCAATGGACTGATTCCAACTACACAAGAACATACTTAGATTTAAGGACCATATACGACCTGAGGTGCTGTACTTGACAATGGAGGTATCTGCTTGAATTCTCTCGGAGAAAGCAGCCAATGGGGGATTTTAATTGATTATTAAGAAAGCCATAATCAATGTTAAGTTTTTGTGGAGGAACTAATATTATCAGTAGACAGCTTTGAAAAACTAAATTTTGTTTCACAGAAAAAAAGGCAGGCAATCAGACCTGTACTTGCCAGCTCAGAATCCTATGCAGAGAATTATATCTCTATAGCATTGGTGTTTATGTGTGCATACAAGTAGACTTAAGAATGGAGAATAATCATAGTCCCTTAGACCACATAAAATATTGTCTCTTCTCAATAAAATATACCAGTACTAAACACAAGACATTCTCATAACAATTTAAAAAGAGTAATTTACATATTGCATTAACAACTTGACTATTTAATTGCAATTTTAGCTATTTAAAATACCTGAAATGTTCAACTTCAGGGCTGATTGAATGATTATCTTGATAACAATACTCTGTACCAAACATTGTCACTTGGTTATATTGTAATAGAGTGCTGCATACATATCTGTTTTGATCACTCACTATGTATCTGAGTTCATTATTAGCCTGATTGACACTTTCTTCAGATACTATTCTTTGACTAAATGTAACTACCATCCTCCAGATCCTGTGTCTCTTTTCCCTAGCCATGCATATCTGGTTCTTTTCTTAATTCTCTAGTCTTAAAGTATACTGTTATCTATTTGATTCCCTATACTCCAGCCGCACTTCATTTCCTGATTCCAGGATCATGGTATAGCTCAAAGCATACTGACCTTTAGTCATTTTCTTTAGACTCCTTGCTAGAAATTTAATTATACTTTTTATTGAAGTCCAATTTTTTCACTTATATTTTTGTTTGAGCTTCATTTTCGGAACCATTTTAATCATATATTCTTCTTTAAAACCACAAGACTGACAACGTCATTTCCTCCATAGCGCCACTATTTAGCAAAGTTTAAGAGTATTATGCTTGTCCTGACTAAGTGATTCGATGAGTAACTTAATTATTTCCATTATCCAGATAGTGTTAAAAATCTTAAATTTATGAGAAGTCACTAAAAAACAAATATAAAAGATCATGGATATTGTTGTCATTGGGTGTCATGGCATATTGTACAGATAATAGTAAACTTATGAACACTTTCCTCTCCTTTGTCAATCTAACATTGTTGCAGTCAATCACCTGGTTGAGGATCTTCCTCTCTTTGGCTGTCTCTTACATCTTTCCAAATATAATCTCTTTCTCAAGGAATAACCTTTTCAAGCAACATGCAAAAAAAAAAAAGAAAGAAAGAAAGAAAAGAGCTAGACAAAGCTTTGGCATCCTTGTCTTCATGAAACACTCTGACTGCACCTTATTCAAGATGCATCTGTTTGTTCTTCTGGCAGTCTGTATGAAGAGCCAAAAACAGATAATAAGGGCACAAGGCCTTGAGCATCTCTCTGAAAAGGCTAGAAAAAATTATAGTGTTGGAGAAGAATTCTGAATGTCCCATAGACTACCAAAAGAACAAACAGATATGTCTTAGGGGGAAAAAAAATTTAACCAGAGTGCTTCTTGGAGGCAAAGTGGCAAAGCTTCATTTTTCACACTTTGGATATGTAGTCAGGTGGGGCTATTCCTTGGAAAGGGACATCGTGCTTAGAGAGATCGAGGCTCAGTAAGGAGATGAAGATCCTCCATGAGATGAATTGACATGGTGACTTCAGCAATGTGCTCCAGTGTGTCAGAGATGATGAGGCTGGCTCAGGATATGGCAGGGTTCATGTCTGCTATTCAAAAGGTAGCTATAGGAGTCATACTCAATTTGAAGGCACTGCCCAACAATAGCAGTGATGAATTGTGCTGCCAACCCAAAGGTAAAGTTAAAATAAACCAGTTGCTCGTTGGAAGAAAGATGAGCAATTTACTCTTATGTAAGTCTTGCCTATGAATCAGTGCTGACTTGAAGATACATTAAAAGAAAATTTTATATGGGATTCTCCTCCTTCCCATGATGCACAGCTTATTTGATACAAATATGAAGAAAGAAGATATATATTCCAATTGTTTAGGTTTTAGGAAATTCCATCAGAACATTAAGTGAGGGAGGTGAAGAGTTTGGGGAAAATACGTTTGAAATAATGTAGACTTTCTTTGGAAGTCCATGAGTAATGTGTGTGATTCAAATGTTTAACTTGAAACTCTGATGCCCTAGAAGGTATAGACTTATGTTTCCAACACAAAATTACACCGTTCAAATCCATCAGCTGCTCACTGGTAGAAAGTCGACAATCTTTTCCCATGTGATTTACTGCCTCTGAAAACCTGCTGTCTGGTCAGTTATGAGTTGGCTTCTAATCCATGACACACATAAACAAAGGTTAATTATTTTAATCCAACTATAAGCACTCTCTCACAACTGGGGCTGGGCCAATTGGCAGCATCATGATAGGTGATGTAAAAAGAGCAAGCGCCACGTAAGAAGCACCATAACTGACCTTTACCAACTTCACAGGGTAACTATCCTCACCTACAGTGTCAATAATACAAAACCAATTCCCATGAGGTCAGATATGTTTCCCACACTTCCATTCCTCCTTCTACTCATCTCAATACCAATCTTACTGTTTGGCTGGGCCCAAAATCTGATGTGACAGCTCACATACAAAACAGAGCCAAACTGGGGGAGTTAAAAAGTTATAATTCAGATTAACAATAAATTAAAGTCAAGAAGCTCCCAAAATGTGTACACAGGCACTTCAGCCTTGAGCCTTGTAGCTCTAAGTGTTCAGATGTTCTCAGTCCTGCCAATGCTGGCTCCTCCAAACCCCAAATTATTTAACAAAGTTCCAAGTTCTGCCAATATTGGCTTTCTTCAATTAGCCAGCAAAGTTCTCTGTCCTACCAATATTGTCTCCCCCCTGTTTTAAAGTCCCATCTCATCAATTCTGCAGTTCTGTCATCACTGCTAACACCGTCTCAAAATGGGTGACCCTGGAGGACATTATGCTGAGTGAGGTATCTCAGTCACAAAGGGACAAATGCTCTATGGTGCCACTGTTGTAGAATGAGGCTGGCATCGGGGAGGGG
>NW_006399823.1:4890105-4903968 GCF_000299155.1 Elephantulus edwardii | reverse complement strand
GTGCTAATGTGAAACCTATACTTGGACCAGGAGGCAGTCATCAGAACAGAACAGGGCAACACTGCATGGTTCAAAATTGGGAAGGGTGTATGCCAAGGATGTGTCCTGTCTCCATACCTCTTCAACCTGTATGCAGAGCAGATTATCCGGGAGGCTGGGCTCTATAAGGAGAATTGTGGCATCAGGATTGGTGGAAGATCAATTGTGGCAAGACATGGGGCATTGTTAAATAATCTTGTCAAAATCTAGAAATCATCAGCACAGAAAAAAAATACTAATTGAAAATTAAAGATTGTTTTCTGTAGTGGAAAAATCCTGACCTGCTAATCCATAAATGTCTTGCTCAAACTTTTTTTCCCTTTCTTGTTTGTCTTTCTCATGCCCTTGAGACAATCTGTAATGACATGCAGCAGCACCTTATTCCTTTAGGAAATTGATTATTCTTTGATTTCACACTCTCTTAGCTTTCTCTACAGTTAGTGTGATATTGGTTGAATTTTCCCTGCCTTCCTGATTTTTTGTTTCATAATTCCCATTTGCACAGAGTTATAATAGTGAGACAGCCTCAGTATTATTTGGGAGTCTTTTGCAACAAGCACCTTTTCACAATATTAATGCAATGAAAATGAAAACTGAAATGCCCTTATTTTAAATGGGTATTTATACTTTCGTTTTTTGGTATAAGAAGTTGATGCCAGAATGTGAACAATAAAATTACATGGAAAATTGTTATTATGAATCATTGAATATTTAATGAGTTATAGAAATGAAACTGTCAAACACTAGAGCCTGGATGAAAATCTGTGAGGGAGAAAATGATAAAACTGGAAGCCTGAGACATTGCAATTCTGCTGAACTCACTGGAAGTAACCAAATCACCCAGAATTTTTGAGATCTGTTATCCACATAAGGGGATGCTTCTCTATACATTAGCTTTCGGCATCTTTGTGAGAAAGACCTTTATAGAAGATAAAAATATGACCTCTTCTCTCGATTTTATTTATTAGTCTTTTCCTTGACTTTGGATTCAGGATGAACTGTAAGAAATTCGTTTTTCCATTAAGTTTCATTGAATCCTCTGCACACAAAATTATGAGAAGGGGCATGTCTCATGTTTGCACATGTTAGCACCTTCTCAAATATGATTTCTTTTTCTCTCTGAATCAATTTTTCTTCTAGGCATTGCAGAAGTTATATTTCAATGTATTCACATTTACTACGTTAATCTTTTTTTTTTCCTCTTTTGGCTGTGTTCTTATTATTGATCTGACTTTTTCACTTATCTCAGAATGGTAGCCTGAAGAATCTAAATTGAGGGCAATCCTCGATAAGTACCTTTACACTCTCAAGAGGATAAAAAATTCTTGAGATTCTGCTTACAGGGTCCTGGATCATTAAGCATAGAATCCATCTCTAGCCTTCATTAAACGGTACCAGTAACTAAAAAATTAGATTATAATCAACTGGGAATTTTTAGGTTGGAATCATGTACTCTGAGTTTATTTCTCTCTCCTAAAACCCTTGGACCAAGCAAGACGATTCTAGGAGAACCACCCAGTGATGGTAATGCCATCTAGAAGAAATCTTTGCAAATTCATTTCCTGGGTGAATTTCAGTTTATCTGGGAAAACTCTTACTTCCTTCCCAGTGTGGTTTCTTGAATAGATACAGTGAGAGTGTTTGCACTACTTGCAAACATTCTTGAGAATGTCATGATATCTGTGAACTTGAATACTTCTCACTTGGAGAGCAGCAAGAATTTAGGATAACTGGAACAGTAAATGAACATGCACATCGAGAAAAAGCCATGATGAGCACCTTCCTCTCCTGAGTCTCCTGTGGGATAAATAACTGCTGTAGATTCATGTTGTAGTACCTCAGTGAAAAGAGCATTCTGGAAGGTAGTTAGAGTATGCAGCAGAAAAACAATATGTAGTTGAGAGGGCAAGTTCGGGAGGCTTCATAACTCACATATTTATATTGTCTCATTCCTGGGGAGGTTGTGAAGAACTCAACCTGTGGATAAAGGAAGGATGGCAATTTGTTTTAACAGATATAAAGATATATAATTATTACTCACTTATTCTATCATGTTGGTACTGACTCATAGCTGACTCTCCAGCGGGTTTTGGAAACTAAAAATTATATAGGAGATTATCCATCTTTCTCCCACAGAACTACTTGTATGTTGAAACCATGAGAGAGGTATAGCTTTTGGGATTGTCTATGAATTAGACCACTAAATCTCCTTGATATATGACTATGGCAGATTACACTATACAAAGCAAGCCCCAGTAATATGTCTATCTCATGTATTTTATTATAAACTGATCTTGCGGATCATTCATTAGATGGAGTATTCAAATTCTCCCTCCTCGAACATAAATGAAACTATAACTATACCAACCAATAAAGTATGTGACTTTTGAGGAAAGCATGTGCAAGACAAGTCACCAATTTTTGTACTGAAACATTCATATTTAAGGTGGGTTTTGAAGTGCTTTGAGTGAGAACTGTGATAGCTCCAAGACTACTGAGTTATAGGGAAGTTTAGGTACATGATGAAGACACATAGTCATTCAGGAAAACATCACAGTCTTTAAATCACCTCAGCCTAGAAACTAAAGGTGAGAGTGACAATATCCCCAGGGGGTTCCAGCCCGCATAATGGAGGTACTTTAGCCTTTAATTCTTCCAAGCTAAACTCCAAGGCATAATAAAGGCAAGCCACAGTCCTTGTACAGCTTAAATTTTCCTCTCATATAATAATATACTTGTTTTAAGCCACTACATTTGGAGAAAATTGTTACAGAGTAAGAGTGATTATAATGAAGAGTTCACTACCACTTCTGCTAATCCCCTTTTGTATCCCTGCCTTGGAAGAGCTAAAAGCAGAAGCTGAAGAAATCAAAGATAGAATGGAAGGACAAAACAAACCTAAAGATGTGGTGGAGCATTTGAGGTAGAGCTTGGAGGGAAAGAAATGAGGAGAACCATTAAAGGCAATACAAAAATAGCATTTTCAATGAATCTAACAACTTCATGGAGAAATCGTGTATTTTTCTAATTTGAATTCATATTAGGAAACAAGAAAAGGTATCTGCAACAAGTATTGTTGTCAGCAGTGATTGGAAACACTAAAAGAATGATAGGGCTATGCTCTGAATATGCACACTCACAAAGCTCAAACAAACTGATGGTATACAGTATTTTAGTTTCACGGTGTAGAATATTTATCAATCAGGACAAACTAGGTTATGGGGCAGGAACACACTAACACCCAAATCCTAATGGGTAAGAAACTTGAATTTCTTATCTTATTACAAATATATTGCAGGTCAGTTAGATTTTTAAAATTATATTGGTTTGTATACAAAATTTGTATGTATTGTGATTTGTTTACATACATAGCATTTCACACATTCTTCCATTTGCATTGTGTTTCATACAATCATTCTTGTACATTATGTTTTATAAAATTAATCACCATTGATGCATACCCACTATTACTCTGCCTTTTCACGCCACCATGGATCTTTGCTAATTCCTTCACCGCCTCCCTCTGCCCACCAAACTCGGTGACATCGTAATTCTCCCCTTCCCGCTCCAAGGGCCCCTCTACCCTTTCCTTCTCACTTTGGACTTTTGTACACCTTAGTAGTTATATTTTTATTTTTATAGTAATGGTCTTATACAGTATTATGTTGAATGAACTAACTCAGTCTCATATGGACAAATAATGCATCAGTTTGATGTTTTAGAGAGAACCTGAGATGTCTCAGAAACCACATTAGACATTGAAAGTTGCTTTGCCAAAAGGAAAGGAAAACATAAATATGCATTGTCATGGAATCAGAACTGAATAATAGCACACCTTCCTGCAGGTTTTCAGAGGATGGAAATTGCACTGGAGGAGATTGCCCATCTTTCTCCTGTGGAGCATCTGGTGGGTTTTAACTTTGCAACTTTAGGTTGGGAGAGCAAGTCCTTTGCTTTGGTCCCTACTCACTAGGCAATCACAGATCTCTTATTTTGAAAAAAATTAAAAATAAGAGGTCGAGTGAGAGGAGAGGAGGAGATAAATGGAGATGGAATGGGTAGAAAAAGAACACTATAATGACAAATATAAGAGAGGAACAACCTGGGAAGAATCAAAGGAAATATGATATGGACATTTCAATTAGCAAATAGGAACAAAATATATTTGTTTGAAAGGGAAAGGGAAGAGGAACATGGAATAAGAAAGGAAATCACTTGGACAACAGAGAAGGAGGGGATGGGAGGGTGAAAGAACAGGTAAGGTGTAATGGGGATTTGAAGACATGAGCAGATAACAGTAATAGATCAATAGTAATTATGCAAAACACAAAGTGCAGACATGATTATATAAAACTGTACATGGATAAAAAACCTGCATGGATGCAACAATATATATGAATGATTGTATAAAAGTGAATGATGGTTTCAAAGATAAATATTAATAAATCTATGAATGAAAAAAGTGAATGATGGTATAAAACATTTAAAACAAGGGAAATTGGACACTTTAAACAGTAGTTCACACTAAATGCTTTTGTTGTTAAGAACCGTGGAACTGAGTATGACTCATAGTGACCCTATGAACGATTGATCCGTACTCCATCCTAGTCTACAATCTTTATCATCCCCACATATTTGAGTCCACTTCTTCAGACACTAGAGTCAATCCACCTTATTGAGGTCTTTTTCTGCTTCATTAACCCTCTATCTTTTCAAGCATGAAGTCCTTTTCCCAAGGAATACTCTCTCCTAACAACATGTCAAAAATACGTGAGATGAAACTTCACCAGCTTTACCTCCAAGAAACATTCTGGTTTCACTTTCTTCAATATATATCTCTTTATTCTACTGACAGCTCATGGTATATTCAGTACTCTTCTTCAATACCACAACTCAAATGCATCAGTTAATCTTCTGTCATCTTTATTCACTGTCCAGCAGGTGATTGGTAAGACTGTGTGGCTTTAACAGACATGCCTTACTCTTTAGACTGACTGACATCATTGCTCTTCAGGACTTTGTTGCTAACATAGCATGCTGTAATTTCTGCTTTCTATTGATTAGTACTGAAAGGTACTAAATATCCCACAAACTGTCAAAAGAACAGACAAATCTGTTTTGGAGAAAGTCTAGCCAGGGCACTGCTTAGAAACCAGGGTGGTGAAATCTTATCTCACATACTTTGGGCATGTTGTCACGAGAGGCCAGTCTTTAGGAAAAGACAGCTTGCTGAAGGTCAGAGAAAAAGAGAAAGACCTTCAACAAGATGCATTAACATAGGGACTGTAACATTGAGTTGGAACGTATCTCCAAGGATGGTGCAGGATAAGGAAATGCTCAGATTTGCTGTTCACAGAGTCACTGAGTCCCAGTAGGCTTGATGGCACTCAACAACGACAGCATTCACTAGCTAGTGTCCCCAGGTGGTGCTTGGTATTTAACTATAAAGCTGAAGTTTGCTGGTTCAAACCCACCTAGAAGTATCACAGGAGAAAGACGTGGCAATCTGCTTCTGGAAGGCCATCGTCTTGAAAACTCTATGGAGGGCGGGAACGAGGGGTAGGTTGTGTGGGTGGGTGTAGTTTTATTATGCAAAATATCAGGTTGCCACAAAATACCTAGGATTGTCTTGAATTTGACTCCACAGTTATTTTTTTTGTCATTCTTTTTTAAGTTACTGAAGATTACTCACAGGACTCTTTCCAATCACAGAGAGCCAGGGAGTTTTATAACTTTATGTCTTTAAAAAACTCAAAACCTACTTCCATCCAAGCAATTTTAACATACAGTGGCCATAAGAGACAGAACAATTGTTCTTTTAGTTTTCAAGGTAGTGCATCATTACGGAAGCAGACTGCCTCACCTTACTCTCTCTGAGCAGCTGATGAGTTTGAACTGCCAACTTTTCGTTTAGCAGTCTAGCGTTTTCCTGCACCACTGTTATCTTGGCTCTAGAGGGCAAACATCTACAAACATTTGATCAGCCACATTCATGGTAACTAAAGATGGGCAATCTCCTCCCTTGTGATTTACGGCTTCAGAAACATAATGGAGGGTCAGCTCTTACTTGGTTTCACCTAGAAGGCAAATAATAAAATAGGCTATTCAGAGTTTAAAATCATCAGTTACGAACAGAAAGGAAGGCAGTTTGAACTCATTAGTTATGTCAGTAGAAAAGAAAAATGGAGCACTATGCTTCCTCCAAGATTACATACACCCTTGAAAACCCATGTGGGTAATTTTATTCTGTCCTCTAGACTTGCTAGTAGCTATCAAGTGCAATCTATTGAATGGCCATTAGTTTGCTTTTTTGAGGTTATAAGCTCCTCCATGTTAAAATAGTTTAAACTCTAAAATGAAAGTGGAGATCTGGTGGCCTAATGGTAAGAAGCTGCTCTGAAATGAGGAAACTACTCCCTTGTGATTTACTGCCTCTGAAAACTCACAGTAGAGTCTGCTATGGCTCAGTTCCACTGAGACAGACACAATAATACGATATAAAGTAAGTTTTTGTGTTGATTTTGAGCAAAATGATGAGATCATTAATAAAGAAAGGAAAGCTAAAATCATCAACTACCATTTTTTTATTCAATCAAGAAAAATTAAGCCTGGTATACTGTGTGGATCACAACAAGCTGTGGCTGACTCTGAGAAGAATGGGAATCCCAGAACATTTGATTGTGCTTATTCAAAACCTATACTTGGACTAGGAGGCAGTCATCAGAACAGAACAAGGAGACACTGCATAGTTCAAAATTGAGAAGGGAGTCTGCCAGGGGTGTATTCTGTCTCCATACCTTTTCAATCTGTATATAGAACAGATCATCCAGGACACTGGGCTGTACAAAGAGGAATGTGTCATCAGGATTGGTGGAAGATTTATTAACAACCTGCGTTATGCAGATGACACAACCCTGCTTGCTGAAACTGAAGATGACCTGAAGCACTTGCTGCAGAAGGTCAAGGACTGCAGTCTTCAATATGGATTGAAGCTCAAAATCAAGAAAACAAAAATTCTCAAGGATTCTGAAGCTTCATCTGACATACTTTGGGCATGTTGCAAGGAGGGATCAGTTCTTGGAGAGGGACTTCATGTTTGGGAGAGTGGAAGGACAGCACAGAAGTGGAAGATTCTCGATGAGATGGATTCATTCAGTGATTTGGGTGGTGGGAGTAGGTGTGTTGGAGAAAATGAGATTGGCACAGGGTAGAGCAGGGTTTAGGGGTCTTGTACATAGGGTCACCATGAGTCACAGCGACTAGATGGCACATAACAACAGCAACAACAATACATACTAAGTAGTCACAATCATTTGGAGAACTAACAATAACAATTCTGGATACCTGCTAGGAACTCTGAGAAAGAAAGATGGGAATCTCTTTCCTTTGAGAATTACATCCTCTGAAACCCAGTGAGGGATCAGATATGAGTTGTTTACAACTTGACGACTTGACTGAAATGAGTTATAAGAGCTATCTTTAGCAACTGAGAAAAATGACTATGCATTTACATGTCCCTTGGGGACAGAGAAAGAGGAGAAAAACAGGGAAAGGTGAAAGGGTTACTTAAAAATATATTCATGGTGAAATGCTTGTTCTGATTGCTGACATTTTGATGTCTCTCTGTGAAAACCATCCGTATTACATAAAGAAAGTATATATATATATAATGAATATGATTGGTTGATAACAAAGTGTTATATGACTTTTTCCTGACATTCTTTTTTGATGAAATGACACATATTTATATTGTACAGGATTATTTTGGGGGCTAATATTTTGATTAAAAAGCCCAATGTGTTTTTTTCCTGTGATGATGGAATTAAATCTAGAAGTCTTACACAGGAAAGATCATTATGTTTATTCTTTTTTGTTAGCTTTTCATTAATGCAACCTTCTTCAAAGGACTGGAGGGTTTCCTTTTTTCATGGATATTTGTTGTTGTTGCTGTGTGTCAATAGAGTCAGAACGAACTCAGCTTATTCTTCAGTGGGGTTTAGAGGCTGCAAGTCCCATGGATGGAAATTGTCCATCTTTCTCCTATGCAGTAGTTGATGAGTTCGAACAGCATCCTTTTGTAGTGTCAGCACAATTCCCTACTACTAAGTCACCAGATATCCCTAAGTCTCTTACAGGACACCCATATCTTTAATTATCTTGCAGTATTTGGTTTGAAAACAACTAGACACAAGTCTATTTTCAAAGAGAAAGATGACACCAAGGAACAATATTTTTCCCCCCCAAGGCATAAATGGCTGATCTTGAACTATCGATTTCTAGTCCAAGAAGTATTTATTTTTTTCTTCAGATATTAATTATAAATAGACAATAAGATGTTCTTCAGTTTGCTATTTTTATTGTACACAAGCAAAAAACTTTTCCCTCTGTCCTTCTCAATATGGTTACATAACCAATGATCTAATTCCAGACCTTAAATCTTGGGGAACAATTCCAGAGATCTTTCGCAGCCTCTTTAAATTCACTAACAATTCTTTTAAGCAGCTATTGATGTTTTCTGGCATCATTAGCTCTTTGCCATCTGCTGCCTTGATGATATGGCAAAGGAGAGGGAGTGATTTAGCACATTTTCTGACAGAGTCAGAAATTTCTTTTCTATTACCTTTTATACATTCTGCTAGTCCAATTATGCTAACTCTTCTATTGATGCATCCCTACTTGTCTCACCTAATCAATCATCTCTCTCAATCAAAGTTCTTGTATTTCTCTC
Organism: Elephantulus edwardii; assembly: GCF_000299155.1. Lineage (NCBI taxonomy): Eukaryota > Metazoa > Chordata > Mammalia > Macroscelidea > Macroscelididae > Elephantulus > Elephantulus edwardii. The sequence continues at coordinate 4,895,201 of NW_006399823.1, read as the reverse complement.
ATTCATTCTCAGTGTGTGACATTTGCCTGATTTTAGGGCTCATCTTCTCCCCAGGGTGCCTAATGTTTCATACATTATCCATAGCTCTTTAGTCACTGCAATCACATGATCCATTGCATTCCTCAGATGAACATTATTTAGCCTGTGAAGGAAAGTATTTACAAAGTTATGTCTTCTATTGAAATGAATATTACTTTTATGATAACTTGAAGCAATTAAAATACACAGTGGCACTGATATTTGTAGATATGAATTTTAACAATAGACTTTTAACATTGCCTTATTTGAGTGTAATTATTTTGTTGATTTTTTTTTTTCTGCCTCCTATGTGAGTCTCCAGTGGCACTAGTGATGTTTAAAGACATTGAACTTCATAGTAACAGAGTTTATTGCTTGGAAAACCATTTTTTTTTAAATTCTAATCTTCAGTTTGCACCTTATTATGTGGACTTTCTACTTTTAAATATTGGGTAGAAGTAAACTCTTGAGTGTGAGCACAATCTCAGCCTTGTCTGGTAGTTTACTAAAAATAAAGTTAAGATTCAGAGCATGAGTCAATACTTCAACTTTAACAGTCATGTTGCACTACAAGCAAAAGTATTCTGCTTTGTTTTTGTTGTTGACTGCCATCGAGTCATGCATGACTCATAGCAACTCCACGAACAAAAGACCTAATGTCTTTCTATAACCATAGTAATTTCTCCAAGTTCATAAAGTTTCCAGAGGCATGTGGTGTAGGAAGTGGATGCCACTCCTCCTTCCATACCTGTTTTACAACTAGGAGCTCCACCAAACACTGTCCACATTGGGATATCATTAAGGCATTTCACCCTCCAATGGCACAAGATTCAGTGTCACAGAAAACACAGATTACCTCAGTACAGAAAATTAGGCAGAGAGTGATGTACAAAGTAGAAGATTCCTCTAATTAGAACCACGCTAGTCTCAGTTAGTAGTGATTAAGTGTCATCAGGTCAAATACGACGCATAGCGACCCGATGAAAAAAAACCCCTGAATTCTGGTCTACAATTAACATTATTTCTTTATGCTGATAGAGTTTATAGAGTTTCCAGAGGCCTCTGGTTTAGAAAGTGGATGCCGCTCCTGCTTCCAAACCTGAATCATCCTGGAAGCTCCTCAAAACACCGTCCATAATAGGTAACCATGATAGCATTTGACACAACCATAGCACAGTGTTCAGTATCACAGCAACTCCAACTAATCTAGTATCACAAATAGACAAATAGATGTTCCACTTAAAGAATATTAATGCTAGCATTACTAATGTTTATTATTATTAACTATTAGTTCCTAACTATTAACATAGGGGACCCTATGGAGTTTTAAAGGAACACTCAACGAATACTGATAAGCCAAATATTCCATCCGCCCTTGAGTCCTTGCTGGCTAAAACAGACAAGTGACACTCCAGCCAGCTGACATCCACTTGTGGAGGACAAGACCAATAACACAAATCAAACACACACCAACACAGACTCTAAAACTTTCCTTATGTGACCTCATCAAGATGCATTAGTGAACTATTATGTTCTTTCTCTTTTTTTATTGCTATCAAGTTGTAATTGATTTATATTGACCCTCTAGGAGATCACTCATCTTTCTCCCTTGAAGCAGCTAGTGGCTTTGAACCACCTACCTTGGGTTTGCAGCACAACTTCCTAATCAATAGGCCATTGGAGCTCTCTGAACTTATTTGGGCAGTTTCTAAGTCAAGTGATGTCATAAAGAAGATAATTAAAATGGTGGGAATGACAATTATTTTGTTAGTATATTGTAGTTAGAGTAGGGAACAAGTTGAAACATTTTGCCTATAAAAGATCCCATGCTTTCACAGTGCTTTTACTTCACTTCTGTGTGACAAAAGCATAAATAAAAATGCTCTTTTTATTGACAGACAAAATACTTACAGACATATGGTATGCTAGAGCATTTTTAAAATATTGTTATTGCTTTTCAGATAATACATTTACAGTATTTATTCATATATTCATTGTGTTTTATATAATCTTTCATTTACATTGTTTTTCATATAATCATTCATATATATTCCAATTACATTGTTTTTTTATACTAGTTTATTTACAAAATTCTAATACATTGTTTTTCACCCCAGGACCTTCCTATTTCCCTCACCCCCACATCAAATTATGTGACCTTATGATTACTCCACCCCCACTACACATCCTCACATCTCTGCTTCCAACTCTGCACCCCCCCCATTCTCATACTCGTTCTACAACAATGGTTTTATACAATATTTGTTCTTGTATGACTCAGTTAGTTCACTCAGCATAATACTCTCCAGTCCCTCCCAAGTTAGGTAGTAATTTACTAAATCATTGCTTCTACATGTTGCGTAATATTCCATTGTGTGAATATACCATAATTTCTCAATCCATTACATTGTAGTTGGAAATATGGGCTACTTCTATATTCTTACAATGGTGAATAATACTGCTATGGATATTGTTGTATAAGTCTCTATTTGTGCCTCAGTTCTAATTTTCTTAGGGTATATTCATTCCAAGCATTGGAATAGCTGGGAATTTCTATGAAATTTCTATAGAATTTCTATGTTTAGCTTTTTGAGGAAGAAGCAAAGTGCCTTCCAGAGTGGTTGAAACATTTTACAATTGCACCAACAATGTTCCTATCTTGGCACATCCCTTCCAACATTTATTACTTGCTGCCACATTAAACTTTACCACTGCTAACAGAGTGAGATGGTATCTCATTGTGGCTTGGGTATTTTTTTTATTATATTACCAATATTTTTTTAATTGCGGTTTTAACGAAAGTTTACAGAAAAGTTGGCTTTCCATTTATTCAGTGTTGCACATTTTCCTCACTCCCCTCCCCAGTTCACATTTTTGAAAGAAAAATTTATTCATTGTTATATAATTTCCACACACAACCCCTTTCCTTGCCCCAGTCTACTTTATAATGCATGTCTTATTCTGGACTGTTGTAATTGTGGTTTTGACTTGCATTTCTTTTACTGCCAGCGATTTTGACCATTTCTTCATATGTCTTCTGGTCATTCAAATATTTCCCTCTGTGAAAATTCTTTCCATGTCTTTTGTCCATTTAAAGCAGGGCAGGGGGCAGTTGTGTCCTGTTCGTGGGTAGTAAGACTCAATGTTGTGAAAATGACAATCCTACCAGAAACAGTCTACATAGTCAACACAATCCCAATCCAGATACCAAGTTAAAAAAAATAGTCAAGTTTATTTTTGGAGAGGCAAGAGACCCTGAAAAAGCAAAATACTTTTGAGAAACAAAAACGAAGTGAGAGACACAGCAATCACTAACCTCAAAACTTATCCACAGCAGTAGTAACCAAAACAATATGGTACTAGTACGATGACAGGCACTTAGATCAATGGAACAGAATTGAGAAACTAGAATTAGACTCAACTCTCAATCCACTTGATGGCACATAGCAACAACAACAACAACAACATCTATGGTCAACTGATAATCAACAAGGAAATAAAACTTATTAATTGGGTAAACAACAACCTCTTCAACAAATGTTGCTGGAATAACTAGACTGTTACCTGCAGAAAGCTGAAATAGGATCCACATCTCACACCATACACAAAATTCAACTCAAGGTGACTCAGGCCTGGGAGTAAAGCCACAAACCATAAAGTTCATAAAAGACAAGCTGTAGTCAAGCTTAGAAGGCCTAGTCTATGGTATAAAGAGAATTTCAAATACAGCCAGAAATGCACAGTCTGAAGAGGATAAAACTGATGAATGGGACCTTCTAAAGAGTAAATCCCTGAGCGTATCAAAAACTTCTCCTAACAGGGTGAAAAGAAAAATCTACTGACTAGAAATAGATGTTTGGCAATACCAGCTCAGACAAGAGTATCATAATGAAAGTTTACAGAGTGCTCCTGGGCTTCCACAAGAAAAGGACTGATAATCCAATTGTCTTGCAGAAATGTTCTGTAGTTATCTTTGTATAGGTCTTTTGTATCTCTAGTTAGGTTCACTCCTAAGTATCTCAATTTGTGGTTGGCTATTGTAAATGGTATTGCTTTCTTGATTTCCTTCTCTGAGTTCTCTTTGTTACTGTAGAGGAATCCCATTGATTTTTGAAGATTAATCTTATATCCTGCCACTCTACTACATTGGCCTACTAACTCCTAACAGTTTTTGTTGGGTTTGTTCTTGTTGTTTGTTGAATGTTGAGTCTTTGGTTTTTTCTGAGTATACAATCATCTGCATATAGTGATAGTTTAACTATCTCTTTTCCAATCTGGATGCGTTTTATTTTCTTGTTGTATTGTCTTAACAAGCACTTCTAATACATTATTGAATAGAAATGGTGACAGTGGGCATCTTTGTCTCATGCCTGTTCACAAGGAAATTGCTTTTAGTCTTTTTCCATTGAGAATGATGTTGGCTCTTGGTTTTGCATATGTACTTCTTACTATGTTGAGGAAATTGCCTTCTATTCTGATTTTGCTGAGTGTCTTTATTAGGATGATTGTTGGATTTTGTCAAATGCCTTTTCTGCATTAATTGCTGAGATTATGTATTTCTTACTATTTGTTAATATGGCGAATTATGTTGATCATTTTTCTTTTGTTAAACAATCCGTGGATACCTGTTATGTATCTCTCTTAGTCATGGTGAATTATTAATTTGATGTGCTTTTGAATTCTATTGGCTAGGATTTTATTAAGGATTTTTACATCTATACACATGAGAGAATGTGCAAGGAGGTGGAGACAGAAAATCAAAAGGGTTGAACAGGCTCAGCATTTCTTAAGCTCAAGGAACTGCAGAACAAATTCAGACCTCGAGTTCCTATAATCAAGGATGCTTTAGGAAGAGTATTAAATGATCCAGGAAGTGTCAAAAGAAGATGGAAAGAATATACTGAGTCACTGTATCAAAAGGAATTGGCAGACACAGAAGAATTTAATGAAACAACATATGAGCAAGAGCCTATGGTGATGAAGGAAGAAGTGCAAGCTACTTTGTAAGAAATAGCAAAAAATAAGGCCCCAGAAATAGATGGTATACCAATTGAAGTATTTCAGCTAACAGATGGTGC
>NW_006399823.1:4889251-4889870 GCF_000299155.1 Elephantulus edwardii | reverse complement strand
ACTGCCAGAAGTCCAGGCTGGGTTTAGAAGGGGTCATGGTACTAGGGATATTGTAGCTAATGTTAGATGGATCTTGGCTGAAAGCAGGGAGTACCGGAGGAATATTTATCTGTGCTTCATTGATTATGCAAAGGTGTTTGTGTGGATCATAACAAACTGTGGCTGACTCTGAGAAAAATGGGAATTCCAGAACATTTGATCATGCTAATGCTTAGCTCCACAATCAACATTTTTGGCACCAACAGCCAGGAAATTAAAAGACGTATTGCAATGGGAAAGTCTGCTGTTAGGGACCTCTCTAAAGTACCCAAGAGCAACGATGTGTCTCTGGAGACTAAGGTGCGTCTGGTATATACCATGGTCTTTGCAATCACTTGTTGTGCATCAGAGAGCTGGACAATGACCAGGGAGGATAGAAGGAGAATTGATGCTTTTGAGCTTTGGTGTTGGAGAAGAGTGATGAGAGTGCCATGAACTGCTAAGGAAACAAACAGATTCATCCTGGAAAGGCTTAAACTGGGCTACTCCTTGGAGGCAAGGATTCTGAGGCTTTGTCTGACATACTTTGGTCATGTTGTAAGGAGGGACTGGTCCTTGGAGAGGGACATCATGCTTGGGA
>NW_006399823.1:4878845-4888831 GCF_000299155.1 Elephantulus edwardii | reverse complement strand
AACAACAACAACAAAAACAACAACCACCTTAGCTGTTTAAGTTGCTCTTCATCAGTGTATTTCTTCTGGACGTTATCTCTGAGATATTTGCTCTCTTATTGGCTTTCACTGTTGCTTCCAACATTTGTATCTTTTTCTGTAGCTGATCAAATAATTTTACATAAAATATTTCTTCTGGTTCTCTCTATCTGGGGCATTCATTTGGTCTGCTGTTTTAGGAGAAGGGTTATTTTGTTGTTTGTTGGGGGGTTTTTGTTGCTTTTTGTTTTTCATGATGACTGAGGTGGATTGCTGCTTTCTTGACATGATGTACATCTTTTCTTAGTAGAGGCTGTTGTAACTATGACTAGCAGGGGCATGAGCTGGGTGGTCTCCAGGTGGTGAGGTAGTGGGCTATCCAGATAGTGGTGGTAGCAGTCTGGTGCTCAGGGTGGGATTGTGCTGTAAAACTACAACCCCTCAACCTGGCAGAGAGTCATTCAGCTGCTGGTCAGGGTGATAGTGTGTCTCATCTGAGCCATAAGCTTTAGCAGATGTAGTGATTGTGGTAGCTAGAAGCTCCTCCTGGGACTGCCATGCCACACAGGTCTTGGCATCCTACAGCAGACAGAAGATAAGTTCCCCCAAAGAGTGGGTCTCACCAGAAAAGAAACATAAACAACTGTTCACGTGGACTTCACCTCATAGTCTACGTGTAAATCAGATTAACTACACCTGTGGGTGGAAGGGAATTGGCAGAGGTGCTCAATATCACTGAGAAAACAAGGCCAGATGTTGATTATGACCATCAACTACTCAAATGCAAGTTCAAACTGAAGCTAAAGGAAATTAAATCAAAAGTTTTTACCTCTGATCTATCCCATGAGACTTTAAAGACCTTCTCAGGAACAGGTTTAAAGCCTTGAGCACTAATGAGCAAAGACCAGATGAACTGTGAGGATATAACAAATATTATCCATGAAGAATGCAAAAAGTCGTTATGAAGACAGAGGAAGAATAAAAATACCAAGATGGATGGACAAGATTCTGAATATTGCACTAGAGCACTATTCAAAAAAGCAAAAGCAAAGCCAAAGCAAAGGGAAGAAATCAAGAAGTTAAGGAACTGAACAGAAGATTTCAAAGGGCAGCTCAGGAAGACAAAGCAAAGTATTATAATGAAAAATGCAAGAAACTGGAGTTTAGAAAATCAAAAGAGACAAAGTCGTTTGACATTTCTTAAGCTCGAGAACCTGAAGAACATATTCAAACCTCAAGGTGTAATACTTAAGAAAGTGTAAAAAAAGATAGAAGGAGTACACAAAGTCACTACACCAAAAATAATTGGCTGACAAAGAAGAATTTCATGAAAATACATATGATCAAGAGGTAATGGTGATGAAGGAGGAAGTTCAGACTGCTCTGAAGGCATTGGCAAAAAACAAAACCCCAGGAACTGATGGAATGCTAATTGACATGTTTCAACAAACAGATGCTGCCCTGGAAGCACCAAACAAGTTGTCCCAAGAAATTCAGAGGACAACTACTTGACCAACTGACTGGAAGAAATCCACGTTTATTCCTATTCAATAAAAAAGTGACCTGATAGAGTGTGAATATTATGGAACAATATCACTAATACCACATACAAGTAAGATCCTGCTAAAGATTATTAAAAAATAAAAAAAAAGGTACTGGAATAGTACATCAACAGAGAGAGAACTGCCAGATGTACAAATTGGGTTTATAAGAGAGTGTAGCACTAAGGCCACCATAGCCCTAGATGGATCTTGACAGGAAACAGAGTACCAGAGGAACGTCTATCTGTATTTTATTGACTATGCAAAGACATTTGACTGTGTGAAGCACAACAAATTATAGCTAACCTAGAGAAAAATAGGAATCCTAGAACGTTTAATTGTGTTCATGCAAAACCTATAGTTGGGCCAGGAAGCAATAGTTAAAACAGAGCAGGAAAATACAGCATGGTTCAGAATCAGGAAAGGTACTCTTTAGGGATGCATCCTATCTCCATAACTTTTCAATCTGTATTCATAACAGATCATTCTGGAGGCTAGACTTTATGAGGAGAAATGACTTCAGGATTGGAGGACGACTCATCAACTATCTTTATTATGTAGATGACACAACCTTGTTTTATGAAACTGAGGAAGACATGAGGTATTTGCAAATGGATTGAAGCTCAACTCAAGAAAGATTCTTACCACTGGGCCAATTGGCAGCTTCGTGATGGATGGAGAAGAGATTGAGATTGTAAACAACTTCAGCTTGCATTGTTCCACAATTAACTTTCTTAACTGACCAGCAGTCAGGACATCAAAAGATGATTTTCATTAGAAATGTCTGCTTTCAGGGACTTCTCCAGAGTACTAAAGAGCAATGATGTCAGTCTGGAGAATAAGGTATGCCTGATCCAGGCCATAGTCTTTGCAATTACTTGCTGTGCAATACAGAGTTGGACAATGACTAAGGGGGATAGAAGAAGAATTAATCCTTTTGAGTTTTGCTTGAGGAAAATGTTGAATATATGCCATGAACTGCCAGGAAAGAAATAAGAAGTTTATTCTGGAAAGGGTAAAACCAAACTGTTCCCTGGAAGCAAGGATTTTTAAGCTTCATCACACATACTTTGGGCACATGGCCAAGAGAGACTAGTCCTAGAAGGACATCATGCTTGGGAGGGTGGAGGGGCAGAGCAGGAAAGGAAGATCCAGGATGAGATGGATTGATACAGTGACTGGAGAAATGGGATAAAGTCTGTTGAAGATGATGAGATTGGCTCAGGATAGAGTAGGATTTAGAACTATTGTTTATAGGGTTGCTTTTGGTCACAGGTGACTTGGTGACACACAACAACAACAACAATAAATTATTATGTGCAGTTGGGTCAGAATCAATGTAATACTGACTTTCATCACTTGAGAAGAGATTGTCTATCTTTCTCTGCTGAGGGTAGAAATGAACCTCATGACTTTAGGTTGGCAGAGAAATTCTTTAGTCTATAGATTACCAGAGCTCTCCCTAGATATGGATATGGATATGGGAAGAGAGGAAGAGGGTAAAAGGGAGAAAGGAGAGATAAATATATAGAGAGATTACACACTCTCTGGTGACTTAATGATAAAGAGTTGCTATTCTAACCCAAAGGCATATGATTTTAATTCACAAGCTAAGCAGTGAGAAAAAAATAAGCAATCTCCTCCCATACAATTTACTGCCTCCGAAAACATGCTGGAGGTTTGCTAGGGGTCAGTTCCAACTGAACAGTACATAACAACAACATAGATTTAATGTTCTTTTGTTGTTTGTTTGTTTGTTTTTTAATGTAACCCCATTCTAAGATACTGAGCTACAGGCTTACAACTTGAAAATGTCCTCAGTCATTTTGTTTATCATGACTTTTTATATGAGTGACATTTGATTCTTTTATCGTGGAGATACAAGTTTAAACTGAGAACCATAGACAAAACAGTGTCTAAAAGGAACCACACAACCTATGGTCACTCACTACTGACCAAAAGTAGTATTGCACACTTTCTAAATCTACAATATCCGGTGTTCATTTATATCATGCATTTTTTTTTCATCCTTTTTCACTTTTGTTCATTTGCATAAAACCACCATGTGACTTCATTTTGTCCATGCACCCACCATCTAAATTATATGCCTCTGAAAACCTTCCGATAAATGTCAATAGTTGTAGAGGGGCTTCAGGCCTTTTGTTCATAGGGTCGCTATGAGTCATTCTCTACTTGAAGGCAATCAATAACAATAACAACACACAGTTAACTATCACCAACCTGTACCTATTATCCAGCTGTCACCCCAAAACCCTACTGAACTCAACCCCGTCCACTACTGTCTCCCTCTGCATACATCCACTATCCCAGTGATTATCTTTCCTTCCTCCTTTTCCATCCTTCCCTCCTCTCATAATTTCTCCCATGCAGTAGTTCATTTATTTTGTATTTCATCAATGTACATTGTGTTCCCCATTTATATTGTGTTTTGTATTATCATCTATATACAGTGTATTATGGATGATAATATCATTGATTCAATTATCATTGTGCTTGGTCTATTATCACTCTGTCCCTTCAATTCCCCATTGATTTTTTTCTATTCCTCCACCCTCCTCCCCTCAATCTGCCCACTAAAAGTAGAATCTGGTAGAGGCTGATTTGATTAAGGGCAAACAGTAAGTCCCACCCAGTACTGTGAGGAGATTCGCATTTGAATGGATTGGTAAATTCACACTAAATATGCACATGTAAAAGAAGTGCTAGTGGATAATGAAAGAAAAAGAAAAAGGAAAGGCAGAAACTGTCTTTACAAAGCTGAAACAAGCTGTTTGACTTTTAAGGCAGAGTAAATGTGATACCCATCAGAGGCCACTTCCAAGATTTGAGGTTATAGCATGCTCACTGATGGCAATCACCTGGATCCACAGGAGTGGAAGTGAGAGGAACACAACAAGGAGGAAACAGCTTTCAGTGCTGTCCGCCTAACATGCAAAGATGTGTGGGTATGCAAGGAAGGGTTGTTGTCTTGAGGAACAGGGAGGCATGAGGACCCCTGGCTTTTTGAGTCGGCCCCTTGTAGGGGCGAGGATTGAGTGAGGAGAACAACAGGTCTGGAATGCAGGGAGAAGTGTGGGCTCCTGTGCTTGCAGCTGATGCCCATTTGAACCTAGCCACATGTGGCCTGGGCTAAGTTGATCAGAAACCAATCAGATGAAGAATATATGATCCGTGCTATGAGCTACAGCCAATTGCTGCAGTCTAATGGCATGCGCTGGACTGGGCTTTGGTTGTGGATGCAGATCATCAAAGTTCCCAATCAAACAGCAAAAGGTAAATGCTTGTTTCCTCAGAGTATTGGTTTGAAAGGGATGGGCATAGCAGAAACTGGCTATCTGAAAGGGGGAGTGACATCCACTTACTAAACAACATCCCTTCAGAAACTTCATGAACTTTGATAAATGTTGATAGTTACAGAAAGGCTTCAGGCCTTTTGTTCATAGGGCCACTATGATAGTGCTCTGCTCGACGGCTATCAACAACAACATCAAAAGGGGGCTATTAGGGCATGAGGACTAAAGTAGCTGCCTTACAAACCTTCATGTAAGTTATTAGTAAGATGATTTTAAGGGGAAATACATGAACATACCTGAAGAAAATATAATGAAAAAAATAAAGATTCTAGAAAACATAATGTACATGTGTGAAATGTAATCTATGGGAATGATAAAAATACTAATTTTCTAAAAGCAAAATTGCAGTCGTATGTAAAACCAAACCAAGGGATTCTGCCCAGTCCTCTAGAAGAACCAGTTACCCAGGGATTCTACTTGTTATTGTTGATTGCCTTCCAGTCGAGCATGACTCATAGTGACCCTATGACTTTAAAAACTGTTCTGAGGATGTGTGTGTGTATGAGAGAGAGAGAGAGAGAGAGAGAACGTGTGCGCGCGAGAAAGAAGGGACTTGATAGAAAAATTTTAAATGATACAAAACTGTATGAATACAAAGATGATCAGGATGAAATTTTATTAACCACAATGTTAGAGAACAGCTCTTGGGCAGTCAGAAATTTCTTCTGAAGAACAAGGTCTTTTTCCGCTTGACTTGTTTAAACCACTCTAAGTCAAGTTACATTTCTGTCACAAGTACACACTAAAATAGCATGATAGTTTTGATTTTTGTTATTTTGTTTTTAGTGACTAGAGATCTTGAAAGAAGTCCCTGTGGCCTAGGGCTGCCAACTCAAAGGGAGGCAGATAGGATACACTAGCAGTATCTTCCCAGGGTGTTCAAAGCCTTTGAAAACCAGCTGGAGTGTCAGCTGTAAATTGGTTCTGATTTGATTGCAGTGAGAGAGCACAAGAGAGTACTTGAGACTTGTTAAGGTAGTTTTAAAGAAACTTCCATTATATGGTGCAATCATTGATGCTTGAATTGAATTTTAACAATAGCTATTTTTTTCTTATTTTTTTCCCTGAGAATAAATGTAGGTAATAATACTAATAATGTTGTTGTTGTTATGTACCATCAATTCACCTGCAGTCTTAGTGACCCTATGTACAATAGCCCTCAATCCTGCTCTATCCTGTGCCAATCTCATTGTCTCTTACACACTTACTCCCATCATCCCAGTCACTGAATCAATCTATCTCATTGAGGGTCTTCCTCTCCTGCGCTATACCTCCACCCTCCCAAACATGATGTCCTTCTCCAAGGACTGGTTTGGCCCTGCAGCATGTCCGAAATATATCAGATTAAGCTTCAGAATTCTTGCCTGCAAGGAGCAGCCTAGTCTCACCCTGTCCAGGATGAATCTGTTTCTCTGAGCCATTCAGGGTATATCAATACTCTTTTCCAACATCACAGCTCAAAGGCATCAATTCTCTTTCTATCATCCCTAGTCACTGACCAGCTTTCTGATGCATAGTAACTAATTGCAAAGACCATAGCCTGGATCAAGCGCACTTTAGTCTCCAGACTGATGATAGATTAATATAATAATAATGCTGTTGTTGTTGTAATAGTAATAATAATACTAATTAGTAATAATAATAACAATAATACAATTTAACTGTTTCTGTATGCATATTTCGCTGACAATGATTCATTTTTTTGAGTTGTGCAATGGAAGGTGTTTAAGAAAAAGCAGGACGTAGATAATTATTGCTTAAATTCTTGATCATTCTTGCTTTACCATGATTTTGAGATGTACCTATTATTACTAACCAGGGAAACTTTGATGGAGTATGTAATTCTTGCCTAATTAAGCTTTCACCGTCTTATACTCCCCAGTCCTGGGATAGGAGATGCCCCTGGGAGAAGGAATATGGAATTTCTGGCTTGAGAGGAAAGATCCCTTCTCTAACAACCGGGGTGGAGCAATGGAGACAAAGAGGCAGTTGGAGCAGATGTCTACAAATAGACAAAATATTGGCTCGTCTATCAATTTTTTTTGTTCTTTGTTCAGCATAAAATGAGAAGCCTGCTGCTGGGAACTCAGTCAATTTAGAATAGTCTGCCACACACAAACGGGAAAATGTAGAGGCTTGGCTGGTGAGTTATTTGTGATCTCTTCTCCTCAGTTCCCCTCTAGATATGAAATAAAATTAGAGTAATGGACATAATTAACTCTGAGTCTCATCTCAGAAGGATAATTTATTACCAGGTTAAAACCCCTTGAACCAGATCTCTAGGTGATTTGTAGTGATTATTATACAACACTTGCACATTTTTGCTGACCTAGTTTTCTTTTAAAAAACGAAAGGAAGGAACTAAATTATGGAATAAAAATTAGTACTACCTATTTTACTGTTTGAGCAGGTTCTGTCAGACTTTTGCTTATTTTTTTTTTTCTCTCTAAAGACCATATTAAAATCATTACTTTAACTCATTAACTATTTGGAGGTCACTAAGATTTCACTATTCTTGGACCTTCAAAAGACAGTAAAAATGCCTCTGATGAAATTGGTTAACCAGTGGTGTTACCACTTGACCATACCATTAATTCAACTGCAAAACCTGCAATCTTTGTTGAGGAGAAATAATCTGTACTCCTGTTTAGGGAAGACAAGTAACAGTGGAAAAACTAAAAAGCAAAATCAGACATGAACAACCTGCTACTTACTATCAGGGGTCATTGATGGCCTAGTGGTAAGGAGTTGCGCTGCCAATCAAAAGGCACACTGTTGCAATCTACCAGCTTCTCCTAGAGAGAAAGGTGGGCATTCTCATTCCATGTGATTTATAGGCTCTGAAACTCATTGGAGGGTCAGCTGTGAGCTGGCTTTGACTACAGGGCAATGAGAGCTTAGTTGTGTAAATTGAAACAGAACTTAAGGGGTGTTTTCCAGGCCGATTTCTTTCAAAGCAGAGTGCTAAATAGAAATGAAGGTGGTGCCGTGATTGCTAGTTGCTGTGATATCAGTCCACAATTTGTGGCAATTTCATTGCACAACAGAACAAAACATTGCCCCAAGAGCTCTCTCGTGATTGCTTATGGATGGGCCCTTGTGATCCACAGAGTTTTCTTTGGCTAATTTTATTTTGTTTTTTATTGTGATGTCAGTGAAAGTTTACAGGAGGTGAATGTTTTCATTTGCTCATTGCTGCATCTTTTCTTCCTTCTCCTCCCCCCAGTTCACTGTGTAATCCAGCGGTTGTTTCAGAGGTGCATGTTTTCATTTACTCACTGTTGCATCTTTTCTTCCTTCCCCTCCTCCCAATTCACTTAGTAATCCATGGGTTGTTTCAGATAGTCCATTGCCATGGACAGAGCATCTAAACTCCATTCCCTTCAGATAGTCCCTCCCTTTTCCCATTCCAATGCTCATTATCTATCCACTGTTTCTTGTTCGCCTCCCACTGGCTACCCCCAGTAAATAGCATTTTACTTCAGAATTTCCATTGACATTTACTTAACATTAATTTGTTGTTGTTATGTACTGTTTTGTTCAAACTTACTTAAATCTGACCCTTCTGAAGGTTTTCAGAGGGAGTAAATAGAATAGACGGAGATTGCTCAAGTCTCTCCTTCAGAGCACTTGGTGGATTCCAACCCTCGTACCTTTGGGTGAACAGTACAATGTCTTACCACTAGGCCACCAGTGCTCTCTTATTCAGCATTATAGCAACATCAAACCCTCTGAAGACAGAAAATAGGTATCTGTACATGTGGTACGTTGGCTGGGAACTGAACTTTGGTCTTCTGAGACATATCCTACAAGCATAATAGCAAATGGTCAGACCAGATTGGATTCTGAAAAACTAAATAGCAAATATATAATTAATAATATGAAACAAGTATTAAGAGTCATCATATCACAAACATGGATAAATTAATAGACAACTAATAGGGAGAGCAAGTTTAATGAGAATGTGTAGAAGTAGATGACATGTGAAAACATTACTCTAATACTGAGATTTATTCTTGTATCTCCAACTAACTGATCTGGGGAAGAGTCAGAAAGAAGTCGGTACTTGATGTGATATGGCTGTCACTTAATTAACCAGTTTACAATTGAGGACATGTTTTCACTGTTTTGGACGTAGGGCTTCTGCCAATTTCTCAGTGACAGCACTCTTGTCAGAGATAGGGAGGGTACTTAATCTAGTTACCATGATTGGGACTGTTTTTATTCAGTGCTAATTATTATTGGAAGAGTTCTAAAATTAAAAGCTGCAACTTGTAGTCTCTTTCCCATCTTTGATACAATTAACTCTAATTACATAACTAATTTGAATTTTATTGCAAAACTTTTCCATGTAACTATTCAGAGGGGAATGATTACAGTCTACGACAGTAAAGGGTAATAATAACAGTTAAAATTCATCAGGCTTTATTTTAATAGATTTTTTTGTCTCTAGCTTTTGTGATTTTGTTTCTTTTTAATATTCACACTTCCCCCAAAAAAAGGAAAAGAGGAAATAATTCTACTAAAATAGTTTCCGTTTGTTGAGGTTCTCAAAATATGAATGCAGTTGCAGTGTTTGAGAAGAAAACGAGAGAATGAAATTTGCCACATTGCCTAGTGTACTCATATTTCTATTTTTTTTTGTCAGCTATGTCCTATTTTAAAGGTGAAGACAATTATTTTTGTAACTCACTTTCTGTTAAGATCAATAGGGAACTGATAAGCAGACATCCAAAAGGCACTGACTGTACTAATGACTGCTGACAAATCATGATACTGGTTTAATTACCTGCTGGATTAAGCAGTACAGAAATCTGATATTTCTAATCATATTAGATCTTTAGCACCCTAGTGAAATATTTACTTTGAACTGCAATGGCAGCACATGTATGACAACTAAAATATAGCAATAAGACATAAGCATGAATTCTTTATTTAGTGTATTTAATCTTCTTCTTATTTTTAATTTTAATGAAAATTTACAAAGACTTTGGATTTCCATTCATTCATTGTTGCACTTTTCTCCCCATCCACACCTCTTCCCCCAGTTTGC
>NW_006399823.1:4875772-4877720 GCF_000299155.1 Elephantulus edwardii | reverse complement strand
TACATGTTCATATCCTTGAAGATGTAAGGAAGAAATACCTGAACTGCCTTCCACCCAATGGGCTTTTTTTATGCTGACATGAATTACCCTGTATTTTCTTTAATTGCTTTCATGTTCTTAAGGAGATATAGAAATATACATTTGGCTAAAAATAAGGTGTTCCCTTATTCTTATCTTACAGGCACTGACATTTTCAATAACAAAAGGAGCAAAATTTAAAAAAAGATTTTTTTTCTGCTCAGTAATGATGTATTTCTATTTCTGAAAAACTCATGAAAAAGATACCCTGTAATTAATACTTAGATTGTTCATACAGAATTAATTGTTCACATAAATAAACAAGTAATTATTATTTGATGTGCATCTAACAATATTTTATAAGATTTTTATTTTCTTTAATATTTTTGTTATTTATTATCTTTTCATTGTTGAGCATTTTCTTTTCCCTTCAAACCCACTCCATAATGCACTCCTTGTTACAGACTGCTGTTATACATATAATTTCTAATCATATATTCCAGTTCTTCCCCTCATCTGTTCTAATGCATTGCTCATTTTTGATCCACTCTTTCCCCATTCTCTCCCTACTCACTCATGTGTTTCCTATTTTATAGTAGCAGTGGTATGTACAGTTTGTTCATTTCTGAGATAATTCACTTAACATACTGTCCCCCAGGCTCCCTCATGTTGTGTAATGCTTTGCAAGTTCATTGTTTTTCAATGCTATGTAATATTCTATTGTGTAAATGTATCATAGTTTTTCTATCTATTCGTTTGTTGATGGGCACTTAGGTTGCTTCCATCTCTTTGCTATTATGAATAATACAGCAGTAAACATGGTGTGAGCCCATCTGTTTGAGTCTCTGATTTCTTTAGGGTATATTACCAGTGGTGGAATTGCTGGGTCAAATGGTATTTCTGTTTCTAACCTTTTACAAAAACACTAGACTGCTTTCCAAAGTGGCTGTACCATTTTACGTTCTCACCAGCAATACAACTCTAGAAGCCTTAATCCACAATGTGAATAGTCTTCCAAGCATAATGAAAAAATCTATTACCAGGATATAGTGAAATAGATGAATGGAACCTTCTAAGAATCAAGTCCCCATGCACATCAAAAACTTCTTCAATAACATAAAAATGAAACCCACAGACAGGGGAAAAATATTTAGCAATCACATATCTGAGAAGGGACTTATATCTAAAATTTACAGAATTCTCCTGGATCTCAACAAGAAAAAGGTGAACAACTCAGTCACAAAATGAGCACAGTATAGGAATAGACATTTTACCAAAGAGGACAGTCAGATGGCAAGCAAATACATGAAGAAATGTTCAAGGTCCCTAGTTAACAGAGGGATGCAAATCAGAACAACTATGAGATAGCACTTCACCCCAGTAAAAATAGCAAAGTAAAACAGGGCAGCAAAGAACAAATGCTGGTAAGGTTGTGGAGAGATTGGAACTCTAAGATATTTTTGAAAAGAAAATTCATTTTCCCAATAAAATGGCTAATGTATTGACACTACACTACTAACTTTACTTACTGAGTGAGTTGGTGAGCTACAGAAAACATTAGCCTTTCATTCCATTTACACACTTGAGTATGTTCTTTATAAGTATTTCTGTGTTAATTGTGTACTCACTGCCCTCCAATACATTCCTACTTATGGTGACCTTCCACCAGGTTTCCAAGCATGGAAAACTTTATGTCAGGAGACTGTTCATCTTTCTTCTATGTAAGAATTACTGAATTTGAACTATTCATTTTTAATTTAGGACTCAACAGAATGCAAATGGCACTAGGGTTTCTAGGTGAAAAACAAAGCAAAGATGAACTAAAAATTAATTATTGATAGATGAAATATTTTGTAATTAAAACCAAAAGGAAAAAATCCAGGTATAAAGCCAAACTTGCTACCATCACCTTGAATCAGACTCAAAGTAA
>NW_006399823.1:4872861-4875152 GCF_000299155.1 Elephantulus edwardii | reverse complement strand
TTGTGACTCAAAGCAACTCTATGCACAACAGCTTTGAACTCTGCTCCTTCCTGAACCTATGTAATTTTTTCCAACAAGCCAAGACCCATTACTTAAGGCTCTGAGTCAGTGCATCTCATCCAGGGTCTTCCTCTCTTGCACTGTCCCTCTACTATTCCAAATTTGATGTCCTTCTCTAAATATCAGTCCCTTCTAGAAACATACACAAAGTATGTGAGATGGACTTCAAATTCCTTACCTCCAAGAAGCAGTCTGATTTCACATTCTGCATGACAGACATGTTTGTTCTCTTAACAATTCATAGTATTTTCAATACTCTTCTCCAGTTCCACAATTCAAAGTCATCTGTTCTCTTTCTGCCATCAGCTCTCTGATGCATAGCAAGTAATTATGAAGACCATGATTTGGATCAGGAACACCTAGTCTCCAGACTCATATTGTTCCTCTTCAGTTCTCTGGAGAGGTACCTGACAGCAAACTTCCCCAGTGAAATTATTCTTTTGATTTCTTGACTACTGGTGCTAAAAGTGTTGATTGTGGAACTGAGCAAGATGAAATTGTTAACAACCTCAATCTCTTCTCTATCTATCATGGTGCTACCAATTGACCCAGTGATGAGAATCTTTGTCTTCTTGATATTAAGCTTAAATCCATATTGAAGACTACAGTCCTTGACCTTCTGCAGCAAACACCTTTGGTCCTCCTCAGTTTCAGCAAGCAAGGCTGTGCCATCTTCATAATGGAGGTTGTTGATGAGTCTTTCTCCAATATTTATGCCACATTCCTCCTTATAAAATCCAGACTCTCTGATGGTCTGTTCTGCATGTATATTGAAAAGATATGGAGATAGGATGCATCCCTAGTGCACAGCTTTCCTGATCTTAAACCATGCAGTGTTCCCTTGCTCTGTTCTGACAACTGCCTCCTTGTCCAAGTATAGATTTTGCATGAGCACAGTCAAGTGTTCTGGAGATCTCATTCTTTAGAAGGTTAGCAACAATTTTTTGTGAACAATACAGTCAAATGTCTTGGCATAATTTGTTGTTGTAATGTTGTTAAGTAATGTTGGGTCAAGTATGACTCACAGTAACCCTACAAACAACAGATCTGAACCCTGTACTATCCTATGCCATCCTCACATCCTCACTTTCCAAGCATGATATCCTTCTCCAAGGAGTAACTCCTCCTAGCAACATGTCCAAAGTATATGAGATGAACCATTATCATCTTTGCCCTCAAGGAACATTCTGGCTGTTCTTTCTCCAAGACATGTTTGTTCTTTTAGCAGTCCATGAGATATTCAGTACTCTTCTCCAACGCCACAACTCAAAGGCATCACTTCTTTTGTCATTCTTATTTATTGTCCATCTCTCAGATGCACAGCACATGACTGAAAAGACCATGGCCTATATCAAATACACCTTAGTTCTCAAATTGACATCATTCCTCCTTAAATAATTTGGAAACATTCCTAACTGCTGACTTTCCCAGTTCAACGTGTTTCTTGATCTCCTGACTACTGGTACCACATGCATTTATTGACTGTAGCTACAAAAAAGATGAAGTCATTGGCAATTTCAATCTTTGTTCCATCCATCAATGCCTTTTAGTTGTGGTGCTGGAGAATAATATTAAATATATCATGGACTACTAACAGAACAAACATATCTGTCCTAAAGAGGGTGAAACCAGACTGCTCCTTGGAGTCAAGGATTTTGAAGATCCACCTCACATACTTTGGGCATGTGGCCAGGAAAGACCAGTCTTTGGAGAAGGACATGATGCTGGAAAAGGTGAAGGGACAATGCAGGAGAGGAAAGCCCCAAATGAGAAGGATTGATACAGTAACTAGGGTAATGGGGGTATGAGCCTGAGAGACAGTGAGACTGGCACAAGATAGTGCAGAATTCAGAGCTATTGTACACAGGGTTGCTATAAATTACAGGTGACTTGATGGCACATAACAACAACATGGGTCCATGGGTCCAATGGCAAGGATTTTCAGTTTCTTGACATTATAGTTTTGTTTTCATTAACAATAAAGGCTGATAGAAATTCCAGTTAGTTATTATAAAAATCACCTTTCCAGGCAAAGGCATTGATTTCAATTCAACAGATAATGAATGCATGGTGCAGCAAAATGTTTTAGTGTTCTACTCTCACTAAAACTCTGATTCCATAATTTGAATAGTTGTATAACAAAACCAAATTGCTTATTATTTCTGATATGTAGATTTTTTCTTTGCAAAATATAGTGTTTTCATTTCTAATATATTACTTAAAATTATGTA
>NW_006399823.1:4854914-4872480 GCF_000299155.1 Elephantulus edwardii | reverse complement strand
CTATGAAATATTTGTCCTTTTGTAACTGAGATATTTCACTCAGCATAATGTCCTCCAGGCTCACCCATTTTGCATATTTCATGAGCTCCTTGTTTTTCAATGCTGTATAATATTCCATTGTGTGAATATATCAGAGCTTCTCTACCCATTCATTCGTTGATGGTCACTTGGGTTGTATCCAGCTCTTTGCTATTGCGAACAAAGCCACAATAGACATGGGTGTGTGTATACACACACACACACACACACACACACACATATATATGGTAGAGTGATGGTATTAGAAAATATGTAGTGGAGACCTGCAAAAACAGTGTAATGATTGGCATCAACCAATGGTGATTAATTTTATAAAACACTGTCTGGGAATAATATGATAAAACACAATATAAATAGAGAAATGGGTAAAGCACAATATATATAAACAGGACATAATGTATACAAATTTTGTATGAAAATCAATATTAATAAAACATTTTTTTTAAAAAAGAAAAATAGCTACTGAATAACTTACAGGATACAGTTTGATTCTGACACACATGAAGTCTCTATCATGGAAAGGTAAGGAAATTTTCCTTTGTAATATATTCTTTGTTTTCAGTGATATTTTAGAATTCTTTCTTATAACTAGAGGCCTTCTGTTGAGTTAAAATGGGTTACATTATGAGTTTTTGTTGTTGTGTATCATTGAATTGGAACAGAATCATAGCTGACCCTATGGTTAGCTTTCAGAGACTTTATATGGCATGAGAGGAGATTGCCCATCTTTATTCCACAGAGCAGCTTGCAGATTTGAACTGTGTGCATTAAAGTTGACAGCACAAATTCTTACCATTGGGCCAAATTTCCCCTTAACATTAAGAGTTATTGCTTTTGTTTGCTGTGGAGTGGGAACCAAGTGGACTCATGGTTCACCCACGAGTAGGTTTTTAGAGGCAGTGAATCACAGAAGGAGATTGCCCATTCTACTCCCACAGAACGGCTGATAAAGTCAAACTGTATGCCTCTGAGATTGCAACAGTTTCTTGCCAGTAGGCATATTTTGGGTATTTTTCCTCTACTTCAAATCAGGAGCACTTTTATTTTCTTGAAATGCTCATCTTAAATGATAATATTGAATGTTGTGCTTAAAATACTGGCCATACACTCACACTCAAACTCATTGCTGTTGAATAGAAAGTGACTTATTACTAACCCTCCAGAGAGTTTTGGAAGATACACATTGCATAAGAGGACATTGTCCATCCTTCTCTAAAGAACCACTCAAGGATTTGAACTGGCAGAGAAAGGCCACTTTTGAATTAGCAGCACAGCTCCCAAGGAATTAGAACATTAGTTTTTTGATCATACCCTTGTTGTTGTTTTCAGGTGCTGTCAAGTATGACTCAAGTCAAGTAGTGACTGTAGAAACAACAGGTCTGAACCCTATCTTATCCTGTACCATTCTCACATTCCCTCACATACTTAATGTAGTAGCTACAGTCACTGTGTCAATCCACCTGGTTGAGGGGCTTCTTTTTTTTTTTTCTGTTCCTCCATCTTCCTAAGCATGATGTCCCCCTCCAATGGATAACATCTCTCAGCAACATGCCCGAAGTATGTGAAATGAAGCTTCATTATCATTGCCTATCAAGGAGTCCTCTAGCTGCACCCTCTTCAAGACATATCTGTTCTTCTGGAAGTCGAGTACTCTACTCCAAAGCCACAGTTCAGAGGCATCAGTTCAGAGGCATCAGTTCTTCTTCTGTTATCATTATTCATTATACACTTCTCACCAGTAAAGTATATGATTGGAAAGACCATGGCTTGAATAAGCTGCACCCTAGAAATTAAGAAATTGAGAATAAAGGATGTATGGGACATTCACATGGCAAAATACTATGCAAGATTCAGGAGCAATGATTATGTAAATCACTACCTAACTTGGGAGTGATTGGAGAGCTTTATGCTAAGTGAACTAACTCAGTCCCATAAGGACAAGTGCTATAAGACCATTATTGTAGAACGAGTATGAGGATCCAAGGTGGGAGGGAGGAACAAAAGGGTGAGGATGGGAGGGAAGGTGGTGATGGTTAATCATAGGATCACACAATTTGATCAGAAGAGGGAGAGATGGGTAAAGGAAATGGGGAAAATTCAGTGTGAAAAAAAATGTATACAAGGTTGGTAAGTAATCCAGTATAATTTATTTTTTTAAAAAAAAAGAATGTGAAATACACTGAATTACTGTACCCAAAAGAACAGGTGGTTACTGAAAAATTCCAGGAATTAGCATATGAACAGAAGTCAATGATAATAAAGGAAGAAGTTCAAGTTGTGTTGAAGACATTGGTAAAAAATAAGGCCCCAGGAATTTATGAAATATCAGCGTGTTTCAACTTAGAGATGCAGATTTAGATGTGCTGACTAGTCTATGCCAGGAGATTGAGAGAACAGCTGCCTGGTTGACTGACTAGTTACCATCCCCAAGGAAGGTAATCCAAAAGAATTTGGAAATTATTGAACAATTTCTACACAAGGAATTTTTATATATGAAATATAATAGATTATAAAACTCAAACTCATTGCCATCAAAATGGAATCGGCCCACAACTGACCCTCCATTGAGTTTCCAAGGCTGTAAATTGAATGGGAGAATTATCAGTCTTTCTCCTGTGGAACTTCTAATGGCTTCAAATGAACAAAGGCACTCTGCATATGGGTTATGAACTATAACACCAGAGCTCTGTAGATATAATAGACAGCAATGTTAATCTCATAAATGTTCTTTTCATTTACAAATCTCCTTTTCATATGTCCTTTGTTGTTGACAGTCAAGTCAAGTAAAATCCATAGTAACCCTATGAACACCAGATCTAAACCCTGTCCTATCTTATGCCCTCCCCACAGTACAGCCCATTCTGGCAGTCACGATGGTAGTCCACTAGGTTGAGAGTCTCTCTTTCTTTTGTCCACTCTCTACCTTTTCAAGCATGATGTCTCTTTTTAAGGAATAACCTCTTCTAGCAAAATACCTGAAGTGAGGTGAAGCTTTGCCATCTTTGCTTCCAAGGAGCTATCTGGCTGCACTTTCTCCGAGATATGTTTGTTTGTTCTTTTGTCAGTCAAGGAATGTTCCACAGCCCAAAGAAACCGTTTTTCTTCTGTCATCTTTATTCATTATCCAGATCTCAGATGTATAGCAAGTGATCAGAAAGAACACGGCCTGAATCGGACACACCTTACTCTTTAATTTGACACCATTGCTCCTCAATAATTTGGAAAGGCCCTTGACTGTGGACTTTGCCAGTGCAATATGTCTCCTGATTTTCTGGTTGCTAGTACCCAGAGTGTTGGTTGTGGATCCAAGTAAGATGAAGTTGTTGACAGTTTTAATCTTTTCTCCATCTATCATGATATTGTCAATAAGTCTGATGGTAAGAATGTTTTTTCCCCTCATGTTAAGATGGAACTCTGGTGGCCTAGTGGCAAGAAGCTGTGCTGCAGTCCTGAAGGCATGTGGTTTGAAGTCACCAGCTGCTCCATGGGAGAAGGATGGACAATCTCCTCCCATGTAATGAGCTGCTGGACCCTGAAAGATTCCACTCTAGGAGTTTGGCCTTTTGCTGCTTGTGGATGATGGTCCAGATGGACAAGTAATGGCAAGTTTTGGGGGTCGTGTTTTGGTTTTTGCTTGTTTGTTTTGTTTTTTTGTTTTGGGGGTCATGTTTAATGTGTATTACTGTTCTTTCCCCCTCAACAGCAGGTATCCTTAAACCTTTGCCTAGGGTGGAAGTCTGCTAAAATGCATTGGCTTAAAACCCCTCAGGGCAAAAAAAAAAAATTAAAAAAAAAAAAAACCCTCAGGGCCTTCAGGCCTGTGGCCCTTGGGCCAAACTTATTAATTTTTACATGAATATTCCTTGAATGACACAGCAATCTTTTGTCTATTTGCTGAACTGAGCAAATTGGTGTTGCTGTGATGCTGCACACTGTTGCCTAGGCTTGTCAAATACCATAATGGTTACCCATTATGTACAGTGTTTGGATGAGCTTATAGATTGATTTATACTGGGAATCAAGAGTGGCATCTACTTCCTCAACTAGATGCCTCAGGAAATGCTACAAACTCTCTAACCTGTATAAATGTACAGAAATTATGGTAGTTATAGGACTGAGTAGTTAGTCATAGAACAGAGTTTAGGTCTTTTGTGCAAAATTTACTCTGTCATATTAGACTTGATGATGCTTAACCAGCGCTAAGTGAAACTAGTGCTGTTGTAGCTGGAGGAATACTCTTCTACTTTGTACATCACTCTTTGTCAATGTGCAGCATGAAGTAACCTGTGGTATCAAATACCAGGATGGCTCCCCAATGTGGAAAGTGTTTGATGGATCTCCCAGTTGTAAAACAGGTTTGGAAGCAGGAGTGGCATCCACTTCCTAAACCACATTCCTCTGGAAACTATGAAATTGGAGAAATGATGACAGTTATGAAAAGGCATTAAGTCTTTTTTGTTCATAGAGTTGTTATGGGTCTCACTCAACTTGATGGCAATCAACAACAGTGTTGAGATGCAATCCATATTGAAAACTGTACTCTTTAATCTTCTGCAACAAGTGCTTCAAAGTGGTCCTCATTTATAGCAAACAAGGTTATGTCATCTGCATAACACAGGTTATTGATGAATCTTCCTCCAATCTTGATGCCACATTCTTCTTAATAGAGTCCAGCACTTCATGAATAATTTGCTCAGCATACAGACTGAATAAAGAGTAAACTATGATCTTCTCTTATTAATTTTAAACTGTTTACTGTCCTCTTGCTCTGATCACACAAGGGTCTCTTGGTCTAAGTATATATTTCACACGAACACCATTAGTGTTCTGTGATTCCCATTCATTTCCATGTCAGCCGTGCTTTGTTATGATCCACACAGTCAAATGTCTTTACATCATCAATAAAAAATAGACATTCTCCTGTTACTTTTTACTTTCAGTCAGGATGCATTTGACAAGAGTAATAATATCCCTCATGTCACAGCCTCTTCTAAATCCTGCTTACACTTCTGGGTGTTTCCTATCTACACAGTTGTTTTTGAATTATCTTCAGCAGTATTTTTCTTGCATGTGATATTAATGATACTGATAATGGACCTCTTAAAATCAGTTAGATAGAGGGCTAGGTCCTATGACACATAAAAGTCAAATGTGGACTTCAGTTGTCATAATGTAACTCATTGACTACATGATTTTGAGTCAGAAAAATCTAAGTTGGAATCTGAGCTTTAAATGGTTAGCTATGTGACCTTATTTAGATTCTTTAACCAAGACATATTATGATGGTAAACTCTGCTATTAAGGACCTCTCCAAAGTACTGAAGAGCAATGATGCCACTCTGGAGACTAAAGTGTGTCTGATACAGGCCATGGTCTTTGGAATAACTTACTATGCATCAGAGAGCTGGACAATGACTAGGGATGATAGAGGAGAATTGATGCCTTTGAGTTGTGGTGTTGGAAAAGAGTGTTGAATATACATACCATGCGTCTGTTAAGAAAATGAACAGGTTCTTCCAGGAGAGGGTTAATCCAGGCCACTCCTTGGAGACAAGGAGTTTGAATCTTCATCTCACATATTTTGGACATGTTGCAAGGAGGGACCTGTCCTTGAGGGTGGAGGGACAGTGCAGGAGAGTAAGACCCTCTATGAGGTGGATTGATTCAGGGACTGGGTTAATCAGGGCAGGTGTGTCGGAGACAGTGAGATTGGCACAGGATAGAGCAGGATTTAGGGCTGTTGTATATAGGGTCGCAATGAGTTGTAAGTGACTCAAGGGCATATAACAACACAATGAAAAGAATGTTGTTGTGGTGGTGGTGGTTGTGGTGTACCATAGAGTTGGAACCAATGCATAGCTGACCCTCTAGCAAGTTTTCAGAGGCAGTTAACCCCATGGGAGAAGATTGCTCACCTTCTCCCTCAGAGTAGCTGGTTGCTTCGAACTGTGTGCCTTCAGGATTGCAGTGCAGCTTCTTGCCACTAGGCCACCAGAGCTCCCTATGAAAAGAATGATAAGAGCAAATAAGTAAAAGAAATATGGTACAAAAAGAGAATATGTAAATAAAACAGTTTTTTAAGACTTCTTTGAGTTCACGTTAAGTCATAGTGACCCTATTACAATAGATGGAAATTATGTTCAAGCCTGTGCCACCTTTCCAATTTCTTTGTTGCTGTCACTACTCAGTCTGTCTCGTAGAAGGTATTCCACTCCTTCACTGACCTTTTTTTCTTTTTCAAGCATGATGTTCTTATCCAAAGGTTGGCCCCTTCTGAAAACACATTATCATTCCTCTTTCTCTCTGCCCTCATTCTGAACTGAACTCTGAATACATGTTGAATTTCTTTTCATTGCTTTTTTATTCTGATATCCTTCCAAAAACAGGCAAAATATTGTCACTATTAGTCACTCAACACTGTTTATAAGTATGACTCTCTCGTTACTGAGTCGCTTATCAGCAAAGATTGTCATGAAATAATATTCCTAATGTTATTTTGTTTACCTCTTGCTTATTAAGTTAAAAGCTGAACAAAGCAATATAAAGTGAAAATGAAAAGCCACATGTATAATATCACAGTTTTGAATTAAAACTACAAAATATAACAAAACAAAAAGCACAAAATTTTTCATCCAGTTCAAGCCTTTGCATTTAGGTAGGAATCTATTGTTTACACCTTAAAGAGGGGAAATCTGGTGACTTAGCAGCTAAGGAGTTACACTGACAACTCACAGGCAAGAAGTTCAATTCTACCAGATGCTCCATGGAAGAATTATGTTCCGTTTTCTCCTGTGTGATTTAAAGCCTCTGAAAACTTGCTGGATGGGCAGCTATGAGTTGATTCCAATCTAACAGCAAGGAGTGACTGAGTGATATTTAATGAATTTCTTAAATTCAAACAAATTAAAATTTTTTCCAAATTTTAGGATCCAGTTTTCTTCTTGCTTCAGTAGGCTCAATCTTCTGTGATTTGGCAGAAACACAAAACTAAATTGCTTTGTTCCTTGGTTCTTTAAATAAATACAGATGTTTCTTGTGACTTTTTTTGTTGTTGTTGTTTGTTTCTGCTTTAACTCTTTAAAACTTCACCAAGATATTATAAAATAAATTTTCCAAGTGTTATTTAATTGTAAAAATGTAAAGATTATAATCAAGATTACTTGGGACATTACTTGCAATGTTTTCTTCTATATCAAATATATATTGAATAACCATAGCCTTCTCTCTGTGGAATCTATTCCAACTCTCGAGATCTTCAGTAAGATTTCTTAGGTGGTAAATACTTAAGGAGAGGCCTGCCTACATTTCTTCCATGGAGCAGCTAGTGGTTTCAAAAGGAAAATCTTTTTCAGTCCAATGGCCAATACATTGCCACTACTGTCCCAAGGCTTGCTTATATAAAGAATATTTGCACTTTTTTCAATAAATTAATATTTCAAGTGAAGCTATAAACATGAATTAAAAGTCTTACTTTTGTAGGGAATGTTAGTCACACTTCCATACAGATTATTCTTAGAAGATTCTTTTACTCTTTTGCATTTCAGATCACTTCCTCCTGTCCTTATAATGTGTACTTTTCCAAGGAAGTTTCCCTTCTATTATTTCTATTGGACTTTTTTTCCCAACTAGTTTTTAACAATTTTCTTTCTCAAGTTTTATTTATAAGATTTAATGTCTAGTCAATTACCTGCAGAAGACAGATTTTTTTTTGCAAACTTTTCTTCAGTTTTTTTGTAATTGTTAGATTATCAACATTTTGTACATTTAATATAGAATTTAAAAATATATCTTTGTCTATGTCTTCAAGTATTGTTTTAATTAGTCTTTTTCTTTTAATCATTGTTTCACTGCAATTTGACTTTTTATTTACATCTTGAAAATACAAAAAACATTTTGTGGGAAAATAAATGTAAGTCTTCTCCTTGGTTTCACACCAATTAGAAAATATTAAATAATGTTAGAAGTGAATTAATGAACAATGCAACAATTAACACGGGTGTGCATGCAAAAAAAAAAAAAGAAAGAAAGGGAGTTAGATATTTAACAACTTGCGTTCATTTATTTCCTCCTAAGAGGTTAATGAGAGGAGAGGAGAAATTTCTAGGACAATAATAGTTTTGCTGGAATCAGTCTCAATACAAAAACTCACCAACTTGCACATGATGTCTTATCACTTCTGCACAGACCTTAGAGTTTGAAAGGGTTTAGAAATTTGCTTAACTTGCCATTTCCTGACATAATGAGGAAATCAATGTGTCTTGCTTTTCAAAATGCTTGTGAGTTCAGAGTAATTCAGCTAGAATGTGTGATGATAAACAGAAATAAAAACTGCAAGAACTTGCTTGTCTACTCAGAATCAGAGATAATTTATTGATAAAACAATACTAATTTCTTGAGTGGGGCTTTATATATTTTCTATTTATAGAAACAAGCTTTCTCTCCTCCTCCCCACTTTTTGCAATTATGAGTAATATCCTACTTAGTACAGAAGGTCTGTCTTGAGTTACTTTATTCATTGAGACTGAGAAGAAAAACTAATTTACTGGGGGTGGGGGGGAAGAGTTAATTTCCATCTTTAAACCATATTCCAATGATCCAAGCAGTTAAAGAATGCATGCTATCTGTCCATGAGATAGAAAAATATAAAGACGTGCAACTCCCTCACCCCCTCACTTTTGAATCATATTCAGAGTTTAAAGAAATTAATCTGTGAGTGGAACTAATCTTAAGGATACACTATTAAACTGCCTTGACTTTCTGGATTGAGTGCATACTAGTACCCAGTACATAGTGGCTATCGGCATGTCTGCATTGTGGTTGTTTAAGAAGTTCCCTTCAAGAATGAAGAAGAGAGTCAATACATCTATGGTCTGTGATGTTTTGGAACAATGGCAGTTCTATACTTGTATAAAATTTAAGGTGACTTTGGGCTCCTTTTCCACTCAATTATCCAATTCTTAAAAGGTCTACAAAAGAAATAAGAGACCTTCAGCAAGATGGATTGACACAGTGAATGCAACAATGGGTTTGTATATTTCTGTTTGATTACTCTTGGGATATTCTACTTATAGGTATCATGATGAACATATAAGAAAAAGCATTACAAGATCACAAGGATGCCATCACTTGAATTCTATAGTGGTTATTATAAATACCCTCCTCTCAGTCTTGAAATTAATAATATAAACCCAAACCCCCAAAAATCCAATCCATTGATATCAAGTTGATTCTCTGAGTGACCACTAGGACAGAGCACAACAGCCCTATAAGATTTCTAAGACTTTAAACTTTACAGAAACAGACATTTTACAGAAATAATCACTTGCTTCTCCCAAAGAACAGTTAGGGGGTTCCAACTCCCAACCTTCTGGTTAGCATCCAGATGTTAATTGACTCCCTGATGATACTAATGAAATCATGACTACTTGTGATGTAGTGGGTCTGTTGCTGAGAATCTGGATTCTCTAGACTATTGTCTTCAATCTGATTCAGCTGCCTCACCTCCACTTGTCCTGGAAACGTAAGGGTCCACCCACATTATTAAGAGCTGTATGAGCCATCTCTTCTTCATGCAGATAGAGGGTGTTAGTCTACTCTCACAGGGATTAACTAGTCTGATCATTAAATTGAGCAGATTCAACAATGGAAAGTGGGAATGGATTCAACAATGGAAAGGAAAAAGAATCCGCAAATGCAGTACATATCCTTTGGGGTGAGGGGGTCATGTACCCAGGATTGCATTTTGCTATTAACTGAGAAGTTCTTTGTGCTGAGGGATTGTATCTTGTCGTTAACCAAGAAATTATCTTTAAGAAATTTTGTCTTGTTGTTAATGTCAATTACAGTTTTCTAATAAACTCTGAGCAGGGTTCTGTGAAGTCTGTGTGGTCACTACAATGGATTTTCAACTCACTAGGGAGGTGTGTAAGTGTGGGAGGACATGGCTTCATTCAAGGGAATTAGTTTTGTGTGTGTTGTAGATTATATTGATGGGGGCAATTCTCTCTTGTAGAATTAGTAGATGTCAGACTTGGCCTTCTCCACATTGCCCTTGCTCTGAAAACAGTTGATACCAGAAGCAATGAAGTGTATTACAATGCCTGTAGACTCCTAGAAACATGGGATTTTGTAAATGTGGGACTTGGGAAGTACAGCTAAAATAGTTAATTTTGTTGTTATAAATGGAGGCAGAAAAGCTGGAAAAGCCACTTTTGAGATTAAAACCAATAGCTCAAGGATATATACATATGAATGGAATAAAATAAAGGGTGGAATTTAAGGGTGGGAAATAATGATAAAACTGGCACCAGATCTGTGAATACCATGGGTATTAGTCTCATGATTATGCTCCAAACCATTCTTATTTTTTGCTAATTAATAAGGGAACGATGTAAGTAGAACCAACCCAGTTAGGTGAGGCCTTAACTTGAGACTGGATGAAATATATTTAAAGTTAGAAATTATATAAGAAAACATCAGTGTGTCACGGAATAATGTCTTACCATGCTATCTGTACCAGCTTAACTGAAGAGATCTTTACTATAGCAAATGGAATTCTTTCAACAACTATGTGAACTTGAAAGACAGTCTGAGTTCCAAAAAGAAACACAACTCTGCTGACACTTGACGACTGCCATGAAAAATCATGAGCATTAGACTACCTGTGCTTAGACGACCAAGTTATACAAAATAATTTTACTAGTTGTTTAATTGTAGAAAGATATACATGATACAGAATTTAACATTTTAACAGTTTTCAAGTGTACCTACAGTGGTAATATATATATATATTATATAAGATATAATGTTGTCAATGATTTTCAACAACTATTTGGAAGCAACAGTGGCACCCACTTCCTAAGCAAATGTTTCTGGAAACTCTATGAACTTTGATAAATGTGGATAGTTGTAGAGAAGCTTCAGGCCTTTTGTTCATTGGGTCACTATGAATTGTGATCCACTTGAAGGCAATCAATAACAACAACATTAACAACAACATCACAATCCAAAAGGCACACAGTTCAAGTCCATTAGTGGCTCCCCAGCAGAAGGATGGGAAATTTCCTCCAGTGATATTTACAGCCTCTGAAAAGCTACTGGAGGGTCAACTATGGGTCAGTCCTGACTCAACAGGACACTACAACAATAACAACATCACCATTATTTCCAACACATCATCCTTCCAAGCCAAAAATCTATAACTTCCCATTACTCTAACCTCATTTAAATAATAATACTAGTCAATTTCATGCCAAAATACAGATATCTCTTCAAGAAATTAGAACCATTGCCCATTGATGGTAAAAATGTAACATGATACAGTCTTTGTGAATAGTTTTGCAGTTCTCAAATAGCTAAACATAAAATTATCATATGAAAAGGAGTTAAAGGATGGAAACAAAACAAAACCAATTTTAAAAATTACTGTATGGTCTAGAAATTCCTCTTGAGCACAAAGACTTGAAAAGTTAGAGTACATGTATCCTGGTTTTTATGCTAATGTTATGAACCGTAGCTAAAATAGGAAACCCTCAAAACAGATGAATAGATAAATGTGTATATACATGTATGTTTTTTAAACTACTAAAAGTCAAAATACCAAACACACTCTTGCAAAGTTGTCTCTGATTATATTGACCCTCCACTTAGTTTCCAAGACTAAATCTTTACTGGAGGAGAGTGTTGACATTATCCTAAGGAATCATTGGTGAATGTGAACTGCCAGCCTTTGTATTGGCAACTTGAAATATTCCATACTCTATACTACCTAGATATCTACTGTGTGGTGATTCATCATGTACAATACAAAACTAATGCAGACTTACAGAAATAATACTGTCAGTAACCCCACTGAAGGAAAATTTTCACTATTTTTAATGTTTTTGTTGTTGTTAAATGCCATCAAGTTGTAGACAACTCATAGCGACCCTATGAAGGGTCTATGAAGCTAGAACTAACACTGTATGTCTATGGTTCTATTTAAAATTTATATTTGCTCCTTTCTCAAATGGATTGGTTTATTTCTGGAGAAAATGATTTATTTTATAGATTATGGAGCAAAAGTAAAACTTTAACTTAAATATTTGAGTTCAGATCCACCTTGAATTTGGGGGATATAGTTTGACTTTGGCTCAATTTCCCTGAATACACACAACTCATTAAGCATAAATATTAAAACATCTCCCATACAACTGATGAATTATATGAGGATTATTTAGTTTTAAGGAAGTCAGAAGAAACCAG
Source organism: Elephantulus edwardii (assembly GCF_000299155.1). Taxonomy (NCBI): domain Eukaryota; kingdom Metazoa; phylum Chordata; class Mammalia; order Macroscelidea; family Macroscelididae; genus Elephantulus; species Elephantulus edwardii. The sequence goes on along the minus strand of NW_006399823.1, from coordinate 4,860,198 downwards.
ATGTCATTCATTCAAAATGTTCAGTGAAAGTATCCTTGCAAATCTGTGAGTCTAGCATAGACACAGCCTTCTCAACTTCAGTATAGTCAAGAGAATATGACAGTCTTCCCCTTAAGGATGACTAAGTTTTGATTGATTTGACCAATTAAGCCTGTCAAAATAATCTAAATATTTCAGAGAGAGAAGCATAATCTTGTCTAAAATATAACATCTTCATCATTTTAAATCCCTTGGGAAAAAGAGGAGCCAATTAGTTGAGTAAATGATCCTAAGATGTGTTTTTGTGGGGTTTTTGCTTACAGAATTGAGATATAATTAAAAATTCATATCAAGCAAAAAAAGGTGAAAATTAAAGCACCCAAAAGGAGGTGAGAGATAGAAGTAGATGAATCTGTGTCTTATTAGAGGACTTTGAAGGGCAGGGCTGTAGCAGAAATCTGGTGCAATTGCCATACTAAATAATCAGTAAGAAGATTGATGACCTATCTAATGTAGGCACATGCCTAACAAAGACTCAGAAAATTAAATTTACTCATCCAGCACTTTATTGAAAAATTATAGTGTTCCAATTTGCAACTCACTTGGAAAGTTTGTGACTATGCTACTTAGAGGGGTCATTTTATGATTGCAAGGGAACACATTTTTATAAAACCCCTTTGAACATAGAAGCATTTAACTAGAGATGTCAGGGGTCATTTTTCAACATAGTCAGTAAATATACAAGTATTATGACAAAGAAAATACTCTATTTTTTCTTGTATAGATGTAACCTATTTGCACATTTCCCAAACATGTTATTAGTAATGGTTGTCACAACATAAATTGTAAGACTTAACTTGAGGTTACTTCTACACTTAATTGTGATCTAACAAATGACCTGCTCTTAGTAAAAGAAGTTAAAATTGATGTATTTTCTAAAAATAACAAGTTACAAGTGTGATTGCAGATATATCTTTGAAATCACTAAAATGTGAAAAGGTATTATCAAGTCAATAAGTAGAGTTTAGGGACAAGCAAAAAGTGAAAATATTTTTTTCAGTAGTTTTCTTTAACTTTTAGTATTTATAAGCAATATGTTCTCATAGATGTATTAAATAAATGAATAAAAGATTCTGCTTTATTATTTTAGATGACTAAATTTATCATTAGATAATTGATCTAAGGAGCTTTGTTTCTATAGTTTGTAGAGCGTTGTGCTATTAACCAAAATATTATGTGTTTCCAAAGATTGGATTCTATCAAGGGCCCCTTAGGAAGGAGATAGACAGTGTCCTTTGAGTAAGGTTTACAGCCTTGAAAATCCTATAAAGGGTGGCTATGACTCAGAAATAATGATCACGTGGGAAGAGAGGTGATAGTTTCTCATTTATACAAAATACTCAGTTTACACAAAATACTAAATAATCTCATCTAGAAATGATAAAGTCATTTATTTCAACCTCAACATTATCGACAGCTATTAGGAATTATTTTCAAGTTAGCATTGCTAGTTAGCTACACACATAAACTTTATGAACAGCAGAATAAAACTTTCCCTGTCCTTGTATTATCCTCAAGATTACAATTATTCAAGTTATTTGTCACAGCTACAGTGCTAATCCACTTCATCAAAGATCTCCCTTGTGCTCAATGGCCCTCTACTTCATCAAATCAGGTTTTTCTCCAGCAGTTTGTCTTTCCTAATGTCTTGTACAAAGCAAGTAATCAGATGCTGTGGTTATAACCTTGAATATTTTCACTAATTAGTTTTCCAAAGCAGATCACCAGATCTTTCTTCCACATATTTCTTAGTCTGGAAGTTCTGCTGAAACCTATCTATCAGGAGTGACTCTATTTGAAATACCAATACTTCCAGTGTCATTGCAACACTCAAGCAACCATAGTACACCAAACTTATAGAAAAATGTTAAAAAAAATAAAAATATTGGAAGTTAACATTGTTGTAGTTATGTGCCATTGTGTTGCCTATGATTAATAGTGACCTTATGTACAACAACTCTGAACTTTGTTCATCCACCCCTAGTCAATCCATCTCATCCAGAGTCTTCCTTTCTTGTTCTGTTCCTCCACCCTTCTGAGCATGATGCCCTTCTCCAAAGACTGGTCCTCCTTGCAACATGCCCAAAGTATGTCAGATGGAACTTCAGAATTCACCCTTTCCAGGACCCGGGACACACCTGTCTGTTCTCCTAGCAGTCTATGGTATATTCAATACTCTTCTCCAGCACCACAACTCAAAGATACCAATTTTCCTTTTATCATCCCTTGTCATTGTCCAGCCTTCTGATACATAGCAAGTAATTGTGAAGACCATGGCCTGTATCAGGTGTGCCTTAGTCTCGAGACTGACATTATTGTTCTTCAGTTCTCTGGAGAGGTCTCTGACAACAGATTTTTCTAGTGCAATTTGTCTTTTGCTTTCCTGGCTGCTGGTAACAAGAATACTGATTGTGGAGCCAAGCAAGTTGAAGATGTTAACAATCTCAATCACGTCACCATCTATCATGATGCTGCCTATTGGCCCAGTGTCAAGAATTTTTGTTTTCTTGATGTCGAGTTTCAATCCATATTGAAAGCTGCAGTCCTTAACCTTCTGTAGCAGATGTCTCAGGTCTTCCTCAGTTTCAGCAAGCAAGGTTGTGTCATCGGCATTATGCAATTTGTTGATGATTCTGCCTTCAATCCTCATGCCACATTCCTCTTCATACAATCCAGCCTCTCAGATGATCTGTTTCACATATAAATGGAAAAAGTATGGAGATAGGATACATGCCTGGCATGCATGTTTCCTGATTTTGAACTATGTGGTGTTTTCGTTGCTATGTTCTGATGACTGCTTCCTGGTCCAAGTAATGGTTTCACATAAGCACAATCAAGCTTCTTCTCAGAGTCAGCCACAATTTGTTGTGATTCGCACAGCTAAATGCCTTTGCATAGTCAAAGAAACATAGATAGACATTCCTCTGGTACTCTCTGCTTTCACCCAAGATCCATCTTACTTTGACTGTAATATATCTAGTGCTGCCTCTTCTAAACCCATACTGCACATCTGGTAGATGTCTTTTGATGAACTGTTCCAGTCGTTTTTGGATAATTTTCAGCAGGATCTTGCTTGCATGTGTTATCAATGATGTTGTTGTTATGTGCCGTCGAGTCGCCTACGACTCCTAGCGACCCTATGTACAACAGCCCTAAACTCCGCTCTGTCCTTTGCCAATCGCACTGTCTCTGACACTCCCATCCCAATTATCCCAGTCACTTAATCAATAATTTCTACACTCTGCCAGGTCATCTTTTTCTGGAATGGGAACAAATACGGAGCAACCGTTCAGGGCCAGTTGTTTAGAGGAGATAAATTTCAATTAACAGTAATTTCTTAGATTCACTGAAATTGCTTTGCAATGAGATACTGACACACAGTCGTTAGTTCTTCCTGGTGTCATATGAAAGAACCAATAAAGGATATCAGTCTGAATAGCATAGCATTTATGCCTTTTTAGTTTTTTATCAAACTAGTTTTTGTGTCGGCATATGGTATAATTATAAGCAAAAATCAACCAGTTTCGGTGGATTTGATTTTGACTCATGAAAACTTTTTGTGTTTCATAGTAGATCTGAGTATAGATTACTATCTTAATGGAAGAACACGACTTTTCTTTCAAAGTACTACTCAATGTTTTCATACATCCTTTCTTTAAACTGGTCTTGAAAAACTATTTACACCACCAAGCCACTTTTCCCCCCATTCATATATCAACATTTAAATTAAGAACTAGCAACACCAGTACAAATTGCACCTCAACTTCTGTTTGTTGTTGTTGTTATTATGTACTTTTGAGTAGTATGTGACTATTAGCTGATGTCCCAGCTGGTTTTCAAAGGTTGTAAATGGGATGAGTTGTGACTGCCTATATTTCTACTGCAGATCAACTGGTGGATTCAAATCCTATTCCTTTAACATGGTAAAATCTCAACATTTTTCATTAATATGCCTCACCAACAATTATTGTGTAGCTATGGAATTATCAACATTATAAAAGGTGTTAAAACTCAAAAACCATGAATGGAGTCAGAATCCATTCATAGATCCTCCACTGAGTTTCTCAGGATATAAAATGCCTATCATTCTCCTACAGAGCTGCTTGTGGATTTGAAGAGCAAGAAAGATAGAGTTTTAGGTTGTCAATGCAAGTCCCTATGAAACACACAGCACCAGAATTATCTCTGTAATTTACTACATTTATAAACTTCAGTAAGTTCCTGCTAACATTAAACACATTTTTCTAAAAGAGAATTTGATCTTGTGTCTAAATCAAGATTTTTTTAAAAATTCTCTGTTCACAAACATCAACATTATTCTCATTAAAAGAAAAAAAAACCTTTATAAAATCTCCTACCATTTTTCAAATCTGTCAGATCATTTTCATATGAATCATAAGCATCCAAGTACATAGAAAATAAGGTAAAAAGAACATTTGATACTTATAAACATGATTTACTGTCATTAATACTTTTCTGATTTTTAGTGCCAAAATGAACTGGATTATAATATAAGGAGATATGTAATTAGACTTCACTATACTTAACATAAATGAAATTCCTTAAGTCTTTTTGTTACGTATTCTCAAGTTGCAACCTACTCATAGCTGGCCCACCAGTGAATTTTCACAGGTTATAAATCACACAGGTGGTGATTGTCCATAGAACACCCGGTAGACATGAAATGCGTGTCTTTGAATTAGCAGCACAACTCCTTATCATGAAGCCAGTATCTGTTAATGCTGATTCACAGCCACTCCATATATTAAATTCCTAAATATGAATGACTCCTCTTTAAAGCTTTTATAAACTATCATCTTTTATCATGGGAGAAGTGAGCCCTTTCTAAACACTGTATTTGAACATTATGTCTTTTGACAAGTAAGTTAATCTTATTTGAATATTGTTGAATTTATCACTATTAGTGTATGCATTAAAATTCCTACATTTTCATGTGTCTAATTTTGTGATTGTTACTTCTGTTTTCTTATATTGTATTTTCTTTATCTTTTTCTCTGTGTGTGTATGTGTGTGTGTGTGTTGTGGAGTATTTTCATTTATTGAGTTGATATCCAACAGTATTTTTATAGTTAAGCTCTCTATTTACAAAAATATACATTGTTGTTGTTATGTGCCGTCGAGTCGCTTGCGACTCATACCGACCCTATGCACAACAGCCCTAAACTCTGCTCTGTCTTGTGCCAATCGCACTGTCTCTGACACTCCCATCCCAATTATCCCAGTC
>NW_006399823.1:4852042-4853864 GCF_000299155.1 Elephantulus edwardii | reverse complement strand
TTCCACAAGTGAGCTAATCTCAACTCATGGTGGCCCTGTATATACTGGAATAGGATCATCCTTTATAGGTTTATCAGTAGTTGAGTTTGTGGAAATAGATTACCAGAACTTTATTTCTAGACATCCTTCAGTGAACTCAAACTTTCAATCCTTTTCTTAAAAGCTGAGCACATATGCATTTGTTTTATCCAGGAGTACCCTCATAATTTATATTGTTGTTAGTAAGTAGAATCTACTTGACCCAGTCTTAGAACAACTATAAGGGACAAAGTAAAACTACCTTGTAGAGTTTTGTAACCTGTAATTCAGAACCCAATGTCTAATTATTGTGAGGAATTACAGACAGGGTTGAACTACCAACCTTTCAATTAGCAACCAAGTGCTAACCTTTGTGAGCACTTATAAGTACTTGTCAGTTTTGCAACTACTAGTAACAGTTTATGTATTCTCAAGTCTCAAACCATTATGAGACTAACCTTTAGACATTTAAAATTCACATCAATAAATATTTTCAAGGAGTATGATACCTTCAAAAATTAGGAAGTGTCTAAAAAAAAAAGTACTTTCAGATTTTGCTCTGCCAAAAGAAAAACTAAACTTCACAGGAGAAATTTGTTCAGAATAAACTTGCCAGTGTATAATTGGTGAAACAGGAAGATGTTCTTATAGGGTTCAGTTTGATGCTTGCTCTCTTAAAATGAGTATTCATATTGTTTAGTATTCTAATGCACACTTTTCCATCATAAAAACAGCAAGGGGCCACATGGAGATGATCATATCTCACTTTTACTAACTTCACAAAGGGGAACTGTCCCAGTAAATATCAACAATAACACCACAAAACCAATTTCTACTCATCTCAACACCAATTATACTGGTTTACCAGGTCCAAAATCTGATGCACTAGCTCACAGACCACAGAGAACCATTTTAGGGAAGTCAAAAGGGCTGTAATTCAGGTTGGAAGCAAGATACACTCAGTCAGAGAAACCTTTAAAATAAGTTCACAGGCGTCTCAGCCTTGAGTCTGGTGGCTTTATACCAATATTACTTAACTCTTAGACCTTCCAAATACAATTTTCTCCCACAGTTGTACTAAAAACTTGGACTTCTAGTTCTAGGTACTTCTAGTTCTGGTTCTATGGGGTAGTAGTCCCAATATAAGCTCTCTTTCATATCAGGTCTCTGATTCTCTGCTGTTGCTGCCATAATTCCACCCCTGTAGGGCCTGGTCTGACTGGTACAAGAATCTCTGGCCTCAAATGTACTGTGTTGCATTCTCTTGCTTGAAGCCAGTATCTGTTAATGCTGATTCACAGCCACTCCATATATTAAATTCCTAAATATGAATGACTCCTCTTTAAAGCTTTTATAAACTATCATCTTTTATCATGGGAGAAGTGAGCCCTTTCTAAACACTGTATTTGAACATTATGTCTTTTGACAAGTAAGTTAATCTTATTTGAATATTGTTGAATTTATCACTATTAGTGTATGCATTAAAATTCCTACATTTTCATGTGTCTAATTTTGTGATTGTTACTTCTGTTTTCTTATATTGTATTTTCTTTATCTTTTTCTCTGTGTGTGTATGTGTGTGTGTGTGTTGTGGAGTATTTTCATTTATTGAGTTGATATCCAACAGTATTTTTATAGTTAAGCTCTCTATTTACAAAAATATACATTGTTGTTGTTATGTGCCGTCGAGTCGCTTGCGACTCATACCGACCCTATGCACAACAGCCCTAAACTCTGCTCTGTCTTGTGCCAATCGCACTGTCTCTGACACTCCCATCCCAATTATCCCAGTCACTGAATCAAT
>NW_006399823.1:4848174-4851119 GCF_000299155.1 Elephantulus edwardii | reverse complement strand
CCTTCATCACCATAGGCTCTGGCTCAAATGCTATTTCATTAAATTCTTCTGTATCTGCCAATTTCTTTCTATATAATGACTCAGTATATTCCTTCCATCTTCTTTTGATATGTCCTGGATCATTTAACATTCTGCCTAAAGCATCCTTGATTGTAGCAACTGGAGGTTTGAATTTGCAAGACTAGACAATCTTTTTATAGATAAGCTAACATACTCTATTTACACTTTCAGCCAATTCACATGGCAAAGACAAAGTCAAATGGTAAGGAAAGACATTTTGAACAATAATGAACAGTATCTTTATCATATTTTTATGATGCTTTCGACATATGCTGTGTGCTTTTTTTATGCTATATGCATTTTCAAGCTGGTTTTTTTTTTTGTTGGTTGGTTTTTTTTAATAGCAGTTGTAGATTGTGTGGCTATGTGTGTAACAAGGGAAAGTAACATCCACTTTGAAATGTTTATGACGATTGGAAACAGTTAACAATAAAGCATTAATAGACAATAGAGGCTGTTGGATTAAGAATGCGGTGCCAAATGGTACTAATGCTCTCCTGGAAATTGGTGGGCATCAACACACATGCTGACTGCAATTCTCAAGTCTATATTAGACAAAGATTCTACTACTTTCTGTGCTCTTGATATAGTATTAAATTCATTCCAATTTAGTTTGAGACCCTCTTCTTTATGAACTCTACAGGCTTACCATGGAAATTTAAATCACTAGAATATGCTGAAGTTTTAGTTTGGGAACAGATTATTTCTGGAACAGTCTGCAATTCTTTGCATTTGTCAAGTTAAATTTAGTTAAGATTACCTGGAAATCTACTATTTATGGTAAATATGAGTTCGGGACAAAAGCACAAACTGACCTTCTGTTGAGTTAATTTCAATTAAAGCATATATGTCAGAGTTGAACTCTGTTTTGTAGGATTTCCACGAGCTGATTTTTCACAAGCAAGTTATCAAATAATAATTTTAATTCTCTTCTGGATACACTAGACCCTTGAACCATTCATTTCACAGTCAAGTTGGTTAACCATTTGCATCACCCAAAGACTGCTCTAAGTGTAGAGAATTTAAAAATAATTGATGCAAAACAAAGATTCAAGTATAGTTTTTAATATTAAAGTATTGCTGTTGTGGTGGTGGTGAAGGACCACTGAGTCAGAACCAAATCATAGATAAATTTCCAGATTTCAGAGTTGATTGAATGGGAAAAGTTTGCCTATATTTGTCCTTAAAATATGCACCTTTGAATTTGTAGAACAACTTTTTTATCACTAAGCCACCTGAGCTCCCTTAGTTAAACATTAGTGTCTACTTCCCCTCTCCCAAGTGGACTTTATCATGTTGTGTAAGCTTGTAAAAACACCCCAAAAAAACCAAAAACACAAAACCCTGAAGTAGTATTCCATTATTAAGATGAACATAGTACTTATTTAATTATTTTGGTGAGGGATAGGTTTCTAACTTTCTAACTCTAATTTCCTAACTCCCTACTTCTTTGCACCATGTAGATAACATACATATTTTTAAATCGACATTTATCATTTCAATCTCCATTATAGGTTTAAACCTTTGCTTGCTCTGAATCAGTGTGACTTTAAGCAAAAGTCCGCTTATTAAATCTTTTATTAGGCTTTTCATTATGCATGCTTGTAAAGATCATAATAGAGATGTTAAGTAATGAAATTTTGCAACTTCCTAAAATCTTCATAAATCTCCATAAATTGACTCTTTATGAGAAATTTACTTTCAGTGTGTCTGATTTTTATTCATATGCAACCAAAATGTTAATATACTTTAATTATAGCTAATATGATTTATCTCTTTACTCATTAAGTTAATTTTGTTCTAAAGAAGTCCTGTTTTCAAATTCTTTCCAACCGCGTAGAAGTAAAGTAATTATAGTTCATCTCAGAAATTAGTCATAAAGGTTCATGAATGCTTAAATAAATGAGAGTTTGCCTAGGCTAGATTAGGCTATATACTTTACAGGACAAAGAAGATAGGACATGTGATGATGTTTCATGGTAGGGATGTAGATTCTGCAGAAACAGGTAAAAAGCAAAGTCTTGACAATAGAAAACTTTGTAGAACTATAACAGTCATCATTTTTATGTTGTCCATTTGATCAAGCTTGCTTAGAATGTATGCATTTAGAATTTATGCTTGAATAAACTATTCTTTTTGGAAGCAGGAGTGGCATCCACTTCCTAAATAACATGCCTCTGGAAACTCTACGAACTTTGATAAATGTCGATAGTTGTAGAGGAGCTTCAAGCTTTTTGTTTGTAGGGTCGCTATGAGTCATGCTCAACTCAAAGGCAATCAACAACAAACTACTCTATATTTGTGAGTGAGTGAGTGAATCAGAATAATTTGACATCATTTGATAAGAAAGCTTAATGAATGTTTTAAGAATTAATGGAACTGAGGTATTTAAGCCAAAAGATGCAACCCTGGACAATGTGCTTACTTGTCCAGGCCAAGAAACTTGGAAGACATATCTCTGGCCAATGGACTGCGAGTGATTAATATTTGTGCCTGTTTTTTTAAAAAATGTGATCCAACAGAATTTGGAAATTAAGTGAAATCTTACTGAAGAGAATGAAAAAAACAGCTGGAGTAATAGATAAACAGGGAAGTGTCAGAAATTAAAGTTGGAATCAGAAGAGGCCATGGAATGAGGGATATCATTGCTGATATCTGATGGATCTTGGCTGAAAGCAGAGAATACTGGAGACATGTTTACTGGTGTTCTATTAATTATGAAAGAGGTTTGAGTATCATAACAAATTATGGATAACATTGAGAACAATGAGTTTCTAGGACACTTAAGTGTATTCTTGTGGAACCTGTATATGAGCAAAGAAGCAGTCCTTTGAACAGAACAAGGGAATACTGTATGGTTTAAATCAGAAAAGATGTACACCAAA
>NW_006399823.1:4835212-4847569 GCF_000299155.1 Elephantulus edwardii | reverse complement strand
AAGGAAGGACAGTCAGAAAGGAATGGATGATTAGAAATTATGTGCATGACAATTAACATCCTGGAATAGGACAAACATTACAAAGAGAATTGGGTGAGGGGAATAGAAGAAAATGTATATGAATAGGTGAATGAAAACCAATCTCTTTGTGAACTTGTACTAAAAAAGAAGATATAATGCATTGGGAAAATCTGCTATCAAGGACCTCTTTAAAGTGTTAAAGAAAACAAAATTGCTAAAAAGCAAGGATATCTGTTTAAAGACTAAGGTGTGCCTAACTTAAACATGATATTTATAACTGTTTCATATGCACATGAAAGTTGGACAATGAATAAAGAAGACAAAAGAAAAAAAACTTATTAGGAATATTTTATGATTATTTTTCTTTTCTATTGTTATAAGTAACAAATTTAGGTCTGTTGTTGTTATGTGGTATGAATCACTTGCAACTCATAGCAACCCTATGTACAACACTCTAAAGACTGCCCTGTTATGAGCCAGTCTCACTGTCTCTGACACATCTAGCCCCATTGCTTTATTTACTGAATCAATCCATCTCATCCGGGGACTTCCTCTCTTGAGCTGTCCCTCCATGTTTTGGAACATGGATCAGTTCTCCAAGGATCAGTTATTACTGACTACATGCCCAAAGTATGTGAGACAGAGCTTCAAAATCCTAACCTCCAAGGAGAAACTTGGTATCACCCTTTCCAAGACAAATCTATTTGTTTTCATGGAGGTTCATGGTATGTTCAAGATTCTTCTCCATCACTACAACTCAAAGGCATAAATTCTTCTTCTTTCAACCTTTGTCATTGTCTAGCTATCTAATGCACAGCAAGAAATTACCAAGACAACAGCCTGGATCAGGCGTACCTTAGTCTCTAGACTGATATCTTTGTTTTTCAGTACTCTGGAGAGATCCCTGACATCAGATGTTCCTAGTGCAATTCATGTTTTGATTTCCTGACTGCTGGTTCCAAAAATGTTGATTGTGGAGTTGACCAAGCTGTAATTGTTAACAATCTCAATCTTTCTCCATCCATCACGGGTGCTGTCAATTGGCCCTTTGGTGAGAATCTTTATCTTGATGTTGAACTTCAATCCATATTGAAGACTACAGTTTAAGATGTACAGTCTTGTCCTGTAAAGACTTAACACCTTGGAAAGCTCTATGAGTCAGAAGTGACTTAGTGGCAGTTTTTTTCTAAATATTCTATCCTTTCTTCTTCTTTATTCATATTCTATCACTAAGATATTCCAAAGTGTTTTTTCTTCCATAATTATTTTTTTCTGTGTCATTTTGATCAAAATGAAATTTTTACCTACATTGTTTTCTCTTTCTGTAACACATGCACACACCTCTCATGCAATATATCTTCATAAATGTATCATTGTACTTTGAGAGAAAGTTGATGGAAAAAAAATTATGCCTCCTTTCATGTACATTTTACTATATGACGTCTATTAAAATTTTCACAGTGTAGCAATAATCTTTCTGTTTCCTTCTTGTGACTCTCATTTCCATTCAACTTTCTATCCTAAGTTACATAATGACTTTTAAGATCCAAAATGCATCTATAATAGAAATAATTCATTTCTTTGATTCTGAAACTTGAAGGAGCACATTTATTGTCATTAAATCATATCTTGACAGAAATATCACTGGAAGGATGGTGTATTTTGGGGAGTAAAATGTTACCATTCAGTTATACACAATTAAAATTCCACAAAGACTGTGATGAAACAAAATGTTTATGTAAAAAAATAAATGGATAATCATGCTATAAAATAAAAGAGAAGGACTAGCGAGTAAACCGAAAAATTAAATTCTATCCTTAAAAAATTGTAATGCTGGAGAGAAAAATGTTCCCAGTAAAGTTTGTAATTCCTATTTATAATAGATGAATGGAAAGTACTTAATTACACCCTATGCTTAGTAGATAAATCATAGCCTCTTATAGGCAGATGTATCAGTGAGCAAATCATGCAATAAATTTTGCTTTTAATCTTTCTCATCTACCATTTGGTAAGCAATTAAACCCTGGGATTGTTAGACATTGTGTGTGTTTCCAAGCATGTATATGTGTATACTTATTTCAATTGTATGATGGATGCTTCTCATATGTTGTGAAAACTTAGTGATTGATGACAAGCTAGGTGATACTCATCAGCTATTCATCATCCAGTTTTTCTTATTAATATTTCTATATATATATATTCATGGATGAGCAAGTCAGCCTAGCACGAATCATATCCCATTATAAAATAAGTCATTAAGTGTCTCTAGAATCTGGCATGACAAATATATTCAGAAATTTATCATTTATTTTAATCTCATGATTATTATTTAAATTTTGAGAATCACGTGTAGTCTTTTCATCTTTTTCTCCTAGAATTTTTTTTGTTTTACTTTTCATTCCTTGGGAATACCTTCTTACAGAAAGGAAGCGCAGTATTGGCCTCATGTTCATGGATTTTAAAGTCGTTTTTCATTTGCATTTTGCTTAATTACTTACAGGCTATGTAGTGAAAGTAATAAACTGGAGATATCTTTTTGTTCTGATCTCAGAAGATTTCTTTAGAAATAAATTGCTAAGTTTTATCCTTTTTTTCATAAAGACCTTTTTCCAGTGAGTTATACAATTTGATAAATAGAAGTACAAAATCTTTTTTTTGTAATAGTTGATTTTCACTTTAAAATGATTTGATAAATGAGTCATTTTAAGCTTCTCACATATGAGTCATATCTATATAAATACGGTTGCTATTAGGTGACATTGAGTCAAGAAAAACTCACAGTGACCCCTATGAAAAACTGATCTGAACCCTGTTCTATCCCATACTATCCTCACAATCTCTTACACACTCAAACTCAGTGTCACAGTCAATGTATCAACCCGCCTGGTTGAGAGTCTTTCTCTCTTTCACCACTTCTCCACTTTCCCAAGCATGATTTCCCTTTCCAAGGAGTAATTTCTCCTAGCAGCATGCCTAAAGAATGTGAGATGAAGCTTGGTCATCTAGATCTTATATATGTCACTTTTAAAAAAATTTTATACTGATTCATTCACAAAGTTTGAACATATTATTTTTCACAAAAGATCTGTCCCATTTCTTTCACCTCCTCACCCATCAAATTGTACAACCCTATGATTAACACCTCAACCCACCCCCTCCCATCTTTACCCCTTTGCTTCAACCCTGCCCCCTCCTTGGATCCTCATACTCATTCTACAATAGTGGTTTTACACATTATTTGTCCTTGTGGGATTGAGTTAGTTCATTCAGCATAATGCTCTCCATTGCCTCCCAAGTTAAGCAGTAATTCAGATAATCTTTAATCCTATGTGCTGCATAGTATTCCAGTGTGTGAATGAACCCAACTTCTCAATCCATTCATTTGTGGTTGGACATCTGGGCTATTTCCATGTTCTTGTGATGGTGACTAATGCTGCTAGGAACATTGGTGCACATGTTTCCATCTGAGTCTCAGTTCTCATTTTCTTGGGATATATTAAGAATTATATATTCCTATATTCTCTGTATACTCAGTGTGTACCACAGTGCTCAGTAATACTTCTTAAATGTTTTGATTCTTTTTTAAAAATAACACATAAAAGATAAGATTTTTTTCTTTCATTCTTGTTAGTATCTTATATTTCTCTATAATTAATAGTTACTTTATAATTCATTATTTTACAGTGATGCATGAGGCTATCTTGTGAATTGAGACATAAGTTAAAGAATCATGATATATTGTTTTTTACATAATCCTAATAAATTGAATCAGATAGCAAGATGCTTAAGATTCAACTATCGTTGAAGAAAATAAATTTTCTTTTAAAATTTAAGAGATAAGCAAAAAAAACCCAAAAAAAAACAAAACAAAAAAAAGAGATAAGCCCTAAAAGATTAAAGACTTAATTCATTAGTGAACTCAATGTCAAAGTAAACAGAAAAATAACATAAGAAATTCCAAATGACCGATATGATCATTAGCAGAGTAGGCAAAATTGTGGTCTGAGAGGAATTTTTCTTTAATTAACATTCTATGAACTAGAAAGGATTTACTAAACATTTTCAGTAAAAAGGGTGGGAAATAGGCATTTTATCATCAAGATAGAGGAGAAATAAACCAACATAATTTATGGAAATAAATATTTTAATAACTAGAAAATACCAGAATGTATTCATTATTTCCTGTTGATTTGTCTACTGCTTTTTTTTTATTATTGCAAAAAGAAGTGTAGGTAACAACTTACAACTTTTTCAATTCAGTGACACCAATTATATCAGTCAAATTGTACAGCCATCACTAGTATCCAATGACAACATTTTATTCACTATAAACTGTTTAATCTTTAATTCTGGTTGTATGTAAATATAGCTGACTGATAACTTGCACTTAATAATGTTCCTTTATTTCTTCATATATGTCCAAAGAAACAGAAAAATAATGAAGAATCTATAGATATTATTACAAAATTTAAATCTTTATATAATCTGGCCTAAAAATAAAAAATACTTATGGATAAAGTAAATGGGTCAAATTTATTCATTGTTTCTTTGACTTTTTAATCATTATTCATTGATACGTGTCATGCCAAGAGGAAAGATCTCTTAAAGTCTTAGAAAAATATTGAATAAATTAACCAAATATTCATGTTGAATAATGTTAAATTCATTGAAGACTAATGAAATATCAAAATGGGATAAAAATTACCAGATGAGAAGAGATGAAGTTTTAATATGGTGGTTAAGAAAGCCTTATTAAAAAAGTGGAATTTAATATTAGAAAGAAATAAGGATGATATACGTAGGAAAGATTTTTCAGAAAAAGGAAGTAACAATGGTTATTCATAGAGCAAGATGGTTGGCTGATGCCTTTAAAGAATAAGTAGAAACATGAGTGTGGCCTGAATAAAATGAGTAACAAGTTTATTCATCAGAGATGGATAGAAGCCAGGAAAGTAGGATCAGCCCCGTGGTGAGAATCTCCATTTTCTTGATATTGAACTTCAGTCTCAATTGCAAACTACATACACTCTTTGAGCCTCTGTAGCACATGTTTCAACAAGTAAGATTGTGTCATTTGCATAACACAGATTATTGATGAGATTTACTCTAGTCCTGATGTCACAATCCTTCTCATTCAGTAAAATTACAAAAGCACAGGAAAAATAGACTAAAGAAAAATGTGAAGATGCTAAAATTAACAAAAAACGACATGAAATTAAAAAATTACAACAGATTCAAGTGAGAGAAATATGATCATAACAAAAAACTATGAAACATTTTACTCCAATAAATTTGAAATCCTGGTAGAAGTAGATAAGTTTCTATAAAAACACTACTTACACAAACTAACATGAATACAGATAGAAAATGTAAATAAATTCTAAACAAACACTTGAAGACATCATAAAAAATTCCAATTAAAAATATTTTACATTGGTCTACTGCAAAATTTTAAATGTTCAAAGAAAAGTTGACACTACAATTAGTTGTACCAGTTATACTCAAACCAGTTATACTCAAAAGCTTCCAACCTATAGAAAAGGGAAAAAAATATTCCCTGACTTATTCTATGAATTCAGTATTATCATAATGACAAAACCAACAAAAAACATTAAAATAGGGATATTGTAGCTGATGTTAGATGGATCTTGGCTGAAAGCAGGGAATACCAGAGGAATGTCTATCTGTGTTTCATTGACTATGCAAAGGCATTTGACTGTGTAGATCATAACAAACTCTGGCTGACTCTGAGAAGAATGGGAATCCCAGAACACTTGATTGTTCTAGTCCAAAACTTATACTTGGACCAGGAGGCAGTCGTCAGAACAGAGCAAGGGAACATGGCATGGTTCAAAATTGGGAAGGGCGTACGCCAGGGATGCATCCTATCTCCATACCTTTTCAACCTATATGCAGAACAGATTATCCGGGAGGCTGGGCTCCATAAGGAGAAATGTGGGGTCAAGATTGGTGGACGATTTATCAACAATCTGGGTTATGTGGATGACACAACCCTGCTTACCAGAACTTAAGAGGACCTGAAATGCTTGTTGCAGAGTGTCAAGGACTGCAGCCTACAATATGGATTGAGGCTCAATGTCAAGAAGAGAAAGATTCTCACCACTGGACCAATTGGCAGCATCAGGATGGATGGTGAAAAGATTGAGATTGTACACAGCTTTAGTTTGCTTGTCTCCACAGTCCACAGTCTTGGCACCAGCAGGCAGGAAATTAAAAGGTGCATTGCCGTGGAAAAAGTCTGCTGTTAGGGACCTCTTCTAAGTCCTGAAGAGCAATGGTGCCTCCCTGGAGACTAAGGTGCATCTGATACAAGCCATGGTCTTTGCAATCACTTGTTATGCATCAGAGAGTTAGACAATGACCAAGGAGGACAGAAGGAGAATTGATGCCTTTGAGCTGTGGTGCTGGAGAAGAGTATTGAGAATACCATGGACTGTTAGGAAAACAAAGAGATTTGTCCTGGAAAGGGTTAAACCAGGTGGCTCCTTGGAGGCAAGGATTCTGAGGCTCCGTCTAACATACTTTGGACATGTTGTGAGGAGAGACCAGTCCTTAGAGAGGGACATCGTGCTTGGGAGGGTGGAGGGACAGTGCAGGAGAGGAAGGCCCTCTATGAGGTGGATTGATTCAGTGACTGGGATAATTGGGATGGGAGTGTCAGAGACTGTGCGATTGGCACAGAAAAGAGCAGACTTTAGGGCTGTTGTACATAGGGCCGCTATGAGTTGCAAGCGATTCGACGGCACATAACAAGAACAACCATAATCAAAGTGTTTTCATAACAGGTATGCTGATATCTCACCCCAGTCAGAATATCAAAATTTAACAGAACAGCAAGCAACAAATGCTGTCAAGGTTGTGGAGAAACTGAAACCCTTACTCACTGTTAGTGGGAGTGTAAAATGGTGCAACCACTGTGGAAGGCGGTATGGTGCTTTCTCAAAAAATTCCAAATAGAGATACCATTTGACCCAGCAATTCTATTACTTGGAATACACCCCAAAGAGACCATAACTGACATCCAAGCACATATATGCACACCCATGTTTATCGCAGCTTTGTTCACAATAGCAAGGAGTTGGAAACAACCTAAGTGCCCATCAGCAAATGAAAGGAATGGGGAAGCTCTGGTATATTCACACAATGGAATACTACACTGCGCTGAAAAACAAGGAACTCATGCAATATTATTCAAAATGGGTGACCCTGGAGGACATTATGCTGACTGAAGTATCTCATTCAAAAAGGACAAATACTGCATGGTGCCACTGTTGTAAAACAGGACTGACATCGGGGTTGGGGGGGTGAGACTGAGAAATATGGGTTCAATAATGTACAGTGCATTGAAACAGATGAGGGAGAAAATTGTTTAAAAAGGGAATTGTGATTAGGTATTTTTGTCATGACTGGAGTCCAGAGTGAAAGCTGCATAGTGAAGTGGACCTTGGGAGAGGGATTGTAAAACAATGAAAGAATTTTTCTTTTACTTTTCTGAGAGGGTAGTGTACTGGGTTGGGCGGGGGGATTGGAAGAGGAGAAAATGCAACAATGAATGAATAGAAATCCAAAATCTCTCTAAATTTTCATTGAAATTAATAATAACCTTTTTAAAAAAGAATAAAATACACAGAACCATATGGAAATTTGAAGAGTGCTGCTATAAGGAATATATGAATGCCAAATTAATATTTTTCAATTTTACAGCAAAGACTAAAGTTGCTTAGCATTATGTATTTATTGCCTCTAAAGTGGAACTTCTGGGTTTTGTATTTCATAAGATTTTTAAAAATAAAAGTTTTTTCCTGATTAAAAATATATTAATAGAGATAATGCTGAGTTTATTGATGGTAACCATCAATATATTAAAGTATCAACACAAATTGAGTTGATCTACAGTGGTAAGAAGCTGGACTGCAATCCCAAAGGCATGCAGTTCAAATCCACCAGATATTCTGTGGTAGAAGGATAGGTAATCTCCTCCTTTGTGATTTATTGTCTGTTGAAACCCTCTTAAGAATCAGCTATGAGTCTGTTCCTCCTTGACTGCACACAATGACATAAGATTTAATGGAATTACAATCAATATACCAATAAAATACTTGTAAATGATGTAAAGTTTAATTTAAATATATGTATAAAGAAATTTACATAGGTAAATTCGGAATTCAGAATATGAAGGATGGATTTCATATCACCTGATTGTAAGTTGACTCTGAGTTGAATTGTTAAGATAACACAATACTTGTACAAGCAGCTGTATAAATAGCCAAATCCCCATTCTCTTGTAAGTTATTTGTTATAATAAAGTTGATCCCAACTCATGATTACATGCACTCAGAATATAAGGGTTTCATAAGACTCTCAGGGTCATGAGCTTATGGAGACAGATCAGCACTTTCTTCTGAGATGTCTCTGGCGAAGCTCAAATTGGCAACATTTCCGAACCATAGTTGACCCTACTGAGGGTTTTCAGAAGCAGTTAATTGCATGGGAGGGGATTGCCTATCCTTCTTTCCACATTAGCATCTGAGTATTCAAATTTTTGCACCACTTGGGACACCTTATGAAAGTAATAGAGTCTATAAATTGATACAGATTAATATTGTTTCTTATTGTTATAATGTGTCATTGAGTCAGAATTGACTCAGCTGAACCTTCAGCTCTTTTTCAGAAGCTGTGAAGTTCGTGGGAGGAGATGGCTCATGTTTCACCGGTGAAGCAGCTCATGACTTTGAACCACTTGCTTTGACTTGGCAGTGCAACCTTTTACCCCTGTGAATACATTTAAATTTTTACAAAGGTATACAAACATTCAATAGATAATGGGAAATATTTTCAACACATGGTACTAGTGCTATTTATATGTTTACATGCTTACTAGTGATATTTATATTCTTAAAAATGTACAAAACTTAACTCAAAATGGATTATACCCTTAAAAGTAAAATTGCAAAACTTTCAGAATAAAAGTTACAATAGAAGTTTATTGCTTTATGTTAAGCATAGAACTCTTAGGTATACCACTAAAAGCATGTCTGTAAGAAAATAGTAGATCATTCAACATTAAAAAGATTTGCTCCTTTAAAATAACTGTTAGTCAAATGAAAATACAAGCTGCTAATTGAGAGAATAAATTCGCAAGTTACATACTAGACATAACCCTTGTATTCAGGATATATTAATAAACACCACAACTCAACATTTAGAACAACAACCAAAATACTAACTCTGAATCCAATTAAGAATGTGCAAAAGAGCTGAACGGACACTTTAGCAGAGAGGATATGTGGATGACTAATAAGTACATGGAAAGAGGTTCAGCATCATTAAGTAAATGAAAATTAAAATCACAATAAATACGTTTCTAGACCTGTGAGCCAGTCTTCAACAATAACAACATTAAAAGGAACTAAAACTAATTCTCTGGTGTGGGTGTAGTGCAACAAGACTTTTGATTCATTATTGGTGAGGATGCAAAATTGTACAATATCTTTGGAAAACTGATTGTTTATAATTTATTTGTGTGTAATATAATTCCTAGCTATTTATTAAACAGATATAAAAATTTTATGCTCATGTAAATAGCTGAAAATATGCCAAATGTATTTGAAGTGGTGAATGCATAAATAAACTGGGGTATTTGTTTTCATAAGGGTCAGGACATGCCTGAAAACCATTTATATGTGTATCATTGACTCTGTGTATGTGTGTGTGTGTGTGTGTGTGTGTGTGTGTGTGTGTACACAAACATGTATTTTCTTGTTGTGTACATCCCATTGCTGATAACCCATTGGGTTTTCAGAGGCGATTAATTGTATAAGATGGGATTACCTATTCTTCTCCCATGAAGCAGCTGGTTGATTCAGGCTGCATATTCTCGGGATTGCAGTGCAGCTTCTTGCCACTAGGCCACCAGAACGCTCTACAAGTATGTATACATATTTTTGTTTTTTTAATTTGTAAAATTATTTTTAAAAAGAGTTTGTACCATAACCAAAACAGAAAATTGAGATCTTCATTTTAAAAAATTATCTATGCTTCCATCAAAGTAGATAATTGACTCCAATACATTTGTTTTATTTGTAATTTCTAAGTTATGCAAAAGGGAACTCTGGTGGCCTAGTGGCAAGAAGCTGTGCTGCAATCCTAAAGGCATACTGTTCAAATCCACCAAAAACCAACCGGAGGGTCAGCTATGGTCTGTTGCAACTCTTTGGTGCACAACAACAAGCCTGTAAGAAAGACCACCAGCCAATATCTCATCGCTCTCTCTCTTTCTCTCCCTTCCCTTTTCCCCCCTCCCCTTCTCCCTCCCCTTTCTCCCTGCCCCTCCCCCTCCCCCCTCTTCCTCTTGCCCTCTTCCCTTCCCCTCTCTGTCCTCTGTCCCTTTCCCCTTCCTCCTCCTCCTCCTTCTTCTTTTTCTCTCTCTCTCTCCTTAAACTACACTGAGTTCAGAATAGTTTTGCATGAGTGAGAATTTGTGAGGTGATAGTAAACTTCTTAAATGTATATCATTATCATACTTTAGGTGTGATAATGAAATTAAAAATAACATGATTTCCCCTCCCTATTGGCCATCTCTTTTAAAAAAAATTCACTAGTTTGTTTACAAAATTCAAATACAGTATTTTCAAGAACAATTTTTTTCAATTTCCTTCTCCTCAACCAACAAATTCTACAAAACCATGATTAATCCCCCTTCTCCCTGCACATCTTCATCCCTCTGCTTCCAACCTCTCCCACCCCTCTTAGAGCCTTACATTCATTCTACAATAATGGTTTCCTACAGTACTTATTCTGTGGGACTGAATTAGTTCACTCAGCATTACGCTTTCCAGTCCCTCCCAAGTTAGGTAATAATTCACAAAACCATTGCTCCTGTGTGCTGCAAACCACATAGCATCCATTCCTTTGTGATGGACATCTGGGCTCTTTCCTATTCTTGCAATGATGAATAATTCTGTTATGAACATTGGCGATTAAATCTCCGTTTGTGCCTCAGTTTTTATTTTCTCAGTGAATATATTCCAAGTAGTGAAATAGGTGGGTCATATGGAATTTATATATTCAGCTTTTTGAGGAAGTGCCAAACTGCCTTCCAGAATTGTACCATTTTACAATTCTACCAACAATGTGTATCCATTTCTTTATATTCATATCCTCTCCAATATGTATTACTTGTTGTCCTGTTAAACTTTGCCACTGTTGTTGGAGTAAGATTGTAACTCATTGTAGTTTTGTTTTGCATCTCTCTGCCAGTGATTTGGATCACTTCTTCATGTGTCTTTTTGCCATTTGAATGTCTTTTCCTTTGTGAAAATACTTTCCATGTCTTTGCCCATGTTGTAATTGGGTTATCGGTTTTTTTCTTGTGGAAGCCCCAGAGTATTCTATAAACTTTTGTTATAAGACTCTTGCCTGAGATGGTATTACCAAATGTTTGTTCCCAGCCTGTAGGTTTTATTTTTACTCTGTTGGAAAAAGTTTTTGATGCACACATAGATTTAATCTTTAGGAGGTTCCCTGCATCAATTTTATCCTCTTTATATTGTGCACTTCTGGTTGTATTTGGCAGTGTCTGTATACCTTGGACTAGTGCTTCTAAGCTTAATCCTAATTTTTCTCTTATGTATGCTATGGTTTGGTGCTTTACTCCCAGGTTTCTGATCGACCTTGAGTTGATTTTTTGTGTATGGTGGGATATGTGGATCCTGTTTCAGCTTGCACCAGGTGAAAGTCCAGTTTTGCCAGCACCATTTGTTGAGAGGTTACGATTTCCCCATTTGATAGCTTTGATTTCTATATGGAATATCAGTGGACCATAGCTGGGTCTATTTCTGGATTCTCAATTCTTCTGTTCCATTGGTCTAAAATAATAACTTTTTTTTGTTCAATCTTGTAGCATATTTTACATTTATATGTTTGTGGTGTTAAGGATATATGGTTCAGAATGGCTTTCCTAGTCATTGGCTTAAAGTTGGACTTTGTCATGTGGATGGGTGGGAATATGTGAGCCTATCTATAAGGAGATTGGCTTATCTTGCTGCTAATATGAGCAGATGCAGTGCAGATTTTGAGTATCTCACCACCAGTAAATAAGCAGGAGAATGCAGTACAGTCTTTGGGACTAGATACATAGTAGTAGTAGCAGCTGTAGCCACAGCAGAGAACCAGAGACATACCATGAGACCAAGCTGACCTTGAGATACCTGCTCCATGAAACCATCTTTTCCTCAAGGTTGCTTTGTTTTGATTTGTTTTGGTTTGGTTTCTTGGTTTGGTTTTGTTTGGATTTTTTTAAATTTTATTTTATTA
>NW_006399823.1:4831922-4834201 GCF_000299155.1 Elephantulus edwardii | reverse complement strand
TTTGCAACTTTTTGAGAAAGCGCCATACTGCTTTCCACAGGGGTTGCACCATTTTACACTCCCACCAACAGTGAATCAGGGTTCCAGTTTCTTCACAACCTCGCCAGCATTTGTTGCTTGCTGTTCTGTTAAATTTTGCTATTTTGACTGGGGTGAGATGATATCTCATAGTTGTTTTTTTGTTTGGATTTTTTAAGACTTGAGGGGAGCCATAATTGGCAAGACTTTGTAATACCTAAAGCATTGAAGTTGAAAGCTGAGGTGCCTGGGAACACTCTTTGGAAGCTGTCCTGACTGAGTTCTTAATTCTGTTACCAACTTGTATTATAGTCTTTTGACTTCTCTTGTGTGGTACTGTGTGGTCAGTGAGCTATTGTGATGGATTTTGGATCCAGTAGGACAGTAAAAGAAATTGGTGTTGAGATGAGTAGAAAGAGGTATGAGAACATGCGGGACATGTCTGATTACATGGGAATCGGTTTTGTGTTGTGGGTAATGTAAATTGGACAGTTACTCTTAGTGAAGTTGTTGATACTGTTGTTAGGTGTTGTCAAGTACAATTCATCACAACCCTAAGAACAAAAGATTTGAACCCTGTTCTATACTGAGTCATCCTCACACTTCCTGACCAAAGAGATCTCATTGCAGCAGTCACCATGTCAATCCACCTGGTTGAAGGTCTTCTTCTCCTTCACCCTTCCTACTATCTTGTCCTTCTCCAAGGAATAGACCCTCCTAGTAATATGCTCAAAGCATGTGAGTCAAAGACTCATTATTCTTGCTTCCAAAGAGCTCTCCTGCTGCACTTTCTCCAAGGCATATCTGTTTGTTCTCTTGGAAATCCATGGGTGTTCAGTGCTCTCCTTCAATACCATGGCTCAAAAGCATCAATTATTTTTCTGTCATCTTAATTCATTGTCCACCTGTCAGATATGTAACAAGTTATCAGATAGACTATGGCCCAAATCAGATGCACCTTAGTCGCCCAAATGACATCATTACTCCTCAATAATTTGGAGAGATCCATAACTACAGATTTTTCCCAGTACCATGCCTCTTCTTATTTCGTGACTGCTGGTACCTAGGGTATTAATTGTGGGTCCAAGCAAGATGAAGCTATTGACACTTTCAGTCTCCTCTCCATCAATCATGACTTTGTCGATTTGTCCAGTGGTAAGAATCTTTTTTTCTTGACATTGAGATGCAATCCATACCAAAGGTTGCATTCCTTGGTCTTCTAAAAAAAAAAAAAATGCTTCACGTCCTCATCACTTTAAGCTAGCATGGTTTTGTCATCTGTATAATGCAAGTTATTGATGAGTCTCCCTCTAATCCTGATGCCACACTCCTCTTCATAGAGTCCAGCTTCTCGGATAATTTGCTCAGCAAACAGACTGAATAGGTATAGAGTGAGATTACAGCCCTGACACATTCTCTTCTCAATGTTAAACCATGCAGTGTTCCCCTGCTCTGTTACCAGAATAGCCTTCTGTTCCAGGTATAAGTTCAGCATGAGCACAGTTAAGTGCTTTGTGATTCCCATTCTTCTCAATGTCAGCCACAACATTATGATCCACACAGTCAAATGCCTATGAATACTCAATAAAGCATCAAAGATATTCATATTATATTCCTCTGTAGAGGTCAATTATTGGCATTTGATTTTTTTATAATGTTGAAATTATATTTATCATAGTATCACAAAATGAAATACCAATAAATACTAGCAATTTCATGGGAAGAAAATTAATACTTCCATTGTGATAAACTGTCGTACTGAAATAAGTAACATCACTAAGACGTTTTTTTAAAATTTACTATTAATTTCAGTAAAAATTTACAGAGGCTTTGGATTTCCATTCATTCATTGTTGCACTTTTGCTCCCTCCCAGCCCTCCCCCCTAGTACATTATCGTCTTGTAAAAGTAAAAATTCTTACACAGTTTTACACACGTTCCCTCCCCCAGGTCCACTCCACCATGTAGCCTTTGATCTAGACACCTGTTATGACAAAAATACCTAATCACATATCCCTTTTTTTTAAAAAAAATTATTTGTGTGTGCGTGTACCGTCAAATCAGATCTGACTGGTACAGGAGGAGATTGTCCCTCCTTGCCCAGCAGAGCATCTGGTGGATTCGAACTGTGCATCTCTGGGATTGCAGTGCAGCTTCTTGTCACTATGCCACCAGAGCTCCCCATCACATATCCCTCTTAAACAGTTTTCTCCCTCATCTGTTTTAATGCAGTATACATTATTGAATCCATCTTTCTCAGTC
>NW_006399823.1:4830036-4831272 GCF_000299155.1 Elephantulus edwardii | reverse complement strand
TTCATGTGCTTGGTAACCATCTGAATGTCTTCTTTGGTGAAGTGTCTTTCCATATCCTGTGTGCATTTTTCTATTGTATTATTTACCTTTATCTTGTTGTGGTGCTCAAGTATTGTATAAATTCTGGATGTAAGTCCCTTATCTGATATGTCATTACCAAATACTTTTTCCTAGTCGGTGGCTTCCCTTTTTACCCTGGTTGAGAAGTTTTTGGATGTGCATAGGGATTTGATTCTTAGAAGATCTCATTCATCTATTTTATCTTCTCCTGGTTATAGGTTTTTCAGGATATATGGAAGACTGTTTATGTTGTGGATTAGGACTTCTAGAGTTACTCCTAGCTTTTCTTTAATGAAGTATATAGTCCTTGGTTTTAGTCATATGTCATGATCCACCTTGAGTTGTTCTTTGTATATGGAGTGAGGTGTGGGTCTTGCTTGAGTCTTTTGCAGATACTTTTTAATTTTGCCAGCACCATTTGTTAAAAGGCTGTCGTTTCCCCACTTCACTGATCTAATCTCCTTGTCAAATCTCAGATGACCATAGATTGAGGGGCTGATATCTGGGTTCTCAATTCTATTCCTTTGATCAATGTGTCTGTCATTGTACCAGTACCATGCTGTCTTTACCACCATGACAGTATAGTAGGATTTAAAATTAGGGAGTGAGATACCTCCTACCTTTCTTCTATTTTTAAGGAGTGCTTTGCGTATTCAGGGCTTCCTTCCATTACAAATGAAACTGGAGATTGCCTTTTACATCTCATTGAAGAATGGGATTGGTATTTGTATTGGGATTGAATTAAACGTGTAAATTACCTTTGGTGGTATTGCCATTTTCATAATATTGAGTCTTCCTATTCATGAGCAAGAGATATTCTTCCACTTCTCAAGGTCTCTTTTTGTTTCTTGTAGTAATGTTTTGTAATTTTCTTTGAATAGACCCTTTGTGCTTCTGGTGAGATTTATTCCCAAGTATTTAATCTTGTGATTAGCTATTGTGAAGGGTATTGTTTTTCTTAGTACTGGATCTGTATTCTCTTTGTCACTGTAGAGAAATCCAACTGATTTTTGTATGTTGCTCGAAATCCAACTGGTTTTTGTATGTTGCTCTTGTATCTTGCTACTTTGCTGAATTGGTCCACTGTGTCCAATAATTGTCTTGCTGAGTCTTTACTGAGTCTTTATGGTTTTCTAAGTATACTATCATATCATCTGCATAAAGAGATAATTTTAC
>NW_006399823.1:4828375-4829262 GCF_000299155.1 Elephantulus edwardii | reverse complement strand
CTTTGGTACCAAGGATATCTTTCCTTCATAGAATGAGTCTGGGAAAATTCCATCTTTTTCTATTTTCTGAAATAATTTATGTACAATTGGTAACAGTTCTTCTCTGAATGTTTGATAAAATTCACTTGTAAAACCAATTGGTCCAGGGGCTTTTTTGGTTGGAAGTTGTTGTATTATTACCTTTTCAATTTCTTCTTTTGTAAAGGGTCTGTTCAGATGTTCAATTTTGGTTTGGGTCAGTTTAGGTAGGTTGTGCATTTCTAAGTATTTGTTCATTTCCTCTAGGTTTTCATATTTGTTTTATAAGATGACTTTTTAAAAAATTCTGAATATATGCCTGAGAATTGCACAATGATCTCTAAACTAAAGAAATTGCCAAAATTTAATGGGAAAAAATCATTGAAAGTGATAATGTACAAAGGGAGTGTATTTCTATTCTCATTATGAAATTAAAATTATAGGAGACAGGGAAATAAAAGTAATAGCTCAATCATAATTATTTACAACCTAATATATACAAGTAATTGCATGAAATATATATAAATGAACTAATTTATGTAAAAGTATCCATACAGTCAAACACCTTTGTATAATCAGTGAAACACAGATAGACATTCCTTTGGTATTCCCTGCTTTCAGTTAAGATCCATCTAACATTAGCTACAGTATTCCTAGTACCATGGCCCCTTCGAAACCCAGCCTAGACTTCTGGAAGTTCTCTGCTGATGTGCTGTTCCAGACATTTTTGGAAAATCTTCAGTAGAATCTTTCTTGCATGTGAAATCAATGAAACTATGCCTGATTCTGAGAAGAATGGGAATCCCAGAATACTTGAACGTGCTAATGCGAAACCTAAACTTGGGCCAAGAGGCAGTCGTCAGAACAGA
>NW_006399823.1:4825971-4827416 GCF_000299155.1 Elephantulus edwardii | reverse complement strand
TCTATGAGGTGGATTGATTCAGTGACTGGGGTAACTGTGATAGGTGTGTTGGAAGCAGTGCGATTGACACAGGACAGAGCAGAGTTTAGGACTGTTGTACATAGGGTCATTATGAGTCGCAAGTGACTCAACGGCACATAACAACAACATATAAAAATATAAAAGTGAAGGAAGGTATAAATATTAAAATCTAAATAGTTTTAGAAAATCCTTATGTAATTCAAGTTAACATTATATTACATTGCAGAACATTTCAAAAATTGTAGATAATCTGAAAAATAGCAACAAAATTCTAACAAAGGGAAGCAAATTTAGGAAATCTGTTAATGATGAGATAGTATATTTTCTCAAAGTGAATGAGAAAGTTAAATTGAGATTAAACAGTGTACTATTAATACTGATGCTATATCATTAAGCTTTGTTAGTGTACAAAGAGTACAGAAAGGAGGAAGATGAGATACCCTTGAACGATGGAAAGAAAACTGGTCACAATATCCTCAGTTAGATGTAATTGTTACTGTACTTTTGGACACATTAGTTCAAATAAGTATAGAGATAATGTTCTCAGGTTTGAAATTTATCTTGTGAGACACTAGGGATAGCTTAAGTGAAAAAATATTAGAGGGCATTCTCTTAATTAAGTGTAATTAAAGTTTATTGTAATAATGTTTACCCAATGAATTGCATTCCATTTCCAGCCTCATTTCTCTCACCAAGTCCATATTTTTCAACTACTATTCCTTTTTCACTGTTTCCCTCTTTTTACATTGCATTTACCAGTTATTGTTAGCACATCTTGATTGCATGTTCCATCAATTTTGAACTGCAAGATCTGGAAAAATTTCTCAATTTATTCCTCTTTGGCCTTAGATGTAGGGTTCTATATATAGTAATAGTCATGTTAACCAGTCTTCCTCGTGTGCATATGCATAGTATCCTATCACTCACAACCTTATATTTCAGGATAGAACTTGAAATGTCTATCACCATAGATAGCTCCTAAATTTTAATTATATGCCAACTTTCCTGGTCTCTGTTAGTATTTTTGTTCTTCAAAACATTTTTCTTTTTAAAAATATTTTGTAATTGAGCTTTTAATGAAAGTTTATAAAGAACTTGGATTTCCATTCATTCATTGTTGTACATTTTCTTCCCTCCCCCCTCCCCCCAGTTTCCTTCTGTATTTGGAAAAAAATTACCCCAGAAGATTTTACTATTCAAATCTTATTCTGGACTCTTTTCATGCCAAAATACCTAATCATATATTCCTTTTATACAGTTCTCTCCCTTGTCTGTCTTAATGTCGTGTACATTATTTATTCACTCATTTCTTAGTTTCCCCCAACCGTCAGGTCAGTCCTGTTTTATAACAGAGGTATTATGCAATATTTCTCTTTTTGTGACTGAGATATTTCACTCAGTATAATGTCCTCCATGGTCATCCA
>NW_006399823.1:4806947-4825612 GCF_000299155.1 Elephantulus edwardii | reverse complement strand
ATTCAGTGACTGGGGTAGTGGGTGTGTGTGTCAGAAACAATAAGTTTGGCACAGGAGAGAGAAAGATTTAGGGCTGTTGTACATAGGGTTGCTATGAGGCACAGGCGACTTGACTGCACATAACAGCAACAACAACAACATAAAAATCAAGTGTGCTTTTAAGATTGAATTTCAAATGTCCTATTAACAAAATTACTGTGAATCCTTTTGAAAAACCTAGGAATCACAGTCCTATTCTGATATATTTGTCACATTTAATTTGAAGCCTATTCAGTAGCACCTCGTTATTGGTTGTCTTTAATATAATCATGGTTATATAATTTTTATCCATTTGTCCAAGAATCATGGAACTATATCTATAAATATTTTATTTTCCTGTATGAAAAGTATTAAAAGGTAAATTTTAACAATCATTTGATGTAGTGAGCCATTTCCTAGGAAAATACTAATCACCAGGAAGCTTGGGTGGTTTGATCTGTGTAGCGTTGAACTGCTTTTGTAAAGATGAAACTTCTGTGGCGATTCTAGCTCAACAATAGGTCTGAGAGAGAAATGGGTAATCTTTTTCTGTGTGATTTACAGCCTCTGAAATCCACTGACGAGTCAGGTAGGTTAGATCTGACTCAATGACAGTGAAGGATGGTGGAGGAAATTACTCAGAGACTAGTAGTCATTAGCAGAAAAATAAAAAATAAATAAATGGCAGTAAAAACCTCACATTCAATATATTGTTGTTGATTGCCATCAAGTCGAGCATAACTCAAAGTGGCCTTATGAATAAAAGCCCTATGAACAGAAGCCTTTTTCTAACTATCGTAATTTATCAAAATTCAGAGTTTTCAGAGGCATGTTGTTTAGGAAGTGGATGCCACTCCTGCTTCCAAACCTGTCATAGTATGTTATTGTTTTTTATATGCCATTGAGTTGATTGTAAGGTATAGTGACCCTACATACAGTAGCTCTGAACCCTTTCCTTTCCTGAGCCAGTCTCACTAACTCCGACACACCATCTCTCATTGCCCCAGTCACTGCATCAATCCATCTCATCTGCAGTCTCTCTCTCCTGCGCTTTCCATCTAATCCTTCCAAGCATGATGTCCTTCTCCAAGAACCAATCTCTCCTGGCCATGTGCCCAAAGTAAGTGAACAGGGCTTCAAAATCCTAGCCTCCAAGGAAAGACTTGGCTTCACCCTCTCCAGGACAGACCTGTTTGTTTTCTTGGCAGTCCATAGTACCACTTCCAAATATAATCAGACAAATATACTCAACTGACAAAGATTGGAAAATTCAATGGAGTAAAGACAGACTTTTTTTATTGGATAATATTTTATTTGCCTGGCTCCTAATCATGGAATTGGCAGTTCAAATGCATCAACTGCTTTGTAGAAATCTCTTCCCATAAAGATTTACAATCTCAGAACATTAAAGAAGGGTTGCTATGACTTGGATTCAAAGGCAAGTGAATTTTGAGTGAGAACCCTAAAGATTGTTACTTTCTGGTTAAGATAAGGTCTCCAGTCCTGTCATTAGGTCTCAATTCCCTCAGAACAGTGATCATTCTAACAGCTAACAGCCAGAGTCTCTAAATAACATTTCTCCTTAACAAAATGTGGCATAGTTAATCATCATATAAGATGAGCTATAATGAATAATTTGATAAAAATTGTGTTTTGACTGACCAGCTGCTGATAATGTGGTCAATTATTTAATTGGAAGGATTATGAATCAATTCGAATTCCTGCCATTTCTCATTTGAAAATCTCTGCATTTGTTCTTTGGTACCAATGATTCTTCTTGCTAATCACTTGCATCACATATTTATACTGTCTTTTGACTTCATCTATTTATTAATATCGGGGTCTAGTGGGACTTTTTTTTAAAAAAAATCAATGATTCTAGAACAAATGTCATATAAAACTGAAAGTGGTACCTTAAAGTGACAGAAACAATCACAAGTAAAATCATCCAGAGTCAATGTGGCACAGCTGGGCACATTTAAGTCACATTTTCTGGGTAAGCAGGTGCTCTAAAATAATCTCTCCAAAGCTAGACTCCCGGCCTCCCATTCAAGACCTATAAAACTGGAATATAATGCAACCAACGGTTGACCTCATTGAATATATTTCTAATGGTTGTCTTTCATTTATTAGAAAGCGAGGAACTGTGTAAGATGAAGACTCAGGTGGGAGTTGTCCTTCTTTTCTCGAATCCCCTGTGGCTACGTGGAGCATGTGGTTAGTGTGTACCATCTGGAGAGTGACAGACATGAGATAATGAATTTTGTGGCAGCCAAATGTTTCTAGGTAATATTAACTTAGAAGCCTCCTGTGAAATGCGGGTTTCCAAGATTTTAAGTGTGAGTATCCCTGAGGCTGCACTTCTCTTTCCCTGCTTCTCTGTCTTTCAGCCCCATGACCTGCCAAGCCCTCCTCCGTGACCTCACAGTCTAGTAGGGCATTCAATAGGTGATCACTAATTCAATGTAGAAGGAACACCCTGAAAAATCTTGTGAGATCCACATTGGATTATTGTACACGCTACCTATTACTTACCAAGTAATCCAAAAGCTTTATAATTCATCTGGGCTTACATGCTCTTGTTTAACTGTGGAAAGAATGACAACAATGATAAGGTTATTGTTAAACAAGATAAATTGTTATAAATTATGATTTTCTCTTGAAACAGTTTTAACAGCACATTAACTGATAAGACACAATAGAAGGGGGGAAATGAAAGAAAGGTTGCTAAGGAAACAGTGGATTATAAAATGAACATCAAAATGAATAGGCAGGTAAAATGCATGAAAATTGGGCTATATAATTAAGTTCTCTCACCATCTCAAAATTGATAGTACTTTGTGCAACACAAAATGGCAGGGCCTATTTTCTTATCAGGCTCAGTCCTGGATTAAATAATGAGTGAGACAAGATGTGATCTCTTCCCCTTGGCCAAACTCTATGCCCTCACACTAAATGATATATTTTATATGTATAAATTTCAGTTATTCTCTATTTTCTGAATTTCCATAGAGAAGAAAAATCCAGAGAAGCACAAACCACAATCAGGGGCTTTGTAACTTGAAGTGTGTGTATGTTTCAGTCTGAAAAACCATTTACTATTTGCGTGGTTCTGAAAAATTCCAATTTTATTGTTAAAAATGATATATTAAAAACAGTCTAAATCTAAACCCAAACCCATTGCTAATGAGATGGATCTGATTTATAGAAACCCATCATCAAGTTGCTAAGTTTGACTTATCTTTATGGAAGGATATTGCCCGTGTTTCCTCTGTTAAGTAGTTAATGGGATCAAACCTCCAAGTTTTCAGCTTGCAGCCCCACATACAATAATTTATTATGTGATAGACACTCTTAAGAACTAGCAATAAGGTTTATTTTTAGGGATCAAATAAAAACTCAAATAAAACATTTACCAGATAAACAATGGTTTTATTTAGTTGACTTCCTGATATCTCTATATAATCATATGCCCTAGTGGCAAGAACCTGCAATCCCAACAGCATGGGGTTCGAGGCCATCAGCTGCTCCATGGGAGAAGGATGGTCAGTCTTTGCCTGTGAGATTAACTGCCTCTGAAAACCCTCTGGAGGGTCTGCTATGGGTTGGTTCCAACTCAAAAGTAAAACAAAAACTATATATATATACACACACACACATACATATATATGGCACATAACAACAACATAATATATGATATATATTTATATATACTCATATATATATTTATATGTGTGTGTGTATATATAACATACACACACATACCAATATATACATATTGGAAGCAAGAGTGGCATCTACTTCCTAAATAACATGCCTCTGAAAACTCAGTGAACTTTGATAAGTGTCTATAGTTGTAGAGGGGCTTCAGGCTTTTTGTTCATAGGGTCACTATGAGTTGTGCTCTACTAGAAGGCAATCAATAACACAACAAATATATATATATATATTTGTTGTTATTGTTGTTATGTGCCGTCGAGTCGCCTGTGATTCATAGCCAAACTATGTACAACAGCTCTAAACCCTGCTCTTTTGCTTGCCAATCTTACTGTCTCCTACACATCTCTCCCCATTTCCCCAGTGACTAAATCAATCCATCTCATTAAGGGTCTTTCTCTCATGTGCTGTCCCTCCACCGTCCCAAGCATGATGTCACTTTCCAAGGACTGATCCCACCTTGTAACATGTTCAAAGTATGACAGACGGAGCTTAGAATCCTTGCCTCCAAGGAGCAGCCTGGCTTCACCTTCTCTAAGACGAACTTGTTTGTTCTCCTAGCAGTTCATGGTATATTCAATACTCTTCTCCAGCACCACAGCTCAAAGGCATCAATTCTCTATCATCCCTAGTCATTGTCCAACTTTTTGATGCATAGCAAGTAATTGCAAAGACCATGGCCTATATATATCAGGTGCACCTTCATCTCTAGACTAACATCGTTGCTCTTCAGTACTTTGGAGAGGCCTCTTACTGTAGACATTCCCAAAGCAAATCCTCTTTTAATTTCCTGTCTTATGGCACCAAGAGTGTTGGCTGTAGAGCTAAGCAAATGGAAGCTGTGAACAATCTCAATCTCTTCACCATCTATCATGATGCTACCAATTGGCCCAGTGGTGAGAATCTTTGGGGTTTTTTTTTTGTTTTGTTTTATTTTATTTTTTATGTTGAACTTCAATCCCTATAGAAGGCTTCAGTCCTACAGCAAGCGCTTCAGGTATTCCTCAGTTTCAGCAAGCAGGGTTGTGTCATCTGCATAATGCAGATTGTTGATGAGTCTACCTCCAATCTTGATGCCACACTTCTCATAGAGCCCAGCCTCCCGGATAGTCTGTTCTGCATATAGATTGAAAAGATATGGAGATCCCTGATGCACACCCTTCCCAATTTTGAACCATGCAATGTTTCCTTGCTTTAGTCTGATGACTGCCTCCTGGTCCAAGTATAGGTTTCACATGAGTACAATCAAGTGTTCTGTGATTCCCATTCTTCAGCCGTAGTTTGTTGTGATCCACAGTCAAACACCTTTCCTCTGGTACTCCCTGGTTTCAGCCAAGATCCATCTAACATTAGCCACAATAGCT
Organism: Elephantulus edwardii; assembly: GCF_000299155.1. Classification (NCBI taxonomy): domain Eukaryota; kingdom Metazoa; phylum Chordata; class Mammalia; order Macroscelidea; family Macroscelididae; genus Elephantulus; species Elephantulus edwardii. The sequence goes on along the minus strand of NW_006399823.1, from coordinate 4,820,513 downwards.
CAGGTACTATGACCCCTTCTAAACCCAGCTTGCACTTCCAGCAGTTGTCTGTTGATGTGCTGTTCCAGCCTTTTTTGGATAATCTTCAGCAGAATACTGCATGCATGTGATATCAATGATACTGTCCAATAATTTACACACTCTGTCTGATCACCTTTCTTTGTAATGGGAACAAATATAGATCTCTTTCTGTCAGTAAGTCAGGTGGTTGTCCTCCAGAATTTTTGGCACAACTTAGTGTGTACATTCAGGGCAGCGTCTGTTTGTTGAAATATGTTAGTCAGTATACTATTAATTTCTGGGACTTTGTTATTTGCCAGTTCTTTTAAAGCAGCTTAAACTTCTTCCTTCATCACCACAGGCTCTTGCTCATATGTTGTTTCATGAAATTCTTCTGTGTCCACCAAATCCTTTTAATACAATGACTCTGTATACTCTCTCCATCTTTTTTAATGCTTCCTGGATCACTTAATATTCTGCCCAAAGCATCTGTAAGTATTGCAACTCGAGGTTTGACTTTGTTTTTCACTTCCTTCAGTTTAAGAAATGCAGATTGAGTTCGGCCTTTTTGATTTTCTGTCTCCAGCTCCTTGTACATTTCATTGTAATATTTTACTTTGTTTTACTGTACTGCCCTCTGGAATCTTCTGTTCAACTCCTTAATATCTTGATTTCCATCCTTTGCTTTGACCCCTCAGTGCTCCAGTGCAATATTTTGATTTTCTTCTGCATCTTTCTTGGTCTTTTCTTCCTCCTCTGTCTTTGTAATGACCTTTTGCATTCTTCCTGATATTCTTGATATCTTTCCACATCTCATCCGGTCTTTGTTCATTAATGTAAAGGCCTCAAACCTATTCCTGAGATGGTTTTGATATTCAGGTGAGATAGACTCAAGGTCAAAATCTGGTTCCTGTGGACTTGATTTAAATTTCCTCAGCTTCCGGTTGAACTTGTACATGAGTAGTTGGTAGTCTGTTCCACAATTAGCACCTGGCCTAGTTTTCACAGCTGATATTGAGCTTCTCCAGTGATTCTTTGCACAGATGTAATCTGTCTGTTTCCTACGCATACTATTAGGTGACATTCGTGTGTGTAGTCCGTGTTTGTGTTTCTTATAAAATATATTTGCAAGAATAAGTTGTTAATTGAGCAAAATTCTCTCATTCCATCTCCAGCTTCGTTTCTGTCACCAAGTCCATGTTTTCCAACTACTGATCCTTCTTTTCTATTCCCAACTTTTGCATTCCAGTCACTCATTATTATTAATGTATCTTGATTGCATTGTTTGATCATTCTCTGACTGCAAATGTTGGTAGAAATCTTCTATTTTCTCCTCTTTGGCTCTGGTTGTTGGTGCATATATTTGAATGATGGTGGTATTCACTGGACTTCCTTGTATGTGTATAGAATCATCACTCACATTATATTTCAAGACATATCTAGAAATGACATATTTTACTATAAGAGCAACCCCATTTTTCTCACCTTTTCATCTCCAGCATAGTAGATCATATGATAGCCTCCTTGTTTAACTGACAATCATGTTAGCAAGCTTTTCACTTATCAAATTAAAATTAATTTTGTTATTTTTTATCTAAAACAAGCAATATACCTAAAAAAGATCATTATAATAATATAAGTATTACATATCATTATATATAACATGTTTGTCTTTCTTCATGTATATTGCTTAGAGGCAAGCATGATGAAATTTGTTGCCCCTAAACCTTCCCAAACATAAAGTTCCTGGCTGAACTTTCTCCAAGACAGATTTGTTTGTTATTTTGGAAGTCCATAGAATATTAAGTACTCTTTGACAGAACAACTATGAAAATACATTAATTTTTAGTCAATCATCCCTATCTCTTGTAAAACTTTCAAATACACAGGAAGCTTGTCTCAGGTGCATTTTAGCCATAAACTGACAATTCTTAATTGTTAACACTCTGGAGAGGTTCATGACAGTAGATTTTCCCAATGCAATAAGTTTTGGTGGTTTTTGTTTGTTTGTTTTTTTAAATTTCTTAATTGCTGCTACCATAGCTTTTGGATTAAAAAGAATGAAATTGTTGACAACTTCAATCTTTTCTTCATCTATTATGGCATTACCTATTGGTCCAATAGTTGGGATTTTTGTTTATATTTTCTTGATGCTGAGGTTGTTTGTTTGTTTTATGCTGAGTTTGTACTTCCTAGTATCCAAACTAGAGCAGTCAAAGAAGTTATCTCTATTATAAGACATGTGTGGAGTATGACAAAAATATTTTAAAGATCCAGTCACTGCAAATGAGAAAGTCAACATAAATATTATAGGAATCAAATTTTAACTTTCATCTGAAGTGATGATGAGAGCTATAAAGGGGGGAAATAGCCTGTTATTATAGATACATAAACTCACTGCCCTGCTTGAATATAGCAAAGACAAGAAGTCAGACTAAAAAGCAGGAGGATAAAGGAGGATATCTTCAGAGATATGGGCCTAATTATTCTGTAACAAAGGTGAATTAAAATAATACAATTGCAAGGATTAAGATAGACTGAAGCAGAAACCAAGTTAGAGCAGTGCATCTGCCTGGTTATATGGTTGTTGTTGTGTACTTTTAAGTCAGCACCTATACTGGCAGACCCTCCAATGGGTTTTCAGAGGCAGTAAATTGCACAAGAGGAATGTGTGTTCTTCTTTCTCACATGGAATACCTAGTAGATTCTTACCCAATGTCTTTGAATTGGCAGTGCAATATTAAGAGTAAAAGTGGTAACCAGAATTACCACCCAAGCAGGTATATGCACACCCAGGTTTGTTTTGGCTTTGTTCATAATAGCAAAGTGTTGGAAACAACCCAAGTGCCCATCAACAAACAAATGAATAAAGAAGGTCTGGTATATTCACATAATAGAATACTATACGGCATTGAAAAACAAGGAACTCATGAAATATACGAAATGGGTGACCCTGGAGTACATTATGCAGAGCAAAATATCACAGTCACAAAAGGACAAATATTGCATAGGGCCACTGTTGTAAAATGGGGCTGACATTGGAGTTGAGGGAAGACAGAGAAGGAGGGGATGAATGATGTATACTGCATTGAAACAGATGAGGGAGAAAGCTGTTTAAAAGAGATATATGATTGGGTATTATTGTCATGACAGGAGTACAGAATGAAGGCTGCATAGTGGAGTAGATTTTGGGGGAGGGATTTATAACATGAGATAATTTTTCTTTTATTTTTCAAAGAGAGGAGCAAATTGGGAGAAGGAGAAAATTGCAACAATGAATGAATGGAAATTCAAAGTCTCTGTAAACTTTCATTAAAATTAATAAAAAAGGAAAAATGGCTAGTAAAAAAAGAGTAAAAGTGGTGATTGAAGAAGAAACATTTCATGAGGTACAAAGCAGTCATTAAATATCTAAAACGTCAAAAATAAAGAATGAATCATCTAATTGAAAGGAGATTACTTGAGTCAGAAAGACAAGCATTCAGGGTTGTCCAGCGTGTTCTAAACCTTCACAAGAGAAAACGTTTATTTCTGTGCCTTCTTTCTTTTCTATCTCTCTGCCTTCTTTTCTTCTTCTTCTCTTAATTCTCCTCCTCCACCTCCTCCTCATTATTCTTCTTCCTCAATTTTCATCGTTGTTGTTTTTGTGTACTATAGACTCAGAACCATTCCATAGCTGTCATTCTGGTGGATTTCAGAGGCAGTTAATTGCAGTGGAAGAGACTTCCCATCCTTCCCCCACAGAACAGCTGGTGGCCTCAAACTGCTTACCTTCAGGATTGCAGTGCTACTTCTTGTCACTAGGCTATGTGTAAGATTCTATATTGCAATAAGTAACCAGGGAATGTTGTTGTGTTGTTGTTAGGTACCATTCCATTCAAGTATGACTCATAGCAACCCTGTGAACAACAAATCTGAGCCATGTCCTATCCTGTGACATCCTCGTTATCTCCAGGACACTCAAGCCCTTACTGTAGTCAGGCATTATACTCAAGCAATACTGTAGTCACTGTGTCAATCTACCTGGTTGAGGGTCTTCCTCTCTTTTGCCTATCCTCCTTAGAAGCAAGGAGAGCAAAAGGTTATTGCCACCCATTGTGCTTTGAGCATCTTAGCAGAAGAGGCTAATCTTTGGAAAAAGACATTGTGATGGGAAAGGTGAGATGACAGAGGAAGAGAGGAAGATCTTTAACAAGATGTATTGATACATTGACTGTAGCAATGGGTTCAAGCATGGAGGAGATCATGAGGATGGACTAGAATAGGGTAAGCTTCAGATCTGGTTTTGATAGGATGCCTATGAGTCATCGTTAACTTGATAAAACCTGACATAATCAATTTTTTTATAGTAAGAGTTTCTTATTACTAATTGGCAAGGGACAAGAATAAGTATAAATCAATTATAGTATAGGCTGTAGATTAAAACTTCAGTCAAAAACATCGTAATGGAAGTTCAGCATCACAAGACGTTTGGCAGCAATGACTGGAAAAGTTGGCGACAAAAGTGGAATTTCTGATTATGGCATTTGATTAACTTTGACTGGATCAGTCAATTATCATTAAGTAAATGTCTCTCCAAACATGGGTGCTTTTCCAGTCTACAGGATCTAAGTAATACAAATAAGACTTATTTTAAATTGTAGTCTCGTTTCTGAACATAACGTTCTTTGATCACAAATAAATCCTAAGCTTAGAGGAAAATGTGAAGGCACAGAAATTTATTAATTAGGCATTGTTTTTAGATGATGTGGAAAGGAGATGATCGGTATTAGACAATTTAGAGAAATACTGATGACAAAGGTGAAGGTTCAGAATTAAAACCTAGTGCATAACAACATTTTGCAGAAAGTAAGAATCATTAAATATGACAAGAAAGGACAACGCCAACAGAAAATAGAAAAAATCCAGGAGGGTAGTGTCCTGATAGTTTAGTGTCAAATGTGGTTAAAGATTATATAGGCTGAGTAAAAAAAAAATTCACACTCTAAATCAGCAAAGCCAAAACCTGACATTGAAAATATGCAATTCTTTTCAAGTGTGGATTAACGTATAGAATTAAGTGCAAGGTACAAAATTTCAGCATTGACCAAGGTGTATATTTTTCTTATAAAGAGGAAAGAGGGGATGTTACTGGTTCTTCTCAGCCCTTCTTTTATTCAGTTAAAAAAAAAAAAAAAACCAACCAAAAAAGCTTGGAGAATGTGGAAATTGATGCTCATAATACAATTCTAAATTTGTTCCTAGACCTGCTGAAACAATAGGACAAAAAGTTTTGGAATTGCTTCTCATCATTTGAGTTGGCAGAAGATGAAGAAACATAATGATATAGGACAGCTATCATCTGCCTTTCCGGAGATGTGGATAGAATGAGAGATAGGCTTTTATTGAGCGGAATTCAAGTTGGTGATAATTTAGAGGCAGCATTCATTGTGGCATGTAATGTTTTAATCCTGAACACTTTATGATAGGATCGGGAAGGAGCTCATTAAGCTTTAGTAAAGACTCCATCCAGGTGTGTCTGCCCTTTTAAGTGACTCTGAATGACAATTCACTTTTTTTTTTTAAAAGCACATCCGTTTTTCTGATTTGGAATTATTTTATTATGATTATAAATGTGTTTAAATAAAATTTTCCAGATCTACTTAGGTATGAAAGGCAAACAGTTGCAAGGAATGGTTTCAGGGTCTTCCTAGTTGTAACACTGTCACAAGAATCATAGGTATTATGAGACAATGTAGAGAAACAAACAACGATGTTGTTATGTGCTGTTGAGTCACCTGTGACCCATCATGAACCTATGTACAAAAGCTATATAGCCTGCCCTATCCTGTTCCGGTCTCATTGATTCTGACACACTTACCCCCATTACTCCAGTTACAGTATCAATCCATTTCATCTGGGGTTTTTATCTCCTATGCTCTCCCTCCACCCTCCCAAGCATCATGTTCTTCTCCAAGGAGAGGTCACTCTGGGCCTCATGCCCAAAGTAAGTGAGATGGAGCTTCAAAATCCTAGCCTTCAAGGAGAAACTTTATTTCACCCTCTCCAAGACTGGCTTATTTTTTTTCTTGGCTATCCACGGTATGTTCAAGGCTCTTCTCCAACTCTACAACTCAAGGGCATCATATAGAAGGCCAAATCAACAATGCTAATCTACCTTGCTATTGCTGGGAGCGATTGGCTGTTTCACTCATTAGAATTACTTCATATGAGCATCAGGATAGTTCTATAAGGGCAAAAAAGGTGAAGCTTTTATTCAACATTTTTAATTCACTATGGCTTGGAGTATTGCCCCTAGTGTTGCTTCACCCCCATACCCTTGTTGTGTTTAGGAGTAGAGGGTGTTTCCCAAAATTGTATCCTACCACAGTAGAGGAACACTGAGCTTAATACAAATGATTGTATTTACATATTTATTAAGCTTATAGATGCCCCTACAGACTCAGACACTGAAATAGTTATTTCAATAAAATATGAGACTAATGCAGTTTAAGGATGCATAGGAAGGGTGCCACTCCAGTATATTTCTTTGCTATCGCCGTATAAAAACACAGTTGCTGAACTCTGAAAGTGTTGTCATTGACTTCACTCTATATTAAAGCATCAACATAAAAGTACTTTTAAATTTAATGAACTTAAGCAGCCGCTAGGCTATAGTGCCTGGTTTTGAGCTATCATAACACAGCTTCCTTCTCTGGGGGATAATTTTATGTTCTTATTCCATATATAAACATAACTGTTCAAGTTATACAACCTTCTCGTCAAAATATAAGCTTGATTAAAGACAGTGTTTTTAGTATGTTGTCCTCTATGTGCATTGCTTTGTTATGAAATGAGACTCATAGGTCAATAACAGATAATTGTTTTATGAGTTACTTTGTACTTTTCTAAGTAATGTGAATCTTAAGTTCCAGAGGGAACAGAGTTTGAAGTAGTAGTTTACTTAAAGGAAGTATATGAATGAATGTTGCCTAATTAACACCTATGAGGGAGTGAGGAGAGCAGACCTGAGTGGAAGGAATAATTGAAATACGATGAAGTAGCAACAGATAATTGAATCAATCCCACAAGTAACATTAGAATATTATTAATCTTCAGATTTATAAAAAAAGGACCTGGCCCTCATTGAATATGGCTATACTTGAGTTAGGGGTGTAAACAGGAATAAAACAATCTACTTTAGAAATTCTTGGGTAAAGATGCATTGATAATCTTCAATAGCTAGTTATAGTACTGTGTAGGGAATATTGCTATTGTATACTGTAGAGTCAGAATTGACAGCTGACTCTCCAACCTGTTTTCAAAGTCAGTAAATCACACAAGATGAGATTGTACAACTCTCTCCTATGGAGCATTTGTTGAACTAAAAATGCATAACTTTGTGTTGGTAGTGCAATTTCTTTCCACTAAGCCACCAGCTGCTTTGTGGGAGAAGGATGGGCAATCTTCTCCTGAGTGATTTATTGCATCTGGAAACTAGCTGGAAGGTCAGCTACAGGTTGGTTTCCAAATTGATGGCACAAAACAACAAGAGTCTTTTTTATTCTGAAGTAAAAGAGAGAAAACTGGCTGTGGGTTATATGAGAAGTCTGTTGTTACATGCCATCGAGTTGACAATGATTCTTAAGTGACCATGTGAACAACTGATCTGAAACTTGCTCTATCCTGAGCTAACTTCACTGTCTCTGACACAATTAATCCCATTGTTATAGCCACCATGTAAGCCCATCTCACTGACGACCTTTCTCTTTCTGCTGACCATCTACCTGTCTAAGGACAATGTCCTTTTCCAAGGGCTGGCCATGCCTGACATCATGCCCAAAGTGTGTTAAGTGGAATTTTACCATCCTTACCTCCACTTTCTTTTTTTTTCCAATGAACCCTCCCAAGCTCATGTCAGATATGTAGTGTGCCTTTGTCATAACAAGGTTTAGTAGGTGTCACATGTCATACAGAAGTATGAACTCCCAGTCATCATGCGTATGAACCGGAAAAGGATCAACCTTCACTTTCTATAGATCTGTTTGTTCTCTTGGGAAGCCATGGTAATTTGAGAAAGTGGACTTTAAGAAGATTATGGCATTAGGAAGGAGAAAGACTCAACATCACCTTGCATTATGCAGATGACACAACTTTGTTCAGGAAAGTGAGGAGGACTTGAAGTGTTTGCTGCAGAAGATTAAGGACAACAGTCTTCATTATTAATTGCATCACAAAATAAAAAAGTATCCTCCCCACCAGGCAGGTAGGCATCATCATCAGAGATAGAAAAAGGATTGAAGTGGTCAATGATTTAATCTTACTTCAATCCACAATCAACACCCTTGCACCAGTAGTCAGGAAATCAAAAGTTGAGTTGCATTGAGAAAATATGCTGCTAAGACCTTTAGAGTGCTAAAGAGTAATGATGTAAATCCAAAGACTAAGGTTTATTTGATCCAACCCCTCCTGCCCGTCTTTTCAATAGCTTACCATGCATTAGAAAGCTGGACAATGACTAAGAAGGACAGAAAAAAACAGTGCCTTTGAATGGTGGTGCTAGAGGATGAGAGCTATCTATCATATTATGATTTTTTTTTCATCTAAGATGATTCAAAATAAAAAGTACATTTCAAAAAACATATATAACTTGATTCAGTGTCAGGAACAGTATTTTAATGTAATCTTTCAATAAGATCACTGCTTAAATTCTCCAAATGACACATTAGCTAGCTTGACCCAATAATCACTTCAATATGATTGCTGATTTTAAATTAAAAATTGTTGTGGTTGTGTGACATCATGTTTGAACTAACTCATAGCTGACCCTCCAGTGGGTTTTTAGAGGCAGTAAGTGCAGCACATGAGGGAGATAGCTGTCTTTCTTTCATGGAGGAGGTGGTGGATTTGAACTGTTTTCCTTTCTGGTTGTCAGTGCAACTTCTTATCCCTAGGTCACCAGAGGTCCCTAAACGAAAAATTAATAGTAATGATCTTAATACTGTACAGATAAAATTTGTATTTACAAACTTGAAATTGAAGGTGTCCAAATTTGAAAATTAAATAGAAAAGTCTCTGTTTAGACTAGACTTGTCCTTTAAATAAATACTTTTTCTTTCATATGTAAATATTCTATTTTAGGCTGCTAAAAAACCCAAGATAATATGTAGGCCTATGAATTAACATGATGTGTTTAAAAGATAGCAATTTTGAGAGGCTAACAAAGTTAATTTCTCCCATTATGAGTACTATTTCTATTGCAACTATTTGATACAGGTTGGTAAGAAGGCATTAACTCAGTTTTTTATATACTGTTAGCAAAATCTCCCTTTAATACAATGACTCATTCTAAGAGAAATAGATGAAAATTAATGAGAGCAATTTTAAAATAAAGACATCCATTGTAGTGCTGTGTGTGTGCTTTGAATTAAAGTGGGCGACAATAGAAGAACAAAGGGACCTGAAGGGTATTCTTGAGCTTTTATTGCTCCAAAGCTTTCACCACTAGATAACACAAGTCATGAGTTGCTTTTAATCCTTACCACCTGAGTTATTCTAGATGTTGTTGAGTGCCTTTGAGTTGAGTATGACCCAAAACAATCCTATCAACAAAAGATTTTGACTCTGTCTTATATCCTACATCATCCACACAATCTCTGATACATTTGAGGCTATTGCAGTATTCACTGTGTCAAGTCATCTGTTCGAGGGTCTGCCTTTCTTTTTCTAACCCTCCACTTTTCCAAGCATAATGTCCCTCTCCAAGAAAATGCCTCTCCTAGCAACATGCCTGAAATGTGTTAGATGAAGAGTATCATCTTTGCCTCCAAGGAATATTATTCTAATATTCTTACATTCTAATAAGACATATTTGTTCTTCAGCATTCCATGGGATATTCAGTTCTCCATCATCAAAGTTCAAAGTCATAAATTTGTCTATCATTCATATTTGGCCCTCAGATGCTTAGCAAGTGATGGAAAAGACCATGACCAAAATTAGGCACACTTTGTCCTCAAACTGATATCATAGCTCCTCAAAAATTTGGAGAGGTCCTTTCTATAAACTTTTCCAGTGCTATATGTCACCTGACCTCCTGACTGCTAGTACCAATGGTGTTAATTGTGGATGACCCAAAACAATCCCACTGTAAGATGAAGTTGTTGATAATTTTACTCTTCTCTACATCATTCGTGATGTTGCTTATTGACCCAATGATAAGAATTTTTTTTTTCTTGACTTTAAGTTGCAATCCATATTGAAGGCTGTATTCTTTGATCTTCTGCAGCAAGTGCTTCAAATCTTCCTTACTTTCAGCAAACAAAGTGTGTCTTATGCATAATGCAGATTATTGCTATATCTTCCTCCAATCCTAGTGCCACATTCTTCTTGAAAGAGTCTAGTTTCCTGAGTAATTTGGTCAGAATGCTGATTGAAAAGGTATGGAGAGAGGATACAGCTCTTCAAGAATTAGTCTGGGAGAGGGACGTCATGCTTAGAAAGGTGAAGGAACAATGAAGGAGAGGAAGACTCTCAACCAGGTAGATTGACACAGTAACTGCAGCAGTGGGCTTGAGTGTGTCACAGATTGATTGTGAGGGTGGAACAAGATAGGACAGGTTTCAGAGACTCAATGGCACCTAACAACCACCATCACCTTTGGGTTGGCAGCACAGTTGAAATGCAAATTGTGCTATCTAAGGAATTTGGTGAAGATGAAACCAAGTTGCTTCCTGGAGACAAGGATCGTGAAGCTCTGTCTTACTTACGTGGGGCATGTTTCCAGGAGATACCAGTCCCTGGAGAAGGACATCATGCTTTGAAGGGTGGAGGGACAAGAGGAAGATCCCAGATGAGATGGATTGACTCAGTGACTGGGATAATGGTGGGAGGTGCGCCCGAGACAGAGAGATGGGCTCAGGATAAGGCAGGGTTCAGAGCGGTTGTGCATAGGGTCGTTATGAGTCACAAGCGACTCAACAGCATATAACAACAATAACAACACACAACAAGGGACTTGGCGGCTCAGAGGTGTTCATTTTTCAAGCCGAGTAAGAAATTCTCAGTACAGTCTTGAAGCCTGAAGCCTCTCTTACCAGTGTCAGTCCTGAGCCAATCAATGCTTGCTCCTCGTTTATTTCTTTGACCAGAATCTTTAATACAATGTTGAATAAGAAAAAGAAATTAGTCTGCAGAAATGAGATGATGAAGTTGCTCAACAGGTATGCTGATATGTAAATAAACCTCATGATTATTTATATATTCCAGTTACAATAAGAGTTAAACATCTAAATTCAGAATCATTTGCCATAGTGTAAAAAGTAAAACGTTTTCTTCTGCCTATGAATTGGTTTAATAGTGGCATTGCTAGAAAAGTCTGTAGGTCTAACTCATGCTGCATGACATTGTCAGAGAAGTGACAACAAAATTACTCTCAATTTTTTTATGGGATGATTTAGCAGAAATGTATTTTTTATAAAAACATAACTTTGTTAGTCATACCTATCTCAGTCTGTTTCAAGGCCCAAAGTGGATAAGGTTAAAGGAACGTTGATGGTGTACCTCATGACTGCAGGATGTCTGAGAGGTCTCCTTGTCCTTGCATCTCAACATCAGTAAGACACAAATCCTCATCACTTGGCTGATGAGCAATGCCATGATAGATAGACTGAAATTATCAACAACTTCTACTTCGATCCATAACAAATGGATTCATAATCAATGTCCTTAGTACCTACCAGCAGTCAGGAGATTCATTGCATTGAGAAAGTCCACTGCCAGGGACCTCTACAAATTACTGACAAGCAATTGACTGAGTCTTAAATTTTAAGACTAAGGTGCACCATGGTCCATTCAGTCATTTGCTATGCATCCGAGAGCTAAACAATGAAAAAACAATGACAGAAGAAGAATAGATGTTTTGGAGTTGTGATGTTGAAAACTACTGCATGTCCCAGGGACTACCAAAAAGAACAAACAGTTAAGTCTTAAAGAAAATGAAATCAGAGTGTTCATTAGAGTAAAAGATGGCAAAACATCCTCTCACATATTCTGAGCATGCGGCATTCCTTGTAAAGGGACATCATGCTATAAACGTTGATATGGACTCAAAATTGACTCTAGGAGAGTGTGTTTTAGGTTTTTTTCCCCTGTTTCAGCCAGACCATAATTACTCAATTACAATGGCACCTCAAATTACATGGTTTCTTTGTCACATGCTACAAGATTGTACTGTGGATGCTGGTTTAGTTTTGGTGTTTTATAGCTACTAATTTTGCGATTATTTTTGGTTTTAGGTTCAATGTTGTGGTAAATAATATTTGTGAATTTACACAAATTCTTTTTTTTACAGTAAAGTGGCAATTTTAAAAAAGAGAAGGAAAATGATTTAAAAACTTTCTGTTCAGTTACTAACAAAATTGTTACCAATAATGTATTGTTTAAAAACATTTTGCAAAAGTTTCAATTTTAGTAGTTAATATAACAAAATAAAGCATTTTATAACTGTATTTATTGTATAATTATCCTATGATTAAAATTATGATGATAAAGTTACATGTATGAAAATTATTGATAACATAATTAACAAAAAAAGAAATTGATATGTAAAACATGAAAATGGCAAATGCTGTTTTTCTTTATATATGTTTACAAATAGAACTTAAATCTTTGCTTAATTTTATCCATTTTAAAAATTTATTTGAAAATAGCTGTGGAGCTGGAGCCCACTCATAGGTGACCCTCTACCATGTTATCAGAAGTTGTAAATCACTTAAGTGACTTGTTGTTGTTAAGTGCGGTCAAGTCGAAGACAACTTCATAGCCAACCTATGAACGAGAGACTGAACACTTGTATAATTTTCATCGTTTCTCCAAGTTCATAGTTTCCAGAGGCGAGCTATTTCAGAAGTGATGTCACTCCTGCTTCCAAGTTTGATGGATGGAGGGAGGAGTGGGTTAAGGAAATTGAAAAGATCTGGTGTAATAAACAATGTACACACAAACTTTATGAGTAAACCAGTATAAAATAAGATAAATAATTAAATATACACATACAGCTTTGAAGTTGTTAATAATTTCACCTTACATGGGTCCACAAGCAACATTTTGGCACCAGCAGTCAGGAAATCAAAATAAAAGTCTCATTGGAAAAAGTCTGTAATCAGTGACTTCTCCAGAACACTAAAGAACAAGGATGTCAATCTAAAGTCTAAGGCAAACCATATCCAATCTATAGTCTTCTGGATTGCTTACTGTGTATCTGAAAGATGGACAATAACTAAGAATGGCAGAAGGGTTGATGTCTTAGAATTCTGGTCCTGGAGAAAAGCACTGAACATTTCATGGTTTGCCAAGAGAACAAACAGGTCTTTCCCGGAAAGTGAAACCAAGGTGTTCCTTAGAAGCAAGGATGGTAAAAACCTCTGTTTCACACATTGAACATGTTATCAGAATAGGCCAGTCCTTGGAGAAGGACACCATACTTAGAATAATATGTTGTTGTTGTTGTTATGTGCCGTCGAGTCGCCTGCGACTCATAGCGACCCTATGTACAACAGCCCTAAACTCCACTCTGTCCTGTGCCAATC
>NW_006399823.1:4802179-4804322 GCF_000299155.1 Elephantulus edwardii | reverse complement strand
CTTAACAATATCTAATTTTCCTACATTCATGGTTCTCACATTCCATGTCCCAATCACCAGTGTCTGCTTACAACTGTTCCTCTTCCAACTGGAGTTGGGCGTCTCACACGAAAGCTGCCAGACCCCCGCAGACCTCCACATCTTCCCAGACCTCCCCATCTTCCCAGGTAATCGGAGACACCAGAAGCACGTGACATCCGTTCCGGCAGAAAGGTCAAAGCAGAGGCTAGGATCTGACTGACTGGAGTTGGGTGTCTCACACAAAAGCTGCCAGACCCCCCGCAGATGAGCTGCTGTGATGTGTAGCAATCATATGAATAACGATCTAAATGTTGCCCTACCCTGTGTCACCTTCATGATTTCTAATATCCTTTAGCCCACTGTTACAGTCACTGTGTCAATTCATTTTGTTGAGGATCTTCCTCTTTTTTTTTGCTGATCCTCCTCTTTCCAAATATAATTTAGTCTTTCACAAATACTTGTTTTCCTGACAAAATGCTCATAGTATGTAAAACAAAATTTCACCATTCTTGTCTCTAAGCGTACTCATTGTCTAGCTCTCAGATGTATAACAAGTGAATGAAAAGACCATGGCCTGAATCAAGTGCACCTTAGTCTTCAAACTGACGTCATAGCTCCTCAGCCCTTTGGAGATATCCTTGACAAGCAGATTTTCCCCTATATGTCTTTTGATTTCGTGACTGCTGGTGTCAAAGGTATTGATTGAAATCCAAGTAAAGTGAAGTTGCTAACCATTTCAATCTTTTCTCCATCTACCATGATGTTGCCCAATAGTGTGGATTTTTATCTCCTTAATGTTGGATGTTATCCATATTGAAGACTACGGTCTTTGATCTTTTGTAGTAAACGTTTCTAGTTCTTATCACTTTAAGCAAATATAGTTGTGTTGTCCAAATCATGCAGTTTATTAGTGGATCTTCCTTCAAACCTGATGCCACTGTAGATCATCCAAAAATGACTAGAATGATACATTCCCAGAGAATTGTCAGAAGTTCAAATTGGGTTTAGAAGAGGCCACGACAGCAGATATATCATCTCTGATGTCAGATGGATTTTGGCAGAAAGCAGAGAATAAAAGAAGAATGTCAATTTGTACTTTATTGACTATGCAAAGACATTTGACTGTGGGGATCATAACAAACTATGGTAATGAGTGTTATAAAGAATGAGAATCTCAAAATATGTAATCCTGCTCATATGAAACCTATGACCAAAATTCCGTTGTCCAAAAAGAGCAACTTTTTTCTTTTTTAACATGATTTAAAATCCAGAAAGGTTGCCATCAGGGTTGCATCCTTTTGCTGTAACTATTAAATTTGTTTCGAGATGCTTTTGAAATTCTAGTGGGACAAACTCAAGGTCAAACCTTGGTTCCCATGGACTTGATTTAATTTTCCTTAACTTCAGCTTGAACTTGCATATGAGTAGTTTGTGGTATGTCCCACAATCAGAACCTGGCCTGGTTTTCACTGCTGATATTGAGCTTCTCCAGTGAGTCTTTCCACAAAAGTAATCTATTTGATTCCTATGCATAACCTCAGGTGAGATCCATGTGTATAGCCTGCATTTATGTTTCTTATAAAAGATATTTGCAATGAATGAATCATTGGATGTGCAGAACTCTATCATTCTATCTCCACCCTCATTTTTCTCACCAACCCCGTGTTTTTCCGGCTACTGAGCCTTCTTCCCTGTTCCCAGCTTTTGCTTTCCAGTCGCCCATTATTTTCAATGCATTTTGACTACATGTTTGATCAATTTCTGACTACAGAGGTTGGTAGAAATCTTCTATTTCCTCCTCTTTGGCTCTAGTTTTTGGTGCATATCTTTGAACAATAGCGGTATTCACTGGACTTCCTTGTATATATATGGATATTATCCTGTCGCTCACCACATTGTATTTCAGGACTGAGGCTCAATGTCAAGAAGACAAAGATTTTCACCACTGGACCAATTGGTAGCATCAGGATGGATGGCGAAGAGATTGAGATTGTTAACAGCTTCAGTTTGCTCGCGTCCACAGTCAACACTCATGGCACCAGCGGCCAGGAAATAAAAAAAAAAAAGTATTGTGATGGGAAAGTCTGCTGTTAGGGACCTCTCTAAAGTACTCAAGAGCAAC
>NW_006399823.1:4800663-4801729 GCF_000299155.1 Elephantulus edwardii | reverse complement strand
ACATATGAGCAAGAGCCTATGGTGATGAAGGAGGAAGTTCAAGTTGCTCTGAAGGAATTGGCTAAAAACAAGGTTCCAGGAGTTGATAGCATACCAATTGATATATTTCAACAAACAGATGCTGCCCTGGGTGTGGTTCACTAAGTTGTGCCAGGTTGTCAACTGACTGGAAGAGATCAATATTTGTTCCCATTCCAAAGAAAGGTGACCCAACAAAGTGTGGAAATTATATAACAATATCATTGATATCACATGCATGCAAGATTCTGCTGAAAAGTATCCAAAAACATTCAAAATGATATGCCAACAGAGAACTGCCAGATGTGCAGGCTTGATTTAGAAAAGGTCATGATACTAGGGATATTATAGCTAATGTTAGATGGATCTTGGCAGAAAGTAGAGAATAGCAGAAGAATGTCTATCTGTGCTTCATTGAATATGCAAAGGCTTTTGACCATGTGAATTATAACAAGCTATGGCTGACTCTGAGAAGAATGGGAATTCCAGAACATTTGATTGTGCTAATGCAAAACCTATACTTGGACCAAGAGGCAGTCATCAGAAGCGAGCAGGGAGACACTGGATGGTTCAAAATCAGTAAGGGGGGGGGCATTATGGATGTATTTTGCCTCCATACCTTCAATCCGTATGCAGAACAGATCATCCAAGAAGTTGGGCTGGACAAGGAGGAATGTGGAATCAGGATTGGTGGGAGAATCATCAACAACCTGTGTTATGCAGATGACACAACCCTGCTTGCTGGAACTGAGGAGGACCTGAAGCCCTTACTACAGAAGGTCAAGAACTGCTGTCTTTGTTATGGACCATAGCTCAACATCAAGAAAACAAAGATTCTCACCAGTAGGCCAACTGGCAGCATCAGTATGGATGGTGAAGAGACTGAGATAGTTAACAGTTTTAGTTTACTTGGTTCTACAGTCAACATTCTTGGTACCAACAGCCAGGAAATCAGGAGATGAATTGCATTGGGAAAGTCAGCTGTGAGGGACCTCTCAAGAGTACTGAAGAGCAACAACATCAGGTTGGAGACTAAGGTGTGCTTGAT
>NW_006399823.1:4783048-4800418 GCF_000299155.1 Elephantulus edwardii | reverse complement strand
GGGACATCATGCTTGGGAGAGTGGAGGGAAGGCACAGGAGAGGAAGACCTTTGATAAGATGGATAGATTCTGTGAGTGGAGTGGTGGGAATGAGTGTGTATGAGACAGCGAGGTTGGCACAGGATAGAACTGTGTTTAGGGCTCTCGTACATAGGGTTGCTATGTGTTGCAAGCTACTCAATGGCACATAACAACAACAACATTCAATTTGTGTGTTGAAACCATCCTTGAGTAGTAAATAAATTTCCATTGTCTTGCCAATATTTTCTTGACAGGATGAGTTCACTCCTGTTCTCACTGTATCATTCTGAATTCAGTGTCTCCTCCAGTATTCTTAGGTAACTATTGTCTAAGATTTTCTTTAAAAGTGTTTAGGCTTACTTAGTATGAAAATGCTATTTTTATACCTTATTCTCAATTACTGATAGGCCTATCCTTAAATTGTCCAACATGAATAGAGAGATTTAAGAGATTGAATCTGGTGTTTTTACTACTAATGCATACAAACAGATTTAAATAATGGCTAATTATGAATATAAATTCAGAATTAAAAAAAAAATCAAACACCCCAGTAGCCTTTTACTTCAAAGCTTTTCACACATTGTGAGAACATTTTTTTTTAGTGTTCTGTCTGTTCTGTGTTTATGAGCTCTCCATGGTCCCTGTTTGTTTCATTATTTCTCACCATTTTTGTATGTGATATTAACTGTGTTGATCACAACAAATTGTGGCTAACCATGAGAAGAATTGGAATCCCTGAACACATGATTGTGCTCATGTGAAACCCAAACTTAGACCAGAAAGAAGTCCTCAGAACAGAGCAAGCACACACTGCATGGTTCAAATTCGGAAAAAGACACCTTTTC
This sequence comes from Elephantulus edwardii, assembly GCF_000299155.1. Taxonomy (NCBI): domain Eukaryota; kingdom Metazoa; phylum Chordata; class Mammalia; order Macroscelidea; family Macroscelididae; genus Elephantulus; species Elephantulus edwardii. Next base: position 4,799,552 of record NW_006399823.1, on the reverse strand, counting down.
AATCTGATGTAGAACAGATCATTCTTGAGGCTGGACTTTATGAGGAGAGTTATGATATCAAGATTGGAGAAAGACTCATCAACACCTGCCTTTGCAGATGACATACTTGCAGAAATGGAAGAGGAATGAATCCTGAGGTGTTTGCTGCAGATAGTTAAGGACTGTAGTCTTCAATATGAATTGAAGCTTATCATCAAGAAGACAAAGATTCTCACCATAAGGCCAATTGGCAACACCATAATTGATGGAGAAGAGATTGAGATGTCTAACAATTTCAGTTTGCCTGCTCCACAATCAACACTCTTGTAACCAGCAGTCAAGATGTCAAAAGACAAATTGCACTGGGGAAGCCTGCTGTCAAAGAACTCCCCAAAGTGCTAAAGAGTAATGTTTTCAGTCTAGGGACTAAGGTGTGTCTGATTCAGGTCATGGTCTTCACAATTACTTGCTATGCATTGGAGAGGTGGACAATGTCTAGATGGAGAATGACAGAAGAATCAATGTCTTTGAGTAGTGGTGCTGGAGAAGTGTACTGAACACACCATGGATCCCCAACAGAACAAATGGGTCTCTAATGGAGAGGATGAACCCAAGTTTCTCCTTGGAGGCAAGGATTTTGAAGCTCAGTCCCATATACTTTGGACACATAGTCAGGAGGGACCAGTCCTTGGAGAAAGACATTGTGCTTGGAAAGGTGAAGTACAGTTCAGGAAAGGAAAACCCTGGATGAGATGGGTTGACACAGTAATTGGGGTACTGGTAGTAGGTGTGTTGGAGTCAGTGAGACTGGCACAAGATAGGCCAGGAGTCAGGGCTTATTGTACTTGTCTCTATGAGTCACAGGGGACTTTAGAGCACATCACCACAACAATAGTAGTTTTCCCCATTATGTGGAACTGACACATAGCTGACCCTCCAGAGGATTTTTAGAGGTGGTAAATAGGGAGGAGATTACTCATCTTTCTCTTTAGAAGTTCCTGGTGAGTTTGAACTGTTTGCCTTTGAATTGGCAGTGCAACTCCTAACCAGGAGGCCATCAGAGTTTCCTTCCAAAATCTCTGTGTAGAAATCTAGTAGAACAAAGCAGAACTATCTATTCCCTAGGACTTCCAAAATGGTGATCTTTAAGTAAGCAGATTGGAAGATCTTGCTATCACTGAGCAATGCTTGGATTCAAACTACCAAACTTTCAGTTAGCAACTGAGTTTTTTAAATTAGCCAGATTTCCCAACAGCTGCTGTAAAATCTTTCTATGTATTGACTGACTGATTAAATTCTTACTTGCCACATCAGGGTTGGGGTAAGGATGAGAAAAAAATGAATGAATTATGTACAATGCATTGAAACAAATGAGGGAGAGAACAGTTTAAAAGCAATATACTATAGAGCATTATGATGATCATAAGAGTCTGGAATGAAGGTTGCAGAGTGGAGTACACTCGGGGTGGGGATGGAGTGGTGCAGGGGGATTGTATACCAATGAAGGAATTTTTCTTTTACTTTTCAAAGAGAAGAGCGAACTGGAGGGGTTTGCTGAGGAGGGAGAAAAGTTGAACAACGAATGAATGGAAATCCAAAATCTCTGTAAATGTTCATTGAAATTAATAATAATAAAAAAACCTTCTTACTTGCCTTAACATAGATGTATATCATACAAGATTTAATATATACTGATTCACTAGCGTTCACTTTAAGAATTAAAATGTCATAATATATCATGACAATACGTCCCTAAAACTTATTAAATAATCAATTTCACTTACTGGCCTAAGCTGTATCTGTATGGTATAAAAAGTCAGAAGGTTAAGGACACTATAGAGAACTGTGAAAAACAGCTTTTAAATGAAATTTCTTACATAATTTCAACTCTAGCTCTTATTTGGTTAGTGGAATTATAACTAAATATATAATATATATAAGTAGGTAATAAACATAATTTTTTCTTAATTACATTGATATTTAAAGTGATATAGCTATGTATGTTATTTTTGTTGTGTACGCAATCTATTTGGAACTAACTCATAGCTGAATCTCTGGTGTATTTTCAGAGACCGTTTAGTTGCATGGAAGGAGATCCATTCTTCTCCTGTGGATTAACACTATATCTCTATATCTATATCATCTATATCTATCTATATCTATAACTATATCTAGTTGTTGATTGCTGTCAAGTTGAGTATGACTTATAGTGACCCTGTGAACAAAAGTCCTGAAGCCTTTCTATAACAATCAACATTTATCAAAGTTCATAGAGTTCCAGAAGCCTGTTGTTTAGGAAGTGGATGTCACTCCTGGTTCAAATATATGTTTTCACAAAAAATCCTCCACACTTCACAATATACATAATTTTTATAGTTATCGTTAGGTGTTTTTAAGTCTGTTTTGTGCCAAGTAGCCATGCATAAACACTGCAGAAATAACTGTTAAATATTAAGCTGATTCTAAAATCCTATGGTCAATTTAAATACCCCAAATCTCCTTGATTTTCACCCATCTTGCTAACCAAACTCCTTTACTATGCACATATAGCATTAACATCTTAAAAGCAAAGTAACCCCTGAAAACAAAGTTTCTGGTTTGCTTCATGGTTTAGTCCACGGCCTACCTAGGTAGACTTCACCTGATTCTCTTTCCTCTTTAGAAATACCTACTGTGTATTTCCCCTTTACTGTGTTATGTGAGTGCCATAAATATTGTTTTCTGATAAGATGGAGAAGTGAGATTGTTACCGATATCAAAAGATGCCTCCTAAGAAAGAAACAAAGAAATCATAAGTATGAATAATCCTTTTTTTAAAAAAAAACCCTCTTGTATAAACATCAACACAGTATCTTGAATAAATTTGGCTGTAAAATGTAACCTTTGAGATTCTTGTGATTATCTGGCCTTCTGCTGTCCAATTCTCTCTCTTTGTCCTTATATAGCATGCAACATGCCAGAATAAACCGCTCTTCTTAACTTTTAGTAAGTGTTATAGGTACTGTTGTTTTGTTTTGTTTTTTCCTACAAGTCAACTACTACTCATAAAGACCCAATTCACAACCGATCAGAATTTTGCCATCCTAAAGACGGGTCCTTGGAGAGGGACATCATGCTTGGGAGGGTTGAGGGACAACGCAGGAGGGGAAGACCCTCTATGAGATGGATTGATTCGGTGACTGGGGTAATAGGGATGGGTGTGTCAGAGGCGGTGCGGTTGGCGCGGATAGAGCAGCGTTTAGGGCTGTTGTGCATAGGGTCGCTATGAGTCGGAAACGACTCGACGGCACATAACAACAACAACAACAACTAGTAGTAGTAGTAATAATAATAATAATGTTCATTATTAATATAAATAGATTGACAGAGTAACTGTAACTAACAATGGGCTCAAGCATATAGAAGACAATGTGTGAGGATTACACAGAATAGGGGAAAATTGAGATCCATTTGTCATAGGTCCCTATGAGTCATAATCCACTCAGTTGCCCTTAACAAAAACAATGTATAAATTATTCACTCCTTCATCTGTTTCAGTGCAGTATACACAATTTATCCAGTTTAAAAGCGATGTATGCTAGGGTCTTATGGTTATCACAAGAGTCCACAATTAAAGTTGCATAGTGGAATGTACTTGGGGAGGTGGGAGGGGTGCGGGGGGATTGTGTACCAGGGAAGGAGTGTTTCTCTTACTTTTGAAAGAGAGGAGCAAACTGGGCGGGGAGAGAAGTGCAGCAATGAATGAATGGAAATCCAAAATCTCTGTAAATGCTCATTAAAATTATTTTTAAAAAAACCAACAGAAAACAATTTACTTTCACTAGAAAAGAATTTCCGATAAACGTTTAAAGGCATTTTTTAAAAGATCCACTCTAAATGGTAATCACTCACAAAACCTTATGATCATTGCAATTTCTCATCAAATGTTTATTTTAATAACTTACTAAATCTACAAGAAAGTAAATATATTTTATGTAGTTAGTGTGACATCCTTTTACCTTTGCTTCATGTTGAAGTTATTGTTTAATTACAATAAAGAGAGTAATTTTGAGGCATTCTTTCATAGCTTGATCTTGTTATCCTGAATCATAGTGAAATGTGGAATTAATGTGTTAAAGATGTTTCTCCATATACTAGGAGTTAAATCAATAAGCAATATAAAGATATTTCCATTTTCTTCAAAGTATGTGACACATTTTCCCATTCTCTTCATTTTGACATGTTCCATTTGTCCTTCATTGCAATTCCCCACACTTCCCAACTCAGGACTCAAAAGTATTTTTATTCAAAATATGTTCCTTTCTCAGATTGCAATGATGTTTTATTGAGTCTTTGTGTTGTTGCCATTTAGTAGTGCCAGAGGTGAGAAATGACATCTGAGATCCCCTATGTCTTCTAGTGCCTTGGGCCATAGCACAACTGAAGGATGTGCCTAGAGAAGAGGAAATGTAGATGAAGTCATCATTACTCATGGATTCAGCATGCTACTGCCATCAACAGTGAAAAATGTTTCCCTTTAAGGACAGGAAAGAGTAGAAGAGCGCTTCCAACAGAGTTGATAGTCAGTGTAAAATGTCTTTCACCATAGATAGCTCCTAAATTTTAAATATGTGCCAACTGTCCTGGACTCTGTTTAATAAGTTCTGTTTTGGGTGTTTTTAAAAGTTTTTCTATTAAAAAAAATGTTAACACTTCTTTAGCCTTATATTTGCCAGGAAGAAAGAAAGCTTTTAAATTTTTGTAAGGATTAAAGCCCTATAATATTTTACAAAACAATTCTAGTAAGTTTATTCCTTTTATGGTGAACTGATATGAGTCAGAGTAGAACAGTTCTGTGTAGGTTATTTTTTGGAAGTAGATTTCCCAGGCTTTCCTCCAACACACCTGTGAGTAGATGTCAAGAAGCTGTGCCCCAATCCTGAAGGCAAGCAGTTTGAGTCCATCATCTGCTCAGTAGGGAAGGAGGGGAAATCTCCTTCTTTGTGATTAACTGCCTCTGAAAACCCACTGGAGGATCAGCCTTGGGTCAATTCCGACTCAATGGTAAACCACACCACCACCAACAACAATGCATTTAACTACTTACTTGCACTGCTGAAAGACTCCCTACATTAGTATATCAAAACCAATTTGATTCCATTCAATTCACATGAAATAGTTTACTTTCAACACAGAATAACAACCAAAAGAAATGTTATTCTTCCATAAATTCAACTTTAAGTTTTTTACAGGCAAAAATACTTTTTCAAGGAATTATTAAAATTAAGAACTTTTATTCTGTGAAGATATACTGTTAGGAGACTGAAAAATCACAAACTGGGAAAATATTTGCCTTATCTATCTATCTATATCTATATATCTATATGTCAATCTCTATATATCTAATAAAGAACTTGCATATAGAATTGACAATGAATTCTTAAAGCTCAACAATTAAAAAAACCCAACAAAATAAGAAAAAGTTCTTAACAGAAACATCAACAAGGAAGATACATTATTGTTGTTAGGTACTATTGATTCAAGTCCAACACATAACAACCCTAATTATGTACAACAGACTAAGTAAGATCAACCAATCCTGTACCATACTTACAATATCTACAATTATTAAATTACTGTTGGAGTGAATGTGTCAATTCATCTCATTGAGAGTCTTCCTTTTATAGGCTGACCTTCTGCTTTTCCAAGTACATTTTTTCCAGAAACTCTTCACTTTTGATACCATTGCCCACTGGATGGGAAATCAAATCTCTCCATCCTTGACTCTAAGATAAACCCTCTTGTGACAGTTCATGAGATATTCAATGATGTCTTCCTTATTAATTGGCCAACTTTCACATGCATATGATGCAACTGAAAATACCAGTGTTTCAATCAGGTACACCTTGGTCTTTACACTGACATTCTTGTTCTTTAACATTTTAAAGAGGTCTTTGATAGCAGATTTTTGCAATGCATTCTCTTTCTTAACTTCCTTTAACTTGTCCCCCTTTTTCAGTTGCTTCCTTGGGTGTGGATTTTGAATCTAAGCAACATTAAATCCATGACTTCAGCCTTTTCTCTTTTTATAATGATTTTGCCTATTGGTATGGTTGAGAGGATATTTATTGCTTTCCTTGTATCGAGATTTAAACCATATTGAAGACTTTGGTCTTATTCAGTGTTTCAAGGCTTCTTTACTTTCTGTGATCAAGATTGTCTTGTGTAAACTATAGATTGCTGATGAGTTTTTCTCCAATCCTGATGGCACATTATTCTTCCTAAAGTCTAGTATATTGGTTTATTTGCTGCACTGCAATGCTGACAGCATGTGATTTGTATCTGCAAACTGCTCTGCAGGAGAAATATTGGCAGTCTCCTCCCATGTGATTAACTTCCTCTGAAAACCTACCAGAGGATCAGCTATGGGTCGGTTCCAACTCGATGGTACACACAAAAACAATAACAACAACATACAGGTTAAATAGGTAAAGCCAAGGTAAAGCCAAAGGATACAATCCTGACAAACTTCCTTTTTTATTTTGAAACTCTGCAATATTCCCTAATTCTATTCATATGACTGTTTCTTGGACTATGTACCAGTTCTGGAGAATAGACAAGGAAATTGTGGTGTGTCCACATAATGCAGTGTTTACTATCAATACAAATAAATGACCTCTAAAGTTCTAGGATAAGATCTATTGGGCACACACAATAGGCAGAAAACAAATGAACAAACAAACAAAAATATCACCACAAACTGAGGTTGTTATTTTTTAGCATTATCTCCCCTGAGTAAAATGTGTTAGTTTGCAAATGCAGAAATTCTTACTGATAAATGCATGAAGTCAATCTGTAAAAGCTATATTCTATATATCCCTGCTATATAATATTTTGGAAAAGTTCAAACTACAGAGAAAAAAGTAAATCACTTTTTCAAGGCAGTGAAATTATTCCGTATTTTATTGGAATATGACAGTTATGTATGTGACAAAACTCGTGGAGTCACACAATGCAAAATAAGTTTTAGTGTAAAATAAGGACTTTCATTAAAATGCGTGTTTAATATAAGTTTTAATTTTTAACAGATGTTTCATACTCATACCAGATGTGACTAATGGAAAAATGTATTTTTTGAGATCTATTATGAATTTTTGTATTTTCTGTATAATTTTTCTCTTAAAATAATTTAAAATGTAGAATATTCCCCTTCAACAGAAAGCTGTTGTCTGAACAGATCAAGGGAATACTGCATAGTTCAAAATCAAGAAAAGAGTGTGTCAGATATATATGCTTTCTTTATACCTTTTCAATCTATATGTGGAACAAATCATTGAGGTGGGTGGAATTCATGAAGAAATATGTGGCATCAACATTGGATGAAGGCTTGCCAACAGCCTGTGTTATGCCAATGAAAAAACATCTTGCTTACTGAAAAACTCAGAATACCTTGAAGCTTTTGCTTAAGAAGATCAAAGATGGCAGCCTACAATATGGATTGCATCTCAACATCAAGAAAACCAAGATACTTACTACTGTTCTAAAAGGAAGTATCAAAATAAATGGAGAAAGAATTGAGATTGTCAATGACTTCATCTTGCCTGGACCCACAGTCAACACTGTTGGCACAAGCAGTCAGGAAATCAAAAGATGAGTCTCACTGGGAAAAAGCTGTTGTCAAGGGCTCCAGAGTGCTAAAGAGCAACAATGTCAATTTAAGGTCCAAAGTGCACCTGATACAGGCATTGATCTTCTCAATAGCTTGCTGTGCATCTGAGAGCTGGACAATGATTAAAATGATAGAAGAAGATTAAATGCCTTTGAATTGTAGTTCTAGAGAAGAGTATTGAACATATCATGGACTGCCAAGGGAACAAATAAGTCTGTCCTGGAGAAAAAGAAACCTTTTTTTTTGAGACAAAGATTTTGAAACTCTGTCTCACATATTTTGGTGTAGTCACTAGGAGGGACCAGTCCTTGGATAAGTTCATCATGTGGAAAGGTCAGCGTTGAAGAGAAAGACCATTGAGAAGATAGATTGACACAGTGGCTGTGACAATGACATCAGGTGTATCAGAGATAGCAAGGTCAGCTCAAGAGAAGGCAAGGTGCAGAGCCATTATTCTCTAGGGTTGCTATGAGTCAAAACTGATTTGATGGCACATAACAATATACCTTAGCTACTCTGAAAAAACTACCTGAGCTGATTTCTTCAAGCCCTGCAAATTTTCTTGTTCCTTTCACAACTCAAATATAAGTTAGTACTTTAGAAAATAATAGACTTCAATAATCATGAAACTTAGTGCTTAGGAACTCATTCTCTTTCCACTTATCATTCTCCAAGTACAGGCTTTTTTTTTTAAGAGTACAGGCTTCTTTTTTCTTGTTTAATTTGCTTTTAATATTCCTTTTCACCAAATTAATCTTAATTATGAGACAAAGATTTTTGAGTTGGACTACCTTGCATTTTCCCCCCACAAATGACAAAAAAAAGAGTATTTTATCTTACATACTGAATAGTTCTGCACAAAGGAAACACTTAAGTTTACTTTTGCATTAATAATAATGGTGACTGGAATGCAAAACTCAGAAACAGAGAAGAATAGTTGGGAAACATGGACTTGGTGACAGAAATGAAGCTGGAGATAGAATAATAGAATTTTACACAATTATTTATTCATGGCAAATGTGTTTCATAAGAAACATAAACACAGACTATGCATATGGATTTCACTTGCTGGTGTGCATAGGAATCAAACAAGTACATTTGTGGAAAGAACTGCTGGAGAAGCTCAGTATCAACTGTGAAAACCAGGCCAGGTGCCGATTGTGGAACAGACCACCAACTACTCATATTCAAGTTCAAGCTGAAGCTGAGGAAAATTAAATCCATGGGAACCAAAATATGACCTTGAGTCTATCTCACTTGAATTTCAAAACCCTCTCAGGAGCATATTTGAGGGCTTGAACACTAATGAGTGAAGAGCAGATGAGTTATGGGAGAATATCAAGAATATCATACAGGAAGAACGCAAAAGGACATTACACAGAAAGAGAAGGAAGAAAAGACCAAAATGGATGTCAGAAGAGACTCTGAATATTGCAACAGAGCACCGAGAAGCCAAAGCGGAGGGAAGAAATCAAGATTTTAATGAGCAAAACAGAAGATTTTAAAGGACAGCATGAGAAGACAAATTATTATAATAAAATGTGCAAGGAGTTGGAGTCAGAAAATCAAAAGGGCCAAACTCGCTCAGCATTTCTTAAGCTCAAGGAGCTGAAAAACAAATTCAAGCCTTGAGTTGCGATACTTAAGGATGCTTTGGACAGAATATTAAATGATCCAGGAAGTATTAAAAGAAGATAGAAAGAATATACAGAATCATTGTACCCAAAGGAATTGGTGGACACAGAAGAATTTCATGAAACAATGTATGAGCAAACGCCTGTCATGATGAAGGATGAAGTTCAAGCTGTTCTGAAAGAAATGGCAAAAAACAGATGCCAGGAATTGACAGTATACCAATTGATATATTTCAACAGATGCTGCCCTAGATGTGCTCACCAAGTTGTGCCAAGAATTCTGGAGGAAAACCACCTGGCCAACTAACTGGAACAGATCTATATATGTTCCTATGCCAAAGAGAGGTGATCCGACAGAGTTTGGAAATTATTGAATAATATCATTAATAGCACATTCAGGCAAGATTCTGCTGAAGATTATCCGAAAACGACTGGAACAGCATATCAATAGAGAACTGCCAGAAGTGTGGGCTGGGTTTAGAACCTAATGTTAGGTGGATCTTGGCTGAAAGCAGGGAGTACCAGAGGAATGTCTATCTGTGTTTCATTGACTATGCAAAGGTGTTTGACTGTGTGGATCACAGCAAACTGTGGCTGACTCTGAGAAGAATGGGAATCCCAAACACCTGATTGTACTTAAGTGAAAGTTATAATTGGACCAGGAGGCAGTCATCAGAACAGAGCAAGGGAACATTGCATGTTTCAAAACTGGGAAAGGTGTATGCCAGAAATGTGTCCTGTCTCCATACCTTTTCAATATCTATGCAGAACAGATTATCCAGAAAATTGAGCTTTATGAGGAGAAATGTGGCATCAGGATTGGAGGAAGACTCATTAACAATCTGCACTATGTAGATGAAACAAAAAGTGCTTGCTGAATCACTTGCTGCAGAAGGTCAAGGACTTCAATATCAAGAAGATAAAGCATCTCACCCCTGGGCCAATTGGTTACAGTTACAATAGATGGTGAAAAGATAGAGATTGTTAAGAGCTTCAGTTTGTTTGGCTCTAAAACCAACACTCTTGATACCAACAGCCAGAAAATTAAAAGACAAATTGCATTGGGAAAGTCTACAGTCAGAGACTTCTCCAAAGTGTTGGAGAGCCTTGGATAAAGTGGATTGACACAGTAACTGGAATAATGGGGGTTGGTGTGTTGGAGACAATGGGACTGGCTCAGGATAGGGCAGGATTTAGAGCTATTGTGCATAGTGTCACTATAAGTCACAGGAAGCTCAATGACATATAACAATGACAATATTCCCCATTATATATGCTTTCCAAACAATTTTGACAAGTAGCAGCATCAAGGGAGTTATCAGTTATTGAAAGTTGTTTGATACTGACATACACCCCTGTGCTGTGAAGGGACCTCTGGGAAGAGCAGAATTTCCTACTCATCACACTTCAGGCTCTCTGTAACTCAAGAGCAGTCAAGACAAGTTCTCTGGCTCCCTATAGTGAAGCAATTACTTGCTTCTTCCTTCTTATTTTCTTCATCTCACTATGAATTCTTATTTCAGATAATGTATTTCTCTAGTAAGTACTTTCTAGTCTTGCTAAGTAATTCTAGGAAAATGTTAAAAAAAATAAAAGGACTTAGTTCTAAACATTTACCAGGTTTGTCAAGGTTATGACATTTATTTGAAAATTATTGCTGATTTTTTTTCCTCAATGCCAGGCAGGAAAATACACCATATTAAATTTGTATTTCAATTTTCCTGTATATAATGTACATAAATCAATCTATCTGGGCTTCTGTGATTCTGAACACCTCAATCTGTTACCAGTTTCTTCCACTGCAGGCAGTATCTTTTGAGTTCAGGAGTCTTGAACTTCTGCTCCAAGACTGACTTCTTGTGCCTTAGAACCTCTTCTCTTCCATTTATGCTACAATAGTTTCCCAAGGGAGGTTGATGTAGCCTATAAATTTGGTATATAATGTTGAACGCTGCGTTTAGAAGAGTCTGTGGTGCTAGGGATATTATAGCTAATGTCAGATGGATCTTGGCTGAAGGTAGAGTGTACCAGAGGAATGTCTATCTGTGTTTTATTGATTATGCAAGGGCATTTGACTATGTAGATCACAACTAACTGTGGCTGACTCTGAGAAAAATGGGAATCCCAGAACACTTGATTGTGCTTATGGGAAATATGTACTTGGACCAGGAGGCAGTCATCAGAACAGAGCAAGAAACCACTGCATGGTTCAAAATTGGGAAGGGTGTACACCAGGGATGTTTCCTATCTCCATATGCAAAACAGATTATCTGGGAGGCTGGACTCTATGAGGAGAAATGTGGCATTATGCAGATGACACAACCCTCCTTACTGAATCTGAGGAAAACCTGAAGCACTTGCTATGAAAAGTCAGGGACTGCAGCCTTCAGTATAAACTGAATCTCAACATCAAGAAAACAAAGATTCTTACTACTGGACTGATTGGCAGCATCATGATAGATGATGAAGAGATTGAGATTAACAGCTTCAGTTTATTTGCCTCTACAATCAGCACTCTTTGCACCAGCAGCCAAGAAATTAAAAGGTGAATTGTGTTGGGAAAGTCAGCTGTCAAAGACCTCTCCAAAGTAATGAAGAGCAATGGTGTCAGTTTGGAAATTAAGGTGCACCTGATACAGGTCATGATCTTTACAATACTTGATATGCATCAGAAAGCTGGACAATGACTAGGGATGATAGAAGGAGATTTGAGCTGTGGTGTTGGAGAGGAGTATTGAGTATACCATGGACTGCTAGGAGAACAAACAAGTTTGCCCTGGAGAGGGTGAAGCCAGGCTACTCCTCGGAGGCTAAGATTCTGAAGCTTCATCTGACATACTTTGGGCATGTTGCAAGGCGGGATCAGTCCTTGGAAAGGAATGTCACCTTGGGAGGGTGGAGGTACAGTGCAGAAGGAGACTCTCAATGATGTGGATCGATTCAGTGACTGGGGTAATGGGGATAGGTGTGTCGAAGACTATAAAGTTGGCATGGGATAGAATGGGGTTTAGGGCTGTTGTACATAAGGTCACCATGAGTTGCAGATAACTTGACGGCACATAGCAACAATAACGTACATAAGTGGTTTGCATTGCCAAAGTTGTTTTTGCAATATAGACTAAATTTGGCCAGCTCTTTGAACAATACTTCCAGTTGGTTTTGTTGTTAGGTGCTGTGGAGTATGATTCAACGATCTTATAAACAATTTACCTGATCCCTAACCCTAACCTGGGCATTGCTTAATACATAAAAGACCTCCCCCCATTTAGTATATTGTTATTGTTTTGAGGCATTATTAAACCAAGTAAAAATTACAGTGAATCTATGAACAGCAAAAGTAGAGGGTCAGCAAAGTAAAGGAAGACTCTCAATGAGATAGATTGGTACAGTGTCTGTAGCAATGGACACAAAGTGTCAGGGTTGTTGAGGATGGTACAGAACAAGACAGAGTTCAGACCTGTTGTTGATGGGGTTGCTGTGAGTTGTACTGTGCTTGATGGCACTTAGTAACAACAGAATGAGAAGATACAAATGGTTTGTTCAAACTTTACAAAACGTCTATAGAAATTTAAAGACACAGTGTTTGGTGGTATTTTTAAATTTACTGTGGATTTTCTCCTTTCTGTATTGAAGAAGCAAACATACAAACCCCTCCCCCCCTTTTTTTTTAGTTTATCCATGTCTCCATCTTTTTATTTCTTGTTAAAATGTCTTTTGTTCAATTTAGTAAGTTTTCAGTCATTATTTATTTAAATTTTCTTTTTCTGCCTCATTTATTCTCTTCTTTTCAGACACTGATGATAACAAAGTTAGTTCTTCTGCTATTCTTCTGTAATCTTTTTGCCATTCTACTTTTCTATCGATCTGATTATGTAAATCTTACTGACCTAAAAAGAATGTGACTGGTATTTCACCTCCATCTAGTTAAGTATTTAGAGAGAACTGATGACTTACTTGCTGGGGAAAGAGTTGTGTGGCCAACCTAAGGACAGATGACTTGGGTCTACCAGCAGCTCTGTAGGAGAAAACCTGTCAGTCTCTTCTCATATTATTTAATCTCTGAAAACCTGCAGAAGGACCAGCTACGAGATTATTCTTCCTTGATGGCACATAACAATGAAAAATATATTAAATATCAGACTCTTGAGTTGAAAATACAAAGATTTCTGACACATGCATCATACGTGTATACATGCTGAACAATGAAAGATCTTGAAGCTCTTACTGATAAATATCAATGATATTGAAAGTCTTCAATATAGATACATTTAAATATTTAAAAAATCAACTTAATCAAAAAGCAAGTTATCATGGATTTAATTTTATTTTACTCCAATCGAAACTCTTAGAAGGAGTAAGTAAGAAAGCAAATTAAATATTCCATTAGGTAAATCCATTCAGAGAATTTTCTAAAATTCGCAGTGTAATACTTTATAAAGTATTGGAAAGTAAGATTTCACTTTGAGAATTAATGTTGTGTTTGATCAACACCATGGACTTTTCAGTTTCCTTACAGTTGTTGTTGTGTGCTATTAAGTCACAAATGAACCAAATATGACCCTCCAGCAGGTTTTCAGAGGCTGTAAATTGTGTGGGAGGAGGTTGCTCATCCTTTTCCCTCAGAGAAGTTAGTGGATTTGAACTGTGTGCCTTTGGGATTGCAGTGCAACTTTACCATTAGACCATCTCAGAGAGTTCCCTCATATGCTTGGGAAAACTGGACAATAAATAAGAAAGATGGACAATTTTGTGATTTTGAATCATGGTGTTAGCAAATATATTGTATGCAGGAGTGACACTGAATTCCTAAACAACATGTATCCAGAAACTCTATGAAGTGTGATACATGTCAATATTTGTAGAGAGGCTTCAGTCCTTTTTTTCATAGGGCTGTGATGAGTTGTGCTAGACTCGAAGGCAATCAACAACAATAACATCCATAAACAAATAGATCTCTCTTAGAAGGCGTGTTCCTTGGCAGTGAGATTAGTAAGATTTTGTCTCACATACTTTGGATATGTTATTAGAAGGGACTTCTTCTTGGAGAAGGATATCATAGATGGTCAATTGAAAAAAAGAGATGGATTGACACAATGTATAAACCAATGGATTAAAATATGGCAATGATTACAATGATATGGTACTAGCCAGAGCTTCTCACTATTGTCATAGAGTCACTCTGAGTTAAAACTAATTTAATGGTACCTAAAGAAACAATCAAAACCGGACTAGGACTAACTATGGAACAGACCATCAATTACTTATGTGCAAGTTCATAGTGAAGCTGAAGTAAATTACTAGCCAATGAAAACCAAAATATGATCTTGAGTCTATATCATGTGAATTTAAAAATTATCTTAAGAATGAGTTTGAAGTAATAAACTCCAATTATCAAAGACCAAATGAGTTGTGGAAGGACATTAAGGATATCATCCATCAAGAAAGTAAAAAATCACTGGAAAAACAAAGGAAAAAGAAAAAAAGAAAAAGAACCAAAAATGAAATAGATGTCAGAAGAGATCCATAAAATTGCAGCTAAAACAAAAGGAAGAGATGTTGAAATAAAGCTTTAACAGAAGATTTCAAAAGGTAGCTCAGGTATGCAAGGAAAAGTACTGTAATGGAATGTGCAGAGACATAGAATTGAAAGAAGGGAAGAACTTGCTAAGCATTTCTCAAATTGAAAGAACCGAAACACAAATTGGATCCTGGAGTTGCAATACTCAGGGATGCCCTGGGCAAAAGTCTTAAGTGATTCAGGAAACATCAAAAAGATGAACAGAATATACACAGAATCATTTTACTTAAAAGAATTGAACAACTCTGAAATATTCCAGAAACCATATGTAATTAGGAGACAATGATGATGAAAGAAGAAAAAACAAAAAATAAGACCCCAGGAACTGATGGGATACTAATTGAAATGTTTCAAATTACACATGCAGTCCTGGAAGTGCTCATCAGTCTTTGTAAGGAAATTTGGAGGACAGCTACTTGGTCGACTGATTGGAAGAGAACCTTGTTTGTTCCCGTTCTCAAGAAAGGTGATCCAACATTATGTGGAAATTATTGAACAATATAATTAACATCATATTCAAGCAAAATATTGTTGAGGATCATTCAAAGACAGCTAGAACAGTATGTAGACAAAAATTAGCCATACATTCAAACTCAATTTAGAAGAAGCTGTAGCACCAAGAATATGATCACTAACACTGAGAATAATTGAATTCCAGAAGACTAAATTAAGCTTGTTTGAAACCAATACCTTGATCAAGAGGCCATTGTGTGAGGGATATCTTAAAATTAGGAGAGGTATGGGTTAGAATTCTATCCTTTCTCAATACCTATTTACTCTGTATGCTCAGAAGTTTATTTGAGTAACTGAATCCTAATTTGGCATTAGGATTGGAGGATGACTCATCAACAGCATACATTATAATACAGTTTTGCTTACTGAAAGTAAGGAGGACTTAAGCCTTTGGTGCAGAAGATCAAAGAATGTATCCCTCTACATAGATCTCATACCAATGTCAAGAGAAAACAAAAATCTTGCCATTGGACCGATAGGCAACTTCATGACGGATGGAGAAAAGATTGAGACTGTCAGCAACTTGATCTTATTTTAGGAGACTGGGAGATGGATTGTACTGGGAAAATCTGGAGACAGAGAGCTTTCCAAATTATTGAAGGGCAATGATATCAATTTGAGAAATAATGTGTACCTAATTCAGACCATTATCTTTTCAGTCACTTCTGCATCTGACAGCTGGACAATGACTAAGGATAACAGAAGAATAATTAATGCCTTTGAATTTCAGTGTTGGAGAATAGTATTGAATATCTCATGGTCTGCAAAAAAACCCAAAAATCAAAAAAGACAAAAAACCCACAAACGGATATGTCTTAGACAAAGTGCAGTCAGAGTGCTCTTTGGAGGCAAAGATAATGAAGCTTTGTCCTTCATATTTTGGGCATGTTATTAGGAGAGGTTAAATTAAATTAGGAGAGGTAAAAAAAAAAAAATTAGGAGAGGTAAATTGCATGGTTCAAAATTGGGAAGGGCGTACGCCAGGGATGCATCCTATCTCCATACCTTTTCAACCTATATGCAGAACAAATTATCCGGGAGGCTGGGCTCTATGAGAAGAAATGTGGGGTCAGGATCGGTGGATGATTTATCAACAATCTGCGTTATGTGGATGACACAACCCTGCTTGCTGAAACTGAAGAGGACCTGAAG
>NW_006399823.1:4781866-4782473 GCF_000299155.1 Elephantulus edwardii | reverse complement strand
CAGGACAGAGCGGAGTTTAGGGCTGTTGTACATAGGGTCGCTATGAGTCACAGGCAACTCGACGGCACATAACAACAACAACAATTAGGAGAGGAACATTATGCTTGAGAATGTGGGGAGATTGTAAAGGAGAGGAAGACCCTTAACAAGATGGATTGATTCAGTGACTACATCAATGGGCTTGAGGGTGTTGGAAATTGTGAGGATGACACAGGATAGGACAGAGTTCAGATTTGTTGTTCATATGATGTCTGTGAGTTTTACTCAATTTTATGACACCTATTAATGGAGAAACTATGAAAGTTATACAAGTGTTTAGGTCTTTCATTCATAGGGTCGCTATGAGTCATCTACAACTCGATGGCACTTAACAACAACAATAGCAATAAGAGAGCTCTTTTGGCCTAGTGGAGAGAAAGTTATACTCCCAAGCCAAAGGCAGGTGATTTTTTTCCTTCTTTCTATTAATATCAGTATTAATTTTAATAAAAATATAGACTTTGCATTTCCATTCATTAATTGTTGCACTTTTCTCCCTGCCCACCCCCAGTACACTCTTCTCTTTGAAAATAAATGAAAAATTCTTTCATTGTTTTGCAATCCCTCC
>NW_006399823.1:4772761-4781361 GCF_000299155.1 Elephantulus edwardii | reverse complement strand
ACACTGTGACACTGATGTGTCAAATGCGAAAATGGTTACCCATGGTGAACAGTGTTCAGTGAGCTCCCCGATTAAAATAAGCTTGGATGCACAAGTGGCATCCACTTCTGAAATGGCTTGCCTCTAGAAACTCTATGAACATGGAGAACTGATGCAAGTTATACAAGTGTTCAGGTCTTTCATTCATAGGGTCACTATGAGTTGTCTACAAATTGATGGCACTTAACAACAGCAACCGTAAGGAAAACAGTAACAAGAAGCAATACTTGAAAGAGATAGGACTGTCTTATCTTCACTGAAATAACAAGTCCATTGCATTTTAATTTGATGGCTAGGAGTCTTTCAAATATGGATCAAAGGTCAACATGAAGAAAACAAATATTCTCACCACTAGGCCAATTGATAGCTTCATGATGGATGGAAAAGAGATCAAGATTATTAACAATTTCAATGTGCTTGTTTCCAAAATCTTGACACCAGTAGACAAGAAATCAAAAGATTAAATACATTAGGAAAATCTGCTCTAAAAGACCACACAAGAATGCTGAAGAATGCCACAATGACAGTCTAGAGATTAACAGGTCAGGCTTTTGAAATCACTTGCTATGCAGCAGAGCTGGATAATGACTAATGACAAAAGAAGACTTGATACCTTTGAGTAGAGAACGCTAGAGAAGAGCATTAAATACACCATGGACTGCCAGGAGGACAGTCGGTCTTTCCTGGAGAGGGTAAATTAAATTGCTCCTTGGAGGCAAAGGTTTTGAAGCTCCGTCTGATGCTCTGGACATGTTGTCAGGAACGACCAGTCCTTGGAGAAGGATCTCATGCTTGGAAGGTTGGAGATCCAGCATAGGAAAGGAAGGCCCTGGATGAGATGGATTAACACAATAATTGTGAGGGTAGATATGCTGGATACAGTGAGATCGGCTCAGGATAGGACCGATTTCAGAGCTATTGTGCACAGGGTCACTGTGAGTTGCAGTCAACTGGACAGAGCATAACAACAAGAAGAAACTTTTTCTCTCAGGAATACAAGTGGTTCTAATGAAGTTCACAGACAAATAAATAAAGGAAACAAATTTCTGCTTTAAATGATTAATTTTTAAAATAATTGCATTTATTTTTTTAAATTTGCTTAATAATAGTGGAATCATCACCACATTTTTCATTATGTGTTATGCCAAGCGATTTAGTAAGAAGACTTAACCTTATCTTGAAATTAACATCATTCACAGAATTTAAGTTTAAAAAGTGGCATAATGAAGAATCTGTTTCTTTTAATAGAGTTGAATCAATGCTAAGAATAATGAGAAAGACATATTACAAAGGGTTTTAGGTGGACAAACTAATTTTTATTTAGTAATTTTCCTCTTTGAGGTTTTGGGCTGCTTAAATTTCTCTTTTGTTATTTTTCTATACTTTGACCTCATAGAAGAAAAGCATCTGACATGGGTACTGTGGAAATTTTAAGGAGTTGAAATAGTCCAGTACTTTGACTTAGGGTCACATGTGACTTGACACAACACAAAAACAACAACCTGGCTTGCCATCCACTAATGAATAAATCAGTATTTTCCTCCCTGGTCATATTTTTATTTATCAAAAAGATATTTTTTTCTTTTATTTAAATTTTATACTAGTTTACTAACAAAGTTTGTATACATTTTCACACCAGATCTCTCCCATTTCCCTTACCCACCTCTCCCTTTAACCATCAAATTGTGTGACCCTATGATTACGTGCGTGACCATCCTCACCCTTCTGCTCCTACTTTCCCTCCTTTGGATCCTCATACATGTTTTATTAGATATTTTTCTATCTCTACAATAATGGTCTTATACAGTATTTGTCCTTATGCACCTGAGTTAGTTCACTCAGCATAATGCTTTTCAGTCTTTCCCAAGTTAAGTAATGATTTTCAAAATTATTGCTCCTGTAGGCAGTGTAGTATTCCATCTTGTGTATGTATCATAATTTCTCAAGTGGATTGTGGTTGGACAAACCATGTGCTTTCATGTTCTTGCAATGGTGAATAACAGTGCTATGATAAATCTCCAATTGTGCCTTAGTTCTAAATTTCTTTGGTTATATTCCAAGCAGTGGAATAGCTGGGCCGTAGAGAATTTCTGTGTTCAGCTATGTGAGCTTTTGAGAGTGGTTGTACCATTTTAAAATTTCTCCAGCAGTATATGAGAGTTCCTATCTCTCCACGTCCTCTCTAACATTTATTAGTTGCTGTTCTGTTAAACTTTGCCATTGCTGCAGGGATGAGATGGTATCTCTTTGTGGTTTTGATTTCGTATCTCTTATTGCAAGTTATTTTGACCATTTCTTCATGTGTATCAGTTGACCATAGATATAAAAGTTATTTCTGGGTTCTCAACTCTGCTTCATTATTTAGTGTTCTTTTTACCGTATCATTACCATAGTGTTTTGGTTACTACTGCTGGTTATCAGCTTTTGAGGTAAGGGAGTGCTAAGCCTCCCACCTCATTTTTGTTTTTCAGAAGTGCTCTGTTTATTTGGGGTCTCTTTCCTTTCCAAATAAACTTGAGCATGTCACTTTGAATTTCCTTAAAAAATGAATTTAGTATCTGTATTAGGATTACATTAAACATGTATATTGCTTTTGGTAAGATTGTCATTTTCACAATACTGAGTTTCCTGGCATCCAGTTCCTAAACAACAAGCCTCTGGTAACTCTATGAACTTTGATAAATGATGATAGTTATAGAAAAGTTTCAGGCATTTTGTTCGTAGGGTTGCTATGAGTCATGCTCGACTCAACAGCAATCAACAACGAACATCCCTGAACAGGGAATATTTTTCCATTTATTAGGCATTTTATCGTGTCTCACAGAAATGTTCTGTAGTTTTCTTTGTACAGGTCTTTTGTGTCTCTACTTAGATTCATTCCCAAGTATGTCAGTTTGTTGTTTTCTATTGTGAATGGCATTGCTTTCCTGGTTTCCTTCTCTGAGTTCTCTTTCTTATTGTTGAGGAATCTCATTGACTTTTGGATGTTGATCTTATATCCTGTCACTCTGTTCAGTTCATCTTCTAGCTTTAATAGGGTTTTTGTTGAGTCTTTGGGGTATTTCTGTGTATATCATATCATCTTCATATAGCAAATGTTCAACCATCTCTTTGGTGATCTGAATGTCATTTATTTCCTTCTCTTGTCATATTGCCTTATCAAGTATTTCCTATACAATACTGAATAAAAGTGATGACAGTAGGCATCCTTGTCAGGTAACCGTTCACAAGAAAACTTATCTTCCTTTATTGAGAATAATGCTGGCTCTTGGTTTTGCATGCATACTTTTCAACTATTTTGAGGAAATTTCTATTCCAATTTTGCTGAGTGTATTTATCAAGAAGGGGTGTTAGATTCTGTCAAATGCCTTTTCTGCATCAATTGCTTAGATCATATGATTCTCATTACTTGCTTTGTTAATATGGTGGATTAAATTGATTGTTTTTCTTATGTTGAACCATCTTAGCATATGTTATGAATCCCACTTGGTCATGATTAATTATTTAATTGATGCACTTTTGAATTCTATTGGCTATGATTTTGTTAATGATTTTGTGCATCCATAGTCATGAGAAATATTGGTCTGTCGTTTTCTTTCTTCCTAATATCTTTGCCTGGTTTGGGTAGTAAGGTTATGTTTGTTTCATAGAATGTCCCTGGGAATGTTCCTTCTTTTTTTATTTTTTAAATTATTTAAGTACAATTGGTGATCAGTTTTCTGAATGTTTGGTAAAATTCAGCTGTGAAGGCATCTGGTTCAAGATTTTTCTTATGGGGAAGTCTTTTTATGACCTGTTCAATTTTTTTCATTTTTGATGGGTCTGTTCAAGTGTTCTACATCTGTCCATGTGAATAAATTTATCAGAGTATTCTAATACCATCAATTTAATTTCATTTGGTTCTGTTGTGATGTAACTTCTATAATTTCTTAATCAAGTTATCTGTGTTCTCTCCTTTTTTGTTTTGTTAAGTTTGTCAGTTGTTTGTTTTGTTGACTCTGAAAAAACAGACTCCTGATCTTATTGATAGTTTCAATTGATTTTGTTCTTCATTTTGTTGATTTCAGCTCTTGTCCTTACTATTTCCTTTCTTCTTTAGCCTGTAGGATTAGATTGTTGTTCTTTTTTCTGTTTGATGAAGGTGTTGAGTTAAAACATTGATTATTTTTTCCTACTGTTTTTATGGAAGTGCCTATTGTGACAAACTGCCCCTAAGAACTGCCCTAGTTGCATTCCAGAGGTTTTGGTACATTACATTTCCATTTATTTTGAGGAACTTTATTATTTCATTCTTTATTCCTTTTATAACTCATTCATGTTTTAGCAGAGAATTACTTAGTTTCCACATAAGTGATTTTCTAAGCTTTACTCTCATGTAGTTAATTTCTAGTTTTACAGTATTGTGTTCTGAGAATATACTTTGTATTATTTCACTGTTTTTTAATTTGTTGAGGCTTGCTTTGTATAGTAATATGTGCTTGATTCTGGAGAATGTAGCATGTGCACTTGAGAAGAAAGAGAATTGAGTTTTAGTTGAAAATAGTACCCTGAATACATCCACAAGGTCAAGTTGGCTGATTGCATAGTTTATATCTTCTGCATCTTTGTTAAGTTTCTTTTGCGTTGACCTCACCTTGTATTCTGTCTCCCCACCTTTCCAATCTATATGCTCAGCAAATTATCTGAGAAGCTGTGATCCTTATACTCATTCTACAATAACAGTTTTATAATTCACCCAATTTTCCTTGTTGTTTTTGTGTACCATAGAGCCAGAACCAAACTATAGCTGACCCTCAAGTGGGTTTTTTAGAGGCTCTAGTCGTCTGGGAGGAGATGACCATCCTTCTCCCGTGAAGCACGTAGCAGATTCAGACCACATGCCTTAAGGATTGCAGTGCAGATTCTTACCACTAGGCCACCAGAGCTGATACTAATTGTTTTTCTACCCACTCTTCTAACTCAAGGTCCAATTCACAATCATAGAACACTTTGAGTTATTCTGTCTCTAGTCTCCTTGGATCTGAAAAATCTTAGCCTTTTCTTTGGTTTAGCTGTGACAAGCTTAAAAGGAACAGATTTTTCATCTTACTGTCAATGAGAGTGCAGTTGATACTTTTCTCATGCCTTTGAGGTTGCATATTATAGCTGGGCCTTCTACAAAAAGGCATTACTCTTCACAAAGACCTATGTGAAGAAGCGTATTATCTCTCTTTTCTTACTAGTCCTCAAGGTGACTTGATATCTGCCTGCCACTTCATGTCTGTGAAATTATCCTTGTTCTCTTTATAATTAACTTGTATTTTATTACGAATCTTTCTGGGGTTATACCAATATTTTGTTTCTTATAGAAATTCTGTCCAATGACTGTTAGGACTTACAGGACTTTTGCTTGTATCAGTTGCTGCTTGCTGATTGCCAAATACTGGTTTTCTTTTTCTTGTTTTTTTTTCTTGTTTTTATTTATTCATTGAATTTTCTTAGTTTACATTTGTAAATATTCTTCTTTTTTTAAATTTATTATTAATTTCAATGAAAATTTACATAGACTTTGGGTTTCCATTCCTTCATTGTTGTACTTTTCTCCCCTCTCTCCCCCCCATCCCCAGAACACTAACCTCTTAGAGAAGTAAAAGAAAAATTCTTTCATTGTTTTACAAACCCTCCCCCAGGTCCACTCCAGTATGCAGCCTTCGTTCTGGACTACTGTCATGACAAAAATACCCAATCACATATCCCTTTTAAACAGTTTTCTCCCTTATCTGTTTCAATGCAGTATACATTATTGAACCCATCTTTCTCAGTTCCCCCCAACCCCGATGTCAGTCCTGTTTTAGAACAGAGACACATTGTAGTATTTGTCCTTTTGTGACTGAGATACTTCACTCAGCATAATGTCCTCCAGGGTCACCCATTTTTAATAGTATTGCATGAGTTCCTTGTTTTTCAATTCAGCGTAGTATTCCATTGTATGAATATACCACAGCTTCTCTATCCATTCATTTGTTGATGGGCACTTAGGTTGTTTCCAACTGCTTGCTATTGTGAACAAAGCCACAATAAACATGAGTGTGCGTATATCTACTTGGATGTCAGTTATGGTCTCTTTGGGGTATATTCCCAGTAGTGGAATTGCTGGGTCAAATGGTATCTCTATTTGCAACTTTTTGAGAAAGCGCCATACTGCCTTCCACAGTGGTTGCACCATTGTACACTCCCACCAACAGTGAATAAGGATTCCAGTTTTTCTACAACGTCGCCAGCATTTGTTGTTTACTGTTCTATTAAATTTTGCTATTCTGACTGGGGTGAGATGATAGCTCATAGTTGTTTTAATTTGCACCTTTCTTAGAGCTAGGGATTTTGAAACATTTCTTCATGTGCTTGTTAGTCATCTGAATGTCTTCTTTGGTGAAGTGTCTGTTCATATCCTGTGCCCATTTTTCTGTTGGATTATTTACCTTTATCTTCTTGTGGTGTGATTTTCTTTTCTTCCTTTCCTTCTTCACTTGTGTGTTGCCATTCCACTATAAGGAATTTTTTTTTCTTAATTATTCATGGCAAATATATATTCACTTACTTATTACATATTCTTATTCATGAAGTAAGTCTTGCTCTTTTTGTTTTGTTAAATGTTCCAATTATTCAATCTAGAACCTCTCTTTTACTTGATTTCTGTATTCTTTTAAAATATCCTTGAACACTGCACTCAAAGAAATAATGGGGGAAACTGTCCAAAAAGAACATATAGTTATGAATAATATGTATAAGAGCAATCTCGAACAAGAGGTGCATTCCAGAGTGGCAAAGGGGAAGGAAGGTGGTAGAAAATATGCAACAATGAATACATGAAAGGAAAAAGTTCACCTCCAAAAATTATCCTCACCATTCTTTGAGTATACGTTTACTTCTTCTTGGTCTATCTTCTATATTTACTCGCTTAGCTTTGGAATCTTCTACAAAAGATTTGCTTGTTTTTACTGAAAAATGGTAATGAGAAGTCAATCTCTTTGTATTTATTTATAAATAAAGATGTGTTTATTGCCTACAGAGTCAGAGCTATGAAATGTGAGCATGTATATACATATAGATGTAAATACTCAAATGTATGAGCACTAATTCATACATATGTACTTGTATGTAATACACTCACACATATATCTCTATTATGCATAATACTATAATTCACAAATACAATCCACAGGTGGCATGGTAGATTTTTAAATTTTTGGTGTGTTTTTTTTAAATAGCTTTCTTCAAAGATATGAAACAGTATATGTAGTACAATTGACATCTGGACAGAATATGCAACACAAAGTGAATTTTGGGAGGAAAGGGAGGAAAATGTGTGTATCAGTTGATGTATGAAAAGACAACCTTTTTGTAAACTTCCACTAAAACTACAATTAAAATAACTTTCTTTTTTATATTTGTAAATGTCTCTTATGACTTTGAGAACATTATCTCTAGTTATTCTCAATATATTTAATTATTTGTTCAACCTACTTATTGTTTTATATGTATAAGCTAGTGTTGCTAGAAGGAGAATTGATGCCTTTGAGCTGTGGTGTTGGAGAAGAGTGTTGAATATACCATAGGCTGCTAAGAAAACGAACAGGCTTGTCCTGGAGAGGATGAAGCCAGGCTGCTTCTTGGAGGCAAGGATTCTGAAGCTTCGTCTGACATAGTTTGGACACGTTGCTAGGAAGGACCAGTCCTTGGAGAGGGATGTCATGCTTGGCAGGGTGGAGGGGCAGTGCAGGAGAGGAAAACCCTCGATGAGATGGATTGATCCTGTGACTGGGATAATGGGGGTAGGTGTGTCAGAGATGGTGAGATTGGCACAGGATAGGGCAGAGTTTAGGGCTGTTGTACATAGTCGTAGGTGACTCAATGGCACAAAACAACAAAAACAACAATCTCCTGTTCACAACATTGATTTCTATTCCCTTCTCTTTACATGATGCTTTTCTTCCTCTGATTCCATATCTTCCTCTTCCCAAGAGTATAGCTCTTCTTAGGAAGGAAAAAGAAGGTGTAAAGAAAATGGAAGGAAATGATGGAAGGTAAAGCTGGTTTCCTATTTAGTACTGGAAACATTACAATTTAAAACAAAGTAGTTCCACTATACTGAATGACTCTCTACCAGTAAATTAGATATAATAATGCTCATGAAAGGCACTAAGCAAGACTATATACCTAACCAACTTCTTTCTGCACTACCAGTGAATAATACTGACTCATAAAGACTTGCCACTGGGGCCTGAGGCTGTAAATGTACATGGCAGGAGACTGATCGCTTTCTTCTATAGAACACTTGGTGGATTTGAACTGGCAACTTGTCACTGACTATGCTACAAAGTTCCTAAGTACTTATTCACTACTACAATACCACTCTCCTCAGGACTATGAGCAGCAGAAGTAAATTGTTGTGCATTGCTGTCTTTTTTTTTCTTTCTTTTTAACTTTACTCATACTGATCTTATGTGACAGAGAATAACCGCTTGTTATGTATCAGAGAGTTGGACAATGACTAGGGAGGACAGAAGGAGAGTGGATGCTTT
>NW_006399823.1:4767719-4769238 GCF_000299155.1 Elephantulus edwardii | reverse complement strand
TCAACTGTAATTAAGTCTATTATGACTCACAACAACCTACCATTTGGTATCAGAGGCTGAAAATCTGAAAGGGAGAAGACAGTTCATCATTCTTTTGTTGAACTGGCTACAGAGACATGTGACCTTTTGGTTATTAGAGCAGCATACCACGTACTGTGCCACTAGACCTCATTTTGAAAGCATACTGCTGTTGTGGTTAGATTATGGCTGTTGAGTCCATTATGAGTGAAAGCAGGTCTTTTTCCTGTGTCATTAGATGTGTTTAACAACTAATTTTCTAGTTAGCATTTTATTGCTTAACTTTTTGAGCCAAAGGATTCCTATTTCAAATACACATTCTTGTTCACTACCTTCAAATCAATTCTGACTCACTGTAGCCCTATAGAAAAAAGTACAGCTGTCTAGCAGGGTTTCTGAGGATATAAATCTTCATGGGAACACACAGCTTCTTCTTTTTCATATGGAGTGGCTAGTCTGTTGGAGCTACCAAGCTTTCAGTTAGCAGGTCTATTCATAACCCAGTACATGTGCTTTCCAATCTATTCTAACCCTTTTTGGGTCTCCGTTAGGTTTCAGAGACTGTAAATCTTTACATCAGAAGACTAAGTGTTCTCACGTGGAATGGCTGGTTAATTTAAACTGCCAGCCTTTTTGTGGGCCGACTCACAAACAATGCAATTATAATGAAGATACTATAAATTGTGTATTAATTTTATAGTCTCAAATTGAAGCCGTATAATAAATTACATTTAGACTACTATTTTAAATTGTGTTCTTTGCTGAACATGAATTATAATTCACTTTATATATTTTTATTGTGAATATTTGTGGCAATGCCTCTGGTATTCCACAGTATTCCAATTTTGTCTTAGTACAAACTAATAATAAAAAAATATGCCCACATAATTGATAAACACAAAGCCAAAAGGAGGAAAATCCCACTGCAATTCAAGTAACCTAGAATCTCCTTGGCTCTGAGATAACCGAAATATCATCACTGTCTACTTTCTTGATTTTAGATATGTGTCTCTTTCAGAATCTGTTATATGCATTGAGTGCCTCTTTTCCTATCGTCCCTTTAATAAGTATATGTTCTTCAAAATACAAGTAAAATATTGATGTTATAACAACTGTATCTTAAGAGTCTTATTTTTTTTCCCCTTGGAGTGGAACACTTCTAGTTCAATAGGAAAGCAGTACAATCTGAGCTGTTTCTTTGAGTGTGATTCTTCTACAGAACTCTTGAAAGGCTCTTCTTGACTCTTAGAGGATAAATCATTACAAATTTAATGTCTCCCATACTTGTCTGTTTTTAACAAGTTTGTTATTATTTAGGGGGCACTGATACACATAAAAAGTAATTCTGGCAATAGTTTTGTGATATTGTTGTTGTTAGGTGCCATCAAGTTGAGTACTTTCATAGTGACTCTATGAACAGCCAGCCAGAATGTTGCCCTATCCCATGCCATCCTTGTCATCTCTGAAATGCTCATGCTGATGTCACTGTGTCACACCATCA
>NW_006399823.1:4763161-4767256 GCF_000299155.1 Elephantulus edwardii | reverse complement strand
AAGGAAGATGAAATCATTGACAATTTCAACCCTTTCTCTATCTATCATAATGTTGATTCTGTGGTAATGATATTTATTTTCTCTTGATATTGAGACATAATCCATACCTAAGGCTGTCATCCTCGGTCTTCTGCAACAAGTGTTTCAAGTCCTCCTCTCTTTCAGCAAGCAAAGTTGTGTTATCGGCATAATGCAAGTTGTTGATAAATCTTACTCCAATTCTGATGCACATTCTTCCTCATATAGTCCATCTTCTTGGATTATTTGCTCAGCATACATCCTGTCCATGAATGACCCTCTCCTTTCTATGTACCCAAAGTATGTGAGAGGAATGCTCACTATTCTTGCCTCTGATAGTACTTTCACTGTACCTGTTCAAGACATACTTCTTTGACCTTTAACATTTGATTAAATATGTAGCACTCTTCTCCAACACCACAACTCAAAGTGATCAATTACTTACTTACTATGCATGCAAATCTCAGGTTCACATTAAATAATTGAAAAGATCATGGAATTGGTCAGGTGCACCTTAGTATTTAAACTGACTTCTTTGCTCTTCAGGACTTTAGAGAAATTCCTGACAGAAATCTTTTCCAGAATAATAGATTTTTCTTTCATATCCTGGCTGCTGATGCCAAGGTATATCCAAGCATGATGTATATTCAAGCAAGAAGACATTGACTTCATTTGTCAGTACATTCCTGTTATGTGCTATTGAGTCACTTGTGATTCATAGTGACTCTGTGTGCAGCTGCTCTAAACTCTGCTCTATCTTGAGCCAAATTAATATTCTACAATACACCTAACCCCATACCCAAGTTAATCTCTCTCATTCAACATCTTCTTGCCTTGTGCTATCCCTCTACCTTTCCAAGCATGATGTCCTTCTCCAGAGACTGTTCTTTCCTAGAAACATTACCAAAGTATGTGAGATGCAGCTTAAAAATCCTTGTCGAAGGGAGCTCTGGTGGCCTATTGGCAAGAAGCTGCACTGCAATCTCAGAGGTGCATGGTGTGAATCCACCAGATGCTCTCCTGGAGAAGGAGGGAAAGTCTCCTCCTGTACCAGTCACATCTGATTTGACGGTACACACACAAAAAAAATTAAAAAAATTTTAAAAAATGTAAAAAAAACCCTTGCTGAGCAGCCTGGTTTTACCCTCTAAAGGACAGACCTGTTCTTTAAAGAGTCCTTGGTTTGTTCAATACTTTTCTCTAGCACCACAACTCAAGGGCATTGATTCTTCTGTCATCCATAGTAATTTCCAGCTCTCTGATATGGAGCAAGTAATTACAAAGATTATGGCTTGGATCAGGCACACCTTAGTCTCTAGGCGGATATCATTGCTCTTTAGTATTCTAGAGAGGTCCCTGGCAACAGATTTTTCCAATACAATTTATTTTTTGATAGCCTGGCTGCTCATATCAAGCATGTTGATTGTGGAGCCAAGCAAGCTGAAGCTGTTAACAACGTCACTCTCTTCTCTTTCTATTATGATGCTACTGCATGGCCGAGTGGTGAGAATCTTTGCTTCCTTAATGCTGAGCTTTAATCCATATTGAAGGTTGCAGTATTTTTCCTTCTGCAACAATTGCCTCAGGCGTCCTTCAGTTTCAGGAAGAAAGGTTGTAGGTGACTATATAAACACATTTCTTAAGGATGGAATAAAAAATAATACAAAGGTAAGGAATGAGAATGTTCAGAAAACTGTCTAAGAATTTAGGGGGGAAATTAAGGAACTCAGGGTATTTGATCAAACCAACAATATAGTATGGGGATTGAAAAAATATTTGTTCTCAGAGGTGATGTGTTTTAATAGGTATAACTAAAGGAAAAAGAAAAGTTGGTATTTACTTACTACACAAAAGAACTAACAAGAAAAGAAATGCTGTGTCAAGAAATCTGGAGGACAACCACCATATTTATTTATTTCCTAGTTATTCCTATTTCAAAATGGATAAACTGACAGTGTGAAAATTACCAAAAAATTTCGTTAATATCACATGCAAGCAAGATCCGGCCAAAAATTATCCAAAAATGAATGGAACAGCAATCAGTAGAGAACTGCCAGTTGTGCAGGCTGGGTTTAGAAGAGGCTGTGGTGCAAGAGACATTATAGCCAATGTTAGATGGATCCTAGCTGAAAACAGAGTGCCAGAGTATTGTCTGTGTTTTATTGACTATGCAAAAGTGTTTGACTGTGTGGATCAAACAAATTGTGAGTAACTTTGAGAAGAATGGGAATCCCAGGAATCTTCATTGTGCTTATGTGACACCTATACTAGGACCAGGAGGGAGTCATCAGAACAGAAACACTAAGAAACTGCATGGTTAGAAATCAGGAAAGGCGACGTATGCCAGAGATGTATGCTATCTCCATACCTCTTCAATCTATATGTGAAACAAATAATCCTGGCATCTGGACTCTGTGAGGAGGAATGTGACATCAGGATTGGAGGAAGACTCATCAACAACCTGTGTTATGCAGATGAAACAACCTTGCTTGCTGAAACTTAGGAGGACTTGAGGCATTTGCTGAAGAAGGTCAAGAACTGACGCCTTCAATATAGATTGAACCTTAACATCAAGACAACAAGGATTCTCACTACTGGACTGATTGGAAGCATCAGTATAGACAGTTAATATATTGAGATTGTTAACAGCTTCAATTTGCTTGGCTCCACAATCAGCATTCTTGGTCCCTGCAGTTTGAAAATTAAAAGAAGAAATTGCATTGGGAAAACTGCTGTCAGGGATCTCTCCAGAGCACTGAAGAGCACTGAGGCTGTCTAGAGACTAATGTGCACCTCATCCAGACCATGGTATTCACAATTACTTGCTATTCATGAGAGTTGAACAATTACTATGGATGACAGAAGATTTGATGCCGTTGAGTTGTGGTGCTGGAGAAGAATATTGAATATACTATGGACAGCTAAGAGAACAAACAGGTCCATCTGGGAGAGGATGAAATCAGGTTGCTTCTTGGAGGCCAGAATTATGAAGCTCTGTCTCACATTTTTGGGGCATATTGCCAGGAGAGAGACATTCCTGGAGAGGGACATGATGATTGGAGAGACACACAAGAGGGGAAGACTCAGTATGAGATTGATTGACTCAGTGGCTGGTGTAATGGGAGGATATGTGTCAGAGACAATGAAATTGGCACAGGTTAGAGCAGAGTGCAGAGCTGTTGTGCATAAGGTTGTTAGAAGTTCCAGGTGATTCAACAGCACATAGCAACAACACACTCTTGGGAAATGAACTGAATGTATGAAGATGCCATTCAGCATATTTCTGGATTGTAAATCAGGAAACATTAAAAGGGCTCTAAGATTTCAATCTTAAAATTCTTAGAAACTTTTTCCTAAAAATTGGGACTAGTTTAATTCTAAAAAATATTATTTCAAGACAAAGATTTCACTTTTAAAATATTTGTATGTGCTTCATCAGCCAAGAGTTGTCTTGCAATTTTGGGAGAAAATGTCCCTCACCATGCATATATTTGATGTCAGGGGTCTTTGAAACACTCTGCACATAAATGAGAACTTTCTGGTATCCCATAGAGATGCACGGTGCTGCATGCCTAAAAGCCTGCCCTTGCAAAACAGACCACACGGGGACAACCAAATCTGTCAGACAGCAACAAAAGACAATGTGAACAGAGCCCCTCTTGTTTCTGACAGTGGCAGATGACTTCAGTATTATTGTACCATGAACACACTTACCAACCAAGTATAGTAATCACTGAGGTGAATCCAACCCATGGGGAAATGTATCTCATTTATGCTTATTTCTGTCAATTGAAAAATATTTTTTCAAAACAACTATAAACCATTTCTTAAAATAGTTAAGTGCTGTTTGCTTCTCATAGTGAAAACTTTAAGAACTTACACTTCTAAGCGTATACATTATCAAATTAGAGTATGAAAAAAAAATCTTGAATTGGATAGCTGGAGGTTCAGATCATGCATTTATTACTTCCTAGTTGCGTCACGAACTACCAGAAGTCCAGGCTGGTTTCAGAAGGGGTCGTGGTACTAGAGATATTGTAGCTGATGTTAGATGGATCTTAGCTGAAAGCAGGGAAT
>NW_006399823.1:4729657-4762071 GCF_000299155.1 Elephantulus edwardii | reverse complement strand
GACAACAGTTGCATCACAGTCGCAGGTTAATCTCTCTGTGTTTCTTTCCTTATCAATAAAATGAGAGAGTTATAGACTGAATTTTTTCCTCTACTTGTAAGATAATTTGTTGTTAATCCTAATTCCCTACAGGCAGCTCTGATGGCTAGTTGTAAGAATCTGCATTATCCCAAAGACATGCAGTTCAAATCCACCAGCGCTCTGTGGGAGAAGGATAGATAATCACCTCTTTTATGATTAACTGGAAATCCACAGGAGGAGGGTAAGTTATGGGCTGATTCAGATTGAATGGGAAACAGCAACTCCCTATATACATTAATATAATCTCTTTGGGAAATATGATTTTCTTTGTGATCTTGTAGAATAAAGTCATTGATGCTGAGCCCAAATTGATTAGGTGCTCACCATCCATTTGGTTTCCAAGATTATAAATTGCATGGAGGAGATTGCCTATCTTTCTCCCATGGAGATGCTGCTGGACTTGAACCTTTGTAGATATGTGACCATTCAATTGACAACACAATTCCCACAGCCTATGAGATAGTAAAGAACACATTAAACATAGAAGCAATGATACATAGGTGGGGAAGAGAGTTGTCAGGCCATGTGAAGATCACCCAGGAACCTGAACCTGAGACAAGGATCTTTCCCTTCAGGGGAGAGAAAGAAACTTAGTTGATATCTTGAACTTCAACTTTTAGCCTCTAAATTGTGAGAGAATAAACTTTTAGTTCTTAAAGTCACATGTTGCTGTTGAGTACCATCGAGTTGGAACAGGCCCATAGCTGACCCTCCAGGAGGTTGCTCATTCTTCTCCTGTGGGGCAACTGGTGGTGCCAAATCATGTGCCTTTGGGATTATAGCACAGCTTCTTACCACGAGGCCACCAGAGCTCCAGTACATGTATGTGTAATAATTATGTTATACCAGCATTATAAAACTAGGACCAGTTGTGCTATCTAACTCATAAACTCATCCAATAAATTAAAATACATAGCATACAAATTCAACACTTAAAACATATAGCTATCCTGTTGGAACCAAGCCAGAATTGACCTTTCAGCAGGCTACCAGAGGCTGTAAATCACTCTGGGATAGCATGCGCATCTTTCTCCAACTGACGAGTGGATGCTGCCTTTAGATGAACAGCACTTAACCTGACCATTATAGTTCCTTACAAAAAGTGGATATCAAAAGACTTCACTCTTTTCTTTACCCAATTCTTTTCCATCACCTTTTCCTCTAATATCTGACAGTGCTTTACACTATTTAGACTTGTAACACTTCATACACATGACCTGGAGATGACTTGGAAATCCCAGGGAGGAAATGTGATGGAGTTCTGTTGCCAATCCAAAGGTGTATGTTTCAAAACTGCTCCCCAGGAGAAAGATGGCAATCTCTTCTCCTGTGATTTACTGCCTCTGGAGCCTCTGGAGGGTCAGCTATGAATTGGTTTTGACTTAACAGTACCAAACAATAAGCAATTCTCAAAGAAATCAGCTATGTCCAGACTCCTGAAGAAATCAGCTATGTCCAGACTCCTGGCTGTTTGTTACTCTTACTCCCTCAAACACTTATTGCCATCAAATCAGAACTAAGTTATAAATGACACTCTATTGGATTTCCAAGGTTGAATTGCATGGAAGCAGATTGCCCATCTTTCTCCAACTGAGATTTGCAAATACCTTTCATAAGAAACACGAACAGCCACCATACACATGGATCTCATTTGAATCATCACAGATGCACAATCCTCAAATTAGCAGCACAACACCCTACGGACAATGCCACTACAATTCCCTGAAACTGTTAAGAACTCTGGAAAGTACTATCTACAGTCCTGACACCTACACTACAAGAATATTTCAAGCTGAAATATTGCATTTCATTTCTATAACAGTGCAATAAAGTGTATATTGTCCAAAAGCATCATCTGAAGACTTTAGCTTACTAAAGGGAGCTCTAGTGGGTAAGGAGTTGGACTTCCACCTTAGAGGCAAATGGTTTGAATCCACCAGCTTCTCAGAGGATGAAACATGTTCACTCTTCCTATATATTTTACAAAATCTTAAAAGCAACTGGAGGGTCAGTTAAGAGTTGCTTCTGATTCAATAGCACATAACAACAATTACATATTTATGAGAGGAACGTATAATTAGGCATTATAGATATGAGTCCAGAATAAGAGCTGCATAGTAGATGATTCATTAATTGCAAATACCTTTCATAAGAAACACGAACAGCCACCATACACATGGATCTCATTTGAAGGTCTATACAAAGAATAGATTCATTACATATGGAGGAAATATTATTGAAGAGGCTGAATATCGGCTCTGAAAACTAGGCCAGGTGCTGATTGTGGATGAGATAATAAACTACTAGTGAGCAAGTTCCAAATGAAGCTAAAGAAAATCAAATCAAATCCACAAGAACCAAAGTTTGACTTTGTGTCTATCCTTCCTGAATTTAAAGATCATCTCAGAACAGGTTTGAGGCCTTGAATATTAATGAGAGAAGACCAGATTAGTTGTGGGAGGATATTAAGAATATCATCCAAGAAGAATGCAAAACGTCTGTGAACCAAAATGATTAGGTGCTCATCATCCATTTGGTTTCCAAGATTATAAATTTCATGGAGGAGATTGACTATCATATTTAGCTGAAAGAAGGGAGTACCAGAGGAATGTCTATCTGTGCTTTATTGACTATGTAAAGGCATTTAGTTGGGTAGAGCACAACAAACTATGGCCAACTCTGAGAAGAATAGGAATCACAGAACAATTTCTGCTCATGTAAACCCTATACTTGGACCAGGAAGCAGTCATCATAACAGAGCAAGGAAACACTGCATAGTTCAAAATCAAGACAGGTGTACACAAGGAATGCATGCTATCTCCATACTTTTACAATCTATATGAAGAACATATCATCTGGGAGGCGGGGTTCAATGAGAATGAATGTGGCATCAAGATTAGAGGAAGACTCATCAGTTACCTGTGTTATGTATGTGACACAACCTTGCTTGCAGAAATTGAGGAGGACCTGAAGTATTTGCTGAAGAAGGTCAAGGACTGCCGTCTTCAATATGAATTAAAGCTCACATTAAGAAAACAAAGATTCTCACCACTGAGTCAAAAGACAGCACCATGATAGAACAGTGAGGTGATTGAGATTGCTAACTGCTTCAGTTTTCTTGGCTCCACAATCAAGACTTGGAACCAGCAGCCAGGTAATCAATAGCTGAATTTAATTGGAAAAATCTGCTGACAGGGACCTCTCCAGAGTAACGAGTAATGATGTCAGTCTAGAGACTGAAATGTGCCTTATCTAGGCCTTGATTTTTCAATTACTTGCTATGCACCAAAGAGTTGGACAACAACTAAAGATGATAGAAGAAGAATCAATATTTTTGAGTTGTGGTTCTGGAGAAAAGTATTGATAAATACCATAGACTGCTAAGAGAACAAATGGATTCGTCCTGTTGTTGTTGTTATGTGCTGTCGAGTCGCTTGCGACTCATAGCGACCCTATGTACAACAGCCTTAAACCCTGCTCTATCCTGTGCCAATCACACTGCCTCTGACACACCCATCCTGATTACCCCAGTCACTGAATCAATCCACCTCATAGAGGATCTTCCCCTCTTGAGCCATCCCTCCAGCCTCCAAACATGATGTCCCTCTCCAAGGACCTCTCCCTCCTTACAACACGTCCAAAGTATGTCAGATGAAACCTCAAAATCCTTGCCTCTAAGGAGTAGCCTGGTTTAACCCTCTTCTAGATGAATCTGCTTGTTTTCTTGGCAGTCAATGGTACATTCAATACTCTTCTCCAGCACCATAGCCCAAAGACATCAATTCTCCTTCTTTCCTCCCTAGTCATTGTCCAACTCTCTGATGCATAACAAGTGATTGCAAAGACCATGGCCTGTATCAGATGTACCTTAGTCTCCAGAATATCACCATTGCTCTTCAGTACCCTGGAGAGGTCCCTAGAGAAGGTAAAATCAGGCTGCTCTTTGGAGACAAGGATTTTGAAGTTCTACCTGACAAACTTTGGGCATGTTTCAAGGAGGGACCAGTTTTTGGAAAGAGACATCATACTTAGAAGGATGGAGGGACAGTGAAAGAGAGGAAGACCTTGTATGAGATAGATTGACTCAACAACTGGGTACTGAGGGTAGGTATGTCAGAGACAATGAGATTGGCTCAGGATAGAGTATGTTTCAGAGCCGTTGTACATAGGGTCACTATGAGTCAGAGTTGACAACACATAACAACAACAACATAGTTAATGAAACCTCATAGCTTAGTGTGCTAAGTGCTGAGCTACTAACGTAAGTGTTGGCTGTTCAAATACACTAGTTCCTCCATAAGAGAATGATTGGTAGTTTCTTTCTGTAATGATTTACAGCTTTGGATATCTGATGAAGGATCACTTTAAGTCTGTATCAACTTAATAGAAATTGATATTTGGGTTTTATTAGTCTATTAAGTGAATAGCAGAATGAAAATGTTTGAAATATGATAATTACAAAAATGTAACAGAAAGGCTTAAAGTCCAGGAAAGTACAATCCAAGAAAAATGGATCCAATAGGCTTGCTAAATGCAGGGTTATTAAATTTTTAATTTCTAAACAAAAACTCAATACACACACACACACACACACACACACACACACACACTCCCTAAAGCACAGTACTTTATATCTATGATGTACAATGAAGTTGTTGTTATGTGCTGTCGAGTGCCTTGCGACTCATACTGACTCTCTGTACAACAGCCCTGAAACCTGCTCTGTCTTGTGCTAATCTTACTGTCTCTGACACATCCTCATTACTCCCAGTCATTGAACCAATCCAACTCATTAAGGGTCTTCCTCTCTTGTGTTGACCCTCCCCCCTTCGAAGGGTGATATCTCTCTCCAAGAACTGTTTTCTCCTTGCAACATGTCCAAAGTATGTCAGAAAAAAACTTCAGAATCCTTGCCTCCAAAGATCTGGTTTCACCCTGTAGGATGAACTTGCTTGTTCTCCTGGCAGTCCATCATGCATTCAATACCCTTCTCCAGAACCATGGCTCAAAAGCATCCAATCTTCTATCATTCCTAGCCATTGTTCAGCTTTCCAATGCATAGCAAGCAATTGGGAAGACTATGGCTTGGTTCAGGCACACCGTAGTCTTCAGACAAACATCAGTGATTTTCATTATGCTGGAGGGGTCCCTAACTGCCAGCTTTCTCAATGCAATTTGTGTTTTGATTTTTCTGCCAGCTGGTACCAAGAGTGTTGATTGTGGAGCCAAGCAAACTAAAGCTGTCAACAATCTCAATCTCTTCATCATCTATCATTATGCTGCCAAACAACTCTGTGGTGAGAATCTTTTTTTCTTCTTCTTCTTCTTAATATTGAGCTTCACTCATATTGAAGGCTGCAGTCCTTGACCTTCTGCAGCAAGCACTTCAGGTCCTCCTCAGTTTCATCAAGCAGGTTGTGTCATCTGCATAAGGCACGTTATTGATGATTCTTCCTCTAATCCTGATGCCACACTCTCATCATACACCCCAGCCTCCCAGATGATCTGTTTTGAATACAATAAAGTGAGGCACAATAAAACAAGATATGCTTGTATCTTCAGGCTTTCCTGAAGGGACTTAG
Source organism: Elephantulus edwardii (assembly GCF_000299155.1). Taxonomy (NCBI): domain Eukaryota; kingdom Metazoa; phylum Chordata; class Mammalia; order Macroscelidea; family Macroscelididae; genus Elephantulus; species Elephantulus edwardii. Next base: position 4,756,408 of record NW_006399823.1, on the reverse strand, counting down.
AACAAAGTAGATTTGAACCACAAAAAACCTCTCAAACTCATTACTGTTGAGTTGGAACTGACTCATATCTGACTGTACAAAGTTTTTTCTCAGGCTGTAAATGCCATGGTTGGAGACTGCCTTTCTTTCCCCAGTGGATCCCTCCTTTGGTTTAGTAGTAGCACAATACTCTAAAGAACAGCAACAAGCATTGCTGAAACTGGTAGGCAAGACTTGTTCTCCATGAATGAGGATAACTGAACAAATAGGTAAGCCATCTAGCTTTCTTTTTACTCTCATATAAAATTTTGCTTATGCTAACAAGCACATGAGTCACACACACACACACACACACACACACACACACACACACACACACACACTCTTACATACATGCAGGCATGCTGCAGAGTTTCTTGAAGCAAAACATACTATTTTGGCTCCTGGGGTTCCTAATTCATAAATATCAATGCTAACAGTATATAATCATATTTCTGAAAAGGCTTAAAAAGCAAGAAGAATATAAACAAAGCCTTTACTTACCCTTAATTTGCTTCCCGGCTAGCCAGCAGCTCTCCATCCTCTATGGCTATTATCCACATGTATTTCCATTTAAAACGTGCCAGCTGGGGTTCAGTTCTCATCTGGGAATTGTAATAGCCATCCCAGTGGAAAATAAAAGCATGTCACTTTAAATTTTATAGCAATGCCAAAGAAATGTCAGTTTCCTGCCTCAGCTGCACATTGACACACATTACAATTGACCCGAGCTCGTCCCATCAATTCATGTTCATGAGAAAATTACACTTTGGATTTACTTGGTTCCTGTTCTTTATTCAATTTCTTACATAAGAAGGCAATTTGAGCTTCTCTTCACTACCCACCATATAAATATATTCAGTACCAGCATGCTAATGCCTTGAAAGTTTGATGATATTTTCTGAAATACTGGAAATTATAGTCTTCTCTTACCTCCTATCCCTCTGAATAAATTGCAATCTAATCAGTTTTAATTAGTTGTACTTGGACTTGTTTAAAATACATTGCCTTTCTTGGTTGATAAACTTAAATAAGTTTCATTTGCTCTGTGATATTTTCAGATGTAAGTACACATTTGCTATATAAATATGATATTTCTATCTCTTTGTTTCCCCAGCCATAACAAAGACATTTTAAACAAATATTTCTGTAGGACGTAAGATATTTTGCATCCTCAATAATGCAAACGTTAATGTGTTTGGCTGCCAACAACAACAACAACAACAAAATGTTACAAGTTTAAGTTCACATGCAGGTGCCTTGGAAGAAAGGTTTGGAAATCTGCTTCTCACAAAACATTAAAAACTTTGTTAGTGTTATTTTGAACTACATCTGAAAAAAGCTCATTGTTGTCTAGTCAAAATCAACTCATTGCTGGTCCTCTGTTAGATTTTTTTAAGACTGTGGGTGAGGAGATAGCCCATCTTTCTCCCATGGAGCAGCTGATAGATTTTCACTGGCAGAACACTGTCTTTAGATTAACTGTCAACTCTCTATAGACTATATACAACTAGAACTCTACACAAGCATAAGTAGTCCTCATAAGTCATAATCTGTTTAACACTAAATGGTTTATTATGCTTTTTAAAAATACCATTTTGCAGAATGAGTGACAGGATTCTGAATTTTAAAGGGTTAAATTCAGCAGGAGAGTTTCCTCTTTTGGCTTGATAATCATGCCTAGTCTCTGGAAAATAAAATTGGGAGTCTAAAATTGGAAGAGAAAACTGCATTGGTTGGTTTTGTATTCTAAATGTAACTGGATTTCTTTTGAAGACTTCTGTCTCTGTGTATGTATATGAGTATATCGATATGTATATACATGTTGGTCATGGTGATGTATGCCACTGTGTTGGAACTGAACCATAGCTGACCTTCCAGGAGGTTTTCAAAAGTAGTTTAATCGCACAGGAGGAGATTGCCTATCCTATCATGGAGCACCTAACAGATTTGAACCACATGGTTTGGAATTGCAGTGAAGCTTCTTGTTGTTGTTATGTGCCATTGAGTCTCCTATGACTCACAGCAACCCTATATTCAATAGCTCTGAAACCTGCGCCAGTCTCATCGCCTCTAACACACCTAATCCCATTGCCCTAGTTATTGTGCTGATCCATCTAATCTAGGTTCTTCCTTTTATGCGCTGTCGCCCCCGCCCTTCCAAGCATGGTGTCGTTCTCCAAGGACTGGCCCCTCTTTTCCATGTGCCCAAGTATGTGAGATAAAGCTTCAAAATCCTTTCCTCCAATGAGAAACTTGGTTTCACCTTTTCCTGGATGAACCTGATTGTTCTTCTGGTGGTCCATGGTCTGTTCAATGTTCTTCTCCAGCACCACATCTCAAAGGCATCAATTCTTCTTCTGTCCTGCTTAGTCATTATTCACTTCTCTGATGCATAGCAAGTAATTAAAAAGACCATAGCCTCTATCAGGTACACCGTAGTCTCTAGATTGGCATCATTGCTCTTTGGCACTTTAGAGGGGCTCTTGGCAGAAAACTTCCCTAATGCAATTCATGTTTCAATTTCCTGACTGCTGGTGCCAAGAGTGTTGATTGTGGAGCTGAGCGAGCTGAAATTGTTAACAACCTCAATTTCTTCTCCCATCCATTATGGTGCTGCCCATTGTACACACAAACACCCACATCCACACACCTACCCACAGCCCCCACATATGTATGTGTCTGTCTGTGCTATCGAGTTGATTATGACTAACAGTGACCCTGTGAATGACAAATTAGAACCTGTCCTAACCTGTGCTATCTTCATATTCTTTGCCACATCAAACATCAAAGTCCATTGTTACTGTCACCATGTCAATCACCTTTCCTAGCATACCTCATTCTGTGTCACTTGAACTCTTCCTTCACTACTATTTGTTCTTGTTCATACACTATTTGCTGAACTATTTAGATTTATTTTGATACAGTGACTCTGTATTTCATATCTCTTCTTTTTTTAATAACTTTTTTTAGTTTACATACAATAATTCATTTACTTTGTGTTTCATTCATGTATACTATTTTACAAAATCCTTCATTTTCATTGTGTTTCATGCAGTCAATCATATCCACTGTTGTTCATATACATTTCATACAATCAATCACTACTGATATATGCCTATTATCTCTCCATCTCTTCGAGTGTGCTTTAAATATTTCCCATTCTTTCAGATCCCTGCCCAATTCCCCACCAAACTTTTGTTATCTCAGTGATTTCCACCCAACTTTTTCGCTGTATCCTCTTCACTTCCCCTTTTAAATATTCACACACATCTAATAGTCATTGCATTTTTGCAATAATGGTTTTATACAGTATTTGTTCTTATGATACTGATTTAGTTTTCTCAGCGTAATGTTGCATAGTATTCCATTGTGTGGATGTATCACAATTTCTCAATTTATTCATTTGCTGATAGGTTTATTAGTCTGTTTGCATTTCCTTGCTATTATGAAAAATGCTGATGTGATATGTTATAGATATACTTATCTCCATTAATTCTCAGATTTAATTTCCTTGGAGTATATACCTAGCAATTGAATAGCTGGGTCAGACAGGATTTTCATTGTTCAGCTTTTTTTGTGGAAACACCAAACTGCCTTTCAGAGTGGTTGTACCATTTTACACTTCAACCAGGAATGGATGAGAGTTTCAATCTCTCCACATCCTCTCCAAAATTTATTGCCTGTTGTCCTGTTAGACTTTGTTACTTTCACTGCGGTGAGATGGTATATCATTGTAGTTTTTATTTCCATCTCCTTTTTTTGGCAATGACTTTGAGCATTTCTTCATGTCACTGTAGGCTGTCTGAATATATTTTTCATGAAGTTCTTTTCATGTCTTTTATCTATTTTGTGAGTGGGTTATGAGTCTGCCTTGTAGAGGCCCTATGGTATTCTGTAAACTTTTAGTCTGTAGGTTTTCTTTTTCACTCCATTGGAAAAGTTTTTGATGCATACAGGTACTAGGTTTTTAGAAGGTCCTTGTTGTTTTAGCCTAAAGGTGGCTATTTTGCAATTACCTCAGCCTCCTCTCTTCTCCAGTTGCCTTAACTATAGACACACAGGTTTTGCAAATCATCAAAAGCTGTGGGACTAGTGTATGCAAGAGAGTGTCTTCAACAGTTGGGGTCAAGACTTGAGGGAGATTAGAATAAGGCTCTGGTGAGAGCGAGACCCTGGTGATAGAGGTGGAGAGGTAATGGCATTGCTGTGAAAAAAAAACCCCACAAACAAAAACCTGGCAAAATATAATCAAAGGGGGTCTGAGATAAAGACCATAGTTAAATATTTTGTTGTTCTTGTTGGATGCTTAAAGGAGAAGCTGACCTACAAATGCTCTAAGGCAAACCTTGCTGGATTATTTGGATTTGACCGCTGAACTGAAACCAGGACTTTTACTAATAAGGAATTGTGTTTTTTTGTTAATTTGGCATGGGACTGCTAAACTAAACCTGGATTTGTCCTGTGAGATATTCTCTGTCTCTTCCATCCCCCAAGCTATTTCCCTAAGAAACCCCTCTCTTGATAGCACAACTGTGAGTAAAATCCATAAGTCAACAAAGAATAAACAAATCATTTGGTGCTAGTGTGGATCTAGATGCACCATGGGAATATGTTACCGGCTCTTCATCTGCTTTCTACTCTATGGTAATAAGGGACTATGCTATTTTCACTCTCTTGCCCTTTCAGAAAAATACTCATGAACCTGTGCCACATGTCCCATTTTCTGCTCTTTAGGCAGTCCCATTCATTGACTTTATACCCTCCTTTTGTCTTCTGGATTTATTTGCAAGCCTATTTGTCCTAGTGGCAAGAAGCTGCATTGCAATCCCAAAGGCACGTGTTTTGAGGCCACCAGCTGCTCCACAGAGGAAGGTTGGGCAATCTCTACTAACTGCCTCTCAGAACCTGCTGGAAGGTCAGCCATTGGTTGATCCTGACTCAACAGTACACAATAAAAACAATATTATACACCATAGGTTAGGGCTTCTAATTTTGGTCTCATTTTGTCTCTTATGATCCTTACGATTAGGAGCTTTCTCCCTAGGTCTCTAATCCACCTTGAGTTTATAGTTTGACATGTGGATCCTGTTTCAGTTTTAGGCAGGTAGGTATTCAGTTTTGCCAGCACCATTTGTTGAAGAGATTGTCATTTTCCCATTTAATAGATTTCTTTTCTTGTCAATTACCAATTCACCATAGTTGTTAAGTGGTTGTTAAGGTCTTAAGTGCTATCGAGTCATAGATGACTCAATAGTGACCCTATGAATGAAAGGCCTGAACACTTGAGTGACTTTCATCGTTTCTCCATGTTAGGTAGCTGGGTTAATTTCTAGGTTCTAGATTCTATTCCATTGGTTTGTGTGTCTGTAATTTTACCAATACTATGGAACTTTGGTTACTGCAACTTTCTAGGTTTTGAGATCAGGAGTGCTATGCTGCCCACTTAATTTTTATTTTTTCTGAAGAGCTCTACTTATTTGAGTTTTATTTTATTTCCAAATAAACTTTCTAATTGCTTTTTCTCTCTCTTTTAAAATTGAACTTAATTTCTGTATTGAGATTGCATTGAACAGTGGATTGCTGTTGGTAGGACTGTCTTTTTTACCTTGTTGACTCCTAGCCATTAATGGGGAATATTTTTTCATTTAGTTAGGTCTCATTGTTTCTTGTTCTGTAGTTTTCCTTGTAAAGATATTTTGAGTCTCAAGTTTATTCTGAAATATTTCGTCTTGTTGTTGATGATATTGCTATGTGCCATCAAGTCACCTGTGACTCGTAGAGACCCTATGCATGACAGCTCTGAACCCTGCTCTATCCTGAGCCAGTCTTACTGACTCCAACACACTTAACTCCTTGCACTGTGTCATTCCATCTCATCTGGGGGCTTCCTCTCCTGCACTGTCCCTCCACCCATCTAAGCATGATGTCCTTCTCCAATAACTTGTCTCTCTTGTCCTTGTGCCCAAAATATTTGAGACAGAGTTTCAAAATCTTTGCCTCAAAGGAGAAATTTGGTTTCGCCTTCTCCAAGACACATCTATTTCTTCTCTTGGCAGCCCATGTTATGTTAATGCTCTTCTCCAGCACCACAATTCAAAGACATTGATTCTTCTGTCCTTCAGAGTAATTTTCCAGCTCTCTGATGCATAGCAAGTAATTGCAAAGACCATGTCCTAGATCAGGTGCACCTTAGTCTCTACATTGCTCTTTAGCATTTTAAAGCAGTACCTGACCGTATATTTTCCCAATGCAGTTCATCTTTTGATTTCCTGATGGCTGGTGTCAAGAGTTGATTGTGGAGTTGAGCACCTGAAAATGTTAACAACTTTAATCTCTTTTCCCATCCATCATGGTGTTGCCAGTTGGCTCAGTGGTGATAATCTTTGTTTTTGTTTCATTTGCTTTGTTTTGTATGTCGATATGCAATCCATATTGAAGACTACAGTTCTTGACATTCTGCAACAAACACTTCACGCCCTCCTCAGTTTCAGCAAGCAAGGTTGTTATCATCTACATAATGTAGATGGTTTATGAGTTTTCCTCCAATTCTGATGCCACACTCCTAGCCCAGCCTCCCAAATGATGTATTCCACATACATATTGAAAATGTATTCAGACAGGACACATCCCTGACATACTCCTTTTCTAATTTTGAACCATGTAGTGCTTCTCTGTTGAAAATAGTGTTGTTTTCTTAGGCTATTTATCTATGTTTTCTTTGTTGTTATAGAGAAACCCCACTTTTTTTTTTTGTATATTGATGTTGTATCCTGCGACTGAACTAAATTGGTCTACTAAGTCTAACAGGGTTTTTTGTTGTTCTTGAGCCTTTGGGATTCTCTGCGTATCATATCATCTGTATTGGCAGAAGTTTCATCATCTCTTTGCCAATTTGGATGTCTTTTATAGTCGTATTTTGTTTTATTGTCTTAGCAAGGCAATACAATATGAATAGGAGTGACAAGAATGGACATCCTTGCCCAGTTCCTGTTTACAATTGGAATGCCTTCTGTCTTTTTGAATTGAGAATGATGTTATAGTCCCAAATCTCAGCTGGTACTGATAACCAACCTCATACCCTTCTCTCCAGTGGACTATCAGGAGGAAATTGCTCTTGTCTGGGCATATCAAGGCCCATGGAATAAATAAAGTCCAAACAATGAAGTCCCTAAGCTTCAGTTGGTGCTGATGGCCAACTTGTACACTCATCTCGTCTTCTGCAGCTAGCTATGAGGGAGCTCATCCTACATAAGCAGACAAAAGCCCAGGAAAGGGTCAAGGTCCCAGCGGTGTAGTTCTCTTACGTCAACTGTTGTTACTGGCTGACCCTCATACCTGTTTCCTCTCCTGCAGCTTGCTAGGAAAGAGCTGTTCCTTCCTGGGCAAAGTCCCAGGTAAATGGGAAGGTCTAAACAGTGCAGTCCTTAAATAATCTGTTGGTGGTAATTGCCAACCTGTGTCCCTCTGTCCTTTTCTGTGACTGGTCAGCAGGGAGCCATTCTCAATTGTTTCCTTTTTTTGAGTGTGGTTCGTCCAAACTCTACCACCTTCTATGAAATAGAGCAAGTTTTGTGGTTTGTAGGAAAGTACAATTCTCTGCTAAAAGTGAGTTGGGATGATGGGAAACATGAAATGGAGAATGTGCAAACCAAGAGCCTCCTCAATCTTCTTTTGACGGTTTCTATTCATTAAAGATTTTGCTCCTAACATTCCTCAGTATCTTAGCTCGAGGATTGTATTTGTTTTTCAGTTCTCTAAGTCTGAGAAATGTTGTATGAGTGCTTCCCTTTTTAGTCTCTAACTCGAGATTTTTATACTTTCCATTATAATACTTTGTTTTGTCTTATACCAGTAAGTTTTGGCTTTGTATTATAGATAAGTAGGTAGGTAGGTGGGGAGGAGAGAGAGAGAAGATATACAAAAGAGAGAGAATATATACAAAAGATATATATAAAAGATATACAGCACTAGAAATATATATAGTTTTGCTGTGTACAACCAAATCATAACCGACTTTTAGTTGTCCATCCAGCTCGTTATCAGATACAGTATATTTCATGAGAATAAAATGTCTCTATTTCTCCAAAGGAGCAGCTGCTGAATTAAAATTGCATGCATTTGAGTATGCAGTGTGACTACTTTCCATTGAAATGTAGATATAAAGATACAGAGATAGATTTAGATAAAAAGTGTGAATATATATTATATATATACACACACACATATATATATATATACACACACATATATACATATATATATGTTGTCATTGTTGATTGCCGTCAAGTGCAGTATGACTCATAGCGACTCTATGAGCAAAGTATCTTTTCCTTTCCCTATCTATCGTAATTTCTCCAAGTTCATGGAGTTTCCAGAGGCAGGTGGTTAAGGAAGTGGATGCCACTTCTGCTTCCAAACCTGTTTTACAACTGAGAGCTCTACCAAACACTGTCCACATTGGGAAACCATTCTGGTATTTGATATCCCAAAGGTACAAGGTTCAGCAACACAGCAAACCCAGGTTACTTCATACTGCACATTGACAAAGAGTGATGTACAAAGTAGAAGAGTGTTCCTCCAGATACAATAGCACTAGTTTAATTTAGTAATGGTTAAGTGTTTTCAAACTGAATATGACTGAGAGTATAAGTTTTGCCAAAAAAGACCTAAACTTTCTTTATGACTAACATAATTCTGTACGTTTATAAAGTTTAGAGAGTTTGTAGAGTTTCCAGAGGCGTCTAGATTAGGAAGTGGATGCCACTCCTGCTTCCCAGCATAAAGCAATCTGGAAGCTCATCCAAATATTGTACATAATGGGTAACCATTATGGCATGTGACAAAACTATGGAACAGTGTGTAGCATCACAGCAACACCAAATTATACATTTCAGCAAATAGACAAATGATTGCTTAATCATATAAGGAATATTCATTTGAAAATTACTAAATTTTTGAACAAATGTAATAGATTATTTACATGTTGTTCTTGTTATGTGCCGTCAAGTCACTTCCGACTTATAGTGACCCTGCGTACAACAGCCCTAAACCCTACTCTATCCTGTGTCAATTGCACTGCCTCCAACACACCCATCCTGATTACCCCAGTCACTGAATCAATCCACCTCATAGATGGTCTTCCCCTCCTGTGCCTGTGCTACACCTTCCCAGGTACGATATCCCTCTCCAAGGGCCGGGCCCTCCTTACAGCATGTCCAAAGTATGTCAGACAACGCCCCAGAATCTTTGCCTTGAAGGAGCAGCCCAATTTAACCCTCTCCAGGATGAATCTGTTTGTACTATGGACTGCTAAGAAAACATTCAATACTCTTCTCCAGCACTACAGCTCAAAGGCATCAATTCTTTTTTTCCTTCCTAGTCATTGTCCAACTTTCTGATGCATAACAAGCGATTGCAAAGACCATGACCTGTATCAGACACACCTTAGTCCCCAGAGTGACACCATTGCTCTTCAGTACTTTGGAGAGTTCCCTAACAGCAGACTTTTCCATCACAATATGTCTTTTAATTTCCTGGCTACTGGTGCCAAGAATGTTGACTGTGGAGCCAAACAGACTAAAATTGTTAAAAATCTCATCTCTTCACCATCCATCCTAATGCTGCCAATTGGTCCATTGGTGAGAATCTTTGTCTTCTTGATATTGAGCCTTAATCCATACTGAAGGCTGCAGTCCTTGACCCTCTGCAGCAAGCGCTTCAGGTCCTCCTCCGTTTTAGTAAGCAGAGTTGTATCATTTGCATAACGCAGATTGTTGAGAGATCTTCCACCAATCCTGATGCCACACTTCTCCTCACAGAGACCAGCCTCTCAGATAATCTGTTCTGCATACAGGTTGAACAGGCATGGAGATAGGACACATCCCTGTCGCACACGCTTCCCAATTTTGAGCCATACAGTGTTTCCTTGTTCTGTCCTGAGGACTGCCTCTTGGTGCAAGTATAGGTTTCACATTAGCACAATCAAGTGTTCTGGCAGTCCCATTCTTCTCAGAGTAGGATATTATTGATTATTGAGCTAGTTGAATCTAGAAAAAAAAAAGAAAACTAGCACAAATGCTCATCAACAAAGACATTGTAAAATAGTATATACTGTGAACACTGATTCAGTAAATATTGAGCCAATTTTTATCAAATCGGGAATATTCGAACACTCTGATCATGGAAATGTCCAAGAATGACAACAAAAGTCTCACTTGCAGCAAATAGGTGAATCATTTCCTTGCCAGGCTCCTGGCCTTACACAGTAGTCCTCTATTAAGAACAAAGAAAATAAATGAGATGAGTAGGAGATTGACTACACAGATTATACTGAAAAAATTTCCGGGGACACACATGAGAAATTAATTATTGTTGGGATTTTTGGATAGATAGGAATAAGCAAATTTGCTTTAGAAATATTAGCATGATTTTATTTTGGCCACAATTATAATTTGGTAAGGATAAAGGAGAATTATTGGAGAGAAAAATTATATACTTAATGCATGCAGGTATGTTTAAAGAGCTCTTAATTGGCTAAACAAAGTTAGGAAAACTATGGCCTATAGGTAAAATACTCTCTGTTGCCCTGTTTGGTAAGAGTTTCTATTTTAACACAGCTATGTGTATTTTTTACATGTCTATGACTATATTTTCATAATTTGGTACATTCAAATCTGCTAAGTCTAAAACAGTAATCATTTGCTCCTCTTCAAAAGAAGTTTGTTGATTTCTGGATGATGGCATAAGATATATATTGAAATAAGGGGAGAAATGAATTATGCCATACAAATCTCAAGCATTGTCAAGATGTAACTTGTTAGTTCTAATCCTCTGGCAAGTTTTTAGAGATTGTAAATTGCACAGAAGAAGATTGTAAATTTCACATAACTAAGTTTTGTGTTAGTATCATAACTATCAATTCTCTAGGTCATAAAATGTAGAACATATATTTCCATAGCCTTTGCATGTAGTTCCACCTGGATTTGGAAGTCATTTGTGCAAACTGTGAACCACATTTTTAAAAGAGAAGATAACTGCTCTTCATTTCTCCCTGCATGTTAGTTAGAAATGTTCTTTATAAGTAAAGCAAAGAATCATACTCTATTGACAAAATTTTGCATTGTAAGAGAAGGCTGTTCCATTTCTTTAATTGAACAGCTAATTGTGCCAAGTTTCCAACCAATGACCATATCAGATTTTGCCAATTGTCTACTACCTGTTTGAATCACTGCTAAATCAGGTTCCTAATGACTAGGGTCAGATTTTATGTTACAGAGCTTAAAGAAATTTCCTAGATATCCAACCCGTACAATGAGAAAGAAAGTTAGCTAACCACATCTTTCTTTCTTTTTTTATTTTTTTTCTTGTTTTATATAAACCATTTCCTGCAATTCCAGCTTATTACTCTGTACCTAGTATAATCTCTTGCACTGCTGTATATAGTATACTGTATTGTCTCCTGGAAGCTGTGAAGATAATACAACCTTCAAAATGTTTTCCTCTCTATCCTATAATGTCTGATAAGTATAATGTCTATACTTCATTCAAGATAATATGATTAAAACACATTGCTGTTCTATAAAATCTATAATGCTTATCTCTATACTAGTACAGAGAATGAAAGAAACTGCTTCCATAATGATTACACAAAGACAGGCCTTTATAGTGATTCTACTCTGTTACATACACGATCTGTTTTATTAGATGCCTTCAAGTCGAGGATCTCTATGAGGTGATAAATGGTAATAGATTAAGTTTGACTTATATATTTTAGGGAAAAATACAGCATAAGTAAAATGTCTTTGTTATTACATAACATAAAGTATGTGAAATCAATACAATTTTTCCACTGATATTGACCTTGATCATTTAGTTAAAGTAGTGCTTCCTAGACTTTCCAATGAAAAGTCACTTTCATTTTTCCACTTTCTAAGGCTTTTGGTGGCCAGTCTGGTGCTATTTCCAGTATGGGAAGATGAGCAGAATGGCTGGATTCTGCAACGGTGTATTTTCTGATTTAGAGTTCAGACTAGGGTATGGCTTTTGGTGGCAAGAGGCTATGAGCTGATTGGATTTGGCCTCATATTTTAAAAGGCTTTTGTCCACCAGTCTGGGGCTATTTCCAGGATGGGAAGATGAGCAGAACAACTGGATTCTACAAAGGTGTCTTTTCTGGTTTGGGGTTGAGACTAGGGTGTGGCTTTTTCTCACAATAAGGTATGAACTAATTGGATTTGGCCTCATATATAAAAAAGGCTTTTGGGCCCTGGGGCCTGAGACCATGGGGCCTTGTTTTTTGGATCTACTGAATAAAATAGGCTTGGAAGCAGGAGTGGCATCCACTTAAAAAAAAAAAAGTTTGCTTCCTGAAACTCTATGAACTTGGAGAGTTTTGTGTATAAGATTGTCACTATGAGTGGTCTAAAACTCTACAGCACTTAACAACAACAACAATTCTTTTAGAAGGGAAATGGGAATTTTCCTCATGAAATGGAATCTTTAAAGAACAAACAAAACCCAACCATGAATCTTTATGATTTTTTTAATCAGAAGAAATTATTTTGAAATGTAATTATGGAGTAAAAATCTTCAGAAAAGGATATGAAATCAATAAAATTTTCCTTAGCAAAACCATACAGTAAAGCACTCACCAACAAGTAACCCTGATTGAAAGGAAATTAAAGCATGGGTAACTTGAATTTTATTTAAATGACTGAGGAAGTCAAATGCAAGTCATTAAAAATTATACATACTGATGTAAATGAAGAAAAGTGTGAACTAAGTAGAACAGATTAGCTGAGATTTTAGTAAGTTTTAATAAAAACCCTTCCAAATAATTTAATATGTAGTAATATGTTATCATTTCAAACCAAGTAAATTTTGTTGCTGTTGTTGTTAATGTGCCATTGAGTCACTTCTGACTCATACCGACCCTATGTACTACGGCCCTGAAACCTGCTCTAGCCTGTGCCAATTTTACTGTCTCTTAACACACCTACCCTCATTACCCCAGTCACTGTATCAATTCATCTCATCAATGGTCTCCCTCTCTTTCTCCATCCCTCCACCCTTCTAAGCATGATGTTCTTCTCCAAGGACCAGTCCCTCCTTGCAACATGCCCAAAGTATGTCACACAAAACTTCAGAATCCTTAACTCCAAGGAGCAGCCTGTTTCACCCTCTCTAGGATGAATGTATTTGTTTTCCTGGCTGTCCATGGTATATTCAACACTCTTCTCCAGAACCACAACTCAAAGGCATCAATTCTCTTTCTATCATTCCTAGTCACTGTCCAACTCTCTGATGCATAGCAAGAAATTACAAAGACTATGGCCTGGATCAGGTACTACTTAGTCACCAGACTGGCATCATTGCTTTTCAGTACTCGGGAAGGTTCCTGACAGCCAACTTTCCCAATGCAATTTGTCTCTTATTTTCCTGCCGGCTGGTACTAAAAATGCTGATCATGGAGCCAAGCAAACTAAAGCTGTTAACAATCTCAATGCCTTTACTATCCATCACTATGCTGCCAATTGGCCCAGTGGTGATAATCTTGCAGTCCTTCTCCTTCTGTATCAAGCACTTCAGGTCCTCCTCAGTTTCAGCAAGCATGGTTGTGTCATCTCCATAACACAGTTTGTTGATGAATCTTCCTCCAGTTCTGATGCCACATTCCTTGTTATATAGCCAAGCCTCCCAATTATTTGTTATGCAAATAGATTGAAAAGCTATGGAGACAGAATATATCCCTGGCATACACCCTTCCCAATTTTGAACCATGTCATGTATCCTTGCTCTGTTCTCACAACTACCTCCTAGTGGTGGTGGTGTTATGTGCCATCGAGTCACTTGAGACTCAAATATATGTGTGTGTGTGTGTGTGTGTGTGTGTGTGTGTGTGTGTATATGTATATATATTTATAATTTCTAAGTTACAAAAGTGTCAATTCATCAAGTAGACATATTACTCTTAATTGTCTATGTGAAATATAACATTACTTTAAAAATTGTTAAGAGAAGTTATTACTTGAAAAGGAACAACATGCTTGGAAAGATGGAAGATAGGTGAGAAAGAAAGACTGTTAATGAGATGGATTAACACAGTGAGTACATCAATTTTGAGGATGGCAATGGACAGGGCAAAGTTCAAATGTGCTGTTTTTTTAGTGATGTTATGAGTTCTACTTGACAGGACCTAACAGCAATAACAACAAATATGAAGAAAATTCCCTAAAGGAAAAGATTAATCATAGAATCAAAATTATGATGTTGTTGTTTTGTGCCATTGAGTTGGAACCAACTCATAGCTGACCCTCCACTGGGTTTTCAGAGATAGTGAATCTCTCAGGAGATTTTCCATTGTTCTCCCACAGAATCCCAGGGGGGTTTCACTACATGCCTTTGTGATTGGAACACAGTTTTTTTACCTGTAGTCCACCAGCACTCCCACAAAACCATAACAGGAGATAATAACAATTTTAAAAAAAATTCAAGAATCTGGAAACAGAAACCTGAATATTTTGTTTCTCATATGTTTAAAGGGTTATCTTAAAAAATGTGCCAATGTACATATTTTCAAAGTTTTCTTTGTTGTTGATATAAATGGTTTTTTATTGCAAAATTGTGAGTTATGGTCAGAAACAAGGGCAAAAATGATCCTATTACAATGAATCAACTTTGTTATTGTTGCTGTTGTGTCAAATCAACTGTGACTCATAGCAACCCTGAAGCTCTGAAGCTACCCTATCCTGAGCCAATCTCACTGCTTCCGACACACCTAACCTCATTACTACAGGTCAATTCATCTCATCTAGGGTCTTCCTCCACCCTTCCAAACATGATGTCCTTCTTCAAGCATTGGTCCCACCTATCCACATACCCAAAGTATGTAGGATGGAATTTCAAAATCCCTACCTCATAGAGCAGATTGTTTTTACTTCTCTAGGACAAACTTGTTTGTTCTCTTGGAAGTCCATGTTATGTTCAAAACTCTTCTCCATCACCACTACTAAAAGACATTGATTCTTCTTCAATCACCTTGAGTCATTGTCTAGTTTTCTGATTCATAGCAAGTACTTGCAAAGACCCTGGCTTGGATCAAGTGCACCTTAGTTTCTAGACTGGCATTGTTGCTCTTCAGCATTCTGGAGAGATCCTGACAGTAGATTTTCCTAATGAAATTAATCTTTTGACTTCTTGACTGCTGATGTCAAGAGTGTTGATTGTGGAAACAAGCAAGCTAAAATTGTGAACAATCTCAACCTTTTCTCCTTCTGTCATGGTGCTACCAACTGGTCTGTGGTGATAATTTTGGGTGTTTGTGGTTTTTAAAAATTCTATTTTATCCTGATTTACATACAAATTTTATAAAGTTCATATGCATTGTTTTTCATATTGGATCTTTCCCTTTTCCTTTACCAATTCCTCCTTCCACCCATCAAACTGTGCAACACTATATTTAAGCCTCCCTCCCTTGGATGCTTGTACATGCTCTACAATAATGGTCTTATACAGTACTTGTCTTTGTGAGATTGAGTTTGTTCACTCAGCATAATGTTCTCCAGTCCCTCCCACGTTAGGTAGTAATTTACAAAATCATTGCTCCTGTGTGCGGCATAGTATTCCATTGTGTGAATGTATCATATTTTCTCAATCTATTCCATTGTGGTTGACATCTGGGATGTTTCCATGTTCTTATGATGGTGCATTATACTGCTATGAATATTGGTTTATAAATCTCTGTGCCTCATTTCGCACTTTCTTAGGGTAATACATACACACACACACACACACACACACACACACACACACATACACACACACACATATATATAATTATACCTTGTATTTAAAAGACAGTAGGGCCCAAGGGTCTAGTGTTATTTTACTTTTGAGGAACATTTTTCTAAGTTGTAAAACACTCTTCTGTCAATTTGCAGCACTGAGGTAATCTGGGTTTGCTGTGATGCTGAACCTTGTGCCATTTTTCTACGTGGCACTGGTCTATGCATTGCAGTACAGAGGTAACTCGTGGTTGCCATGATACTAAACACTGTGACACTGACGTGCCAAATGTGATAATGGTTACCCATGGTGGACAGTGTTTGGTGCAGCTTCCCAGTTAAAACAAGCTTGGAAGCAGAAGTGACATCCACTTCCAAAATGGCTTGCCTCCAGAAACTATATGAACAGTGCCCAGGTCTTTTGTTCATAGGGTCACTATGAGTCGTCTACAACACGACAACACTTAACAACAACTATGTGTGTGTGTGTGTGTGTGTGTGTACATACACAAAATGCCTGAAGTCTTTCTATAATTATTGTTGTTTCTCCAAGTTCATAGAGTTTCCTTAGGCACGTGGTTTAGGAAGTGAATGTCACTTCTACTTCCCAACTTGAATGAATCTCGAATCTTGGAGCTCCACCAAACATCAAACATTGCCCAAGATGGGCAATGTTTATTATATTAGTGATATTGTTTGATAATTCCCCACTCTGTTGGATTGTTTTGGGAATAAGAATAAATATAGATCTCTTCCATTCAGTTAGGCATGTAGCTGTCCTTTAGCTTTCTTTTCTTTACTTCTCTATTTCTTAGTGAAGCCTAGTGAGCACATCCAGGGCCTCTTCTGTTTGCTGAAATAAGTCCATTAGCATTCCATCAATCCCTGAGTCCTTGATTTTTGCCAATTATTTCAGAGCAGTTGAACTATTTCCTTATCACCGCTGCCTTTTGGTCATATGCTACTTTCTGAAATGAGAGCTGGCCTTAAGTGTACCCTGAGGGGTACTTCTCAGCAGGACATTGCACTAACCACCCCCCAGCCTGATGATGCCTCCGATCAGGTCATGACAGGTGAGGGAGTGGGGGGCGGAGGGAGCCTGGGGGACAGGAGTCAGGGTCAGATCACTGCTGGCAGCCGTCCGGCGACTTGCGGTGACTGGGCCCCTGCCTTCCTCTAAGCCTGCGCACCTGCCCAGGCCTGCGTGGACGCCGTCCACCTGCCACTCGCAGCCCCGGTTTCCTGAGGATTAAAGGTCCGGGGCAGAGGTGCCGGCTGGCAGCCAGCTTCTCAGCTCAGCCTCTGTCATCTGCGGCTGCTTCGTGGGACAGTTTCATGCACAGCCCGCATGCCTTTGTTCTCTTCGGTCCTTTGTACCTCCCGCAGCGTGTTGGGACTCGCCCTTGTGCGACATGGAGCGATCCTGTGTCCCAGGTCTGCTGTGTCAGGCACAGGGGTGCGTCCTGCCAGCGGTTGTATTTATAAGCCACTCTTAGCTCACCTCGGCGCCAGCGCCGTGAGGGACAGTACGAATTCCGCAGTTTTTAAGTTACTAAAGTATTTAAGTTTAAAGATCAGCTTGGAGGGGAGGCCAGACTCCATCCCATCCCTCTGGATCCATCCAGATCTTCCACGTAGCTAGAGAAGGAAGGTGCTGTATTCTTGGGAAAGCAGCCCAGGAGCTATCAGATACCCCAAGGAGCCCGGCATTAAATGGTGAGGCTTGAACGCAGTGCAGTGTACACATATTTTGCCCAAATTCCTAAGCGGGGTCTGAACAGAGCATCTAGAAATAAATAGCATTATCTGGTCTGGAACTTTTTATTTTTATATGGAGAACCTGGAATGGCTCGAGTCAGCCGAGTCTTCCCCACAAGGAATTTGCCTTACTCCTTTGGAAAACCATGTGGAACCATCCAATTCTTTTTATAACAGTGATTTGTGTATTCCTCATTTTAATATATCTCTATTTTGTTTTTGTGATATATTTGGGTAAAAATGTTAAATGATTATGTAGCAAGTGCTACTAACCTTTAAAAATCATATGCATAAATTACTAGCTCATTAAAAATGCTGAGTAGATTATTCAAGAACTCTATGATGAAAATGTGGCAGTCATACATGAGGAAAACTTATCAGTAACGTGTGCTATGCAGAAGACACAATCTTGCTTGCTGAAAGTGAAGAGGACTTGCAGTACTTGTAGATCAAAGAATACAGCCTTCAATATGGTTTGTATCTCAACAGCATGAAAAAAAGAAATTCTTCCCACTTTCTTGGATCCACAGTCAATATCTTTGCTACTTGAAGTCAGGAAATCAGGAGACATATTGCATTGGGAAAGTCTGAATTTAAGGACTTCTCAAAATTAATGAGGTTCAATGATATCAGCTTGAGGACTGATTCAGGCCGTGGTCTTTTACCTTACTTGCTATGCATTTGGGAGCTAGACAATGAATAAAGATAACAGAAGAAGAATTGGTGCCTTTGAACTGTGATATTAGAGAATAGAACTGAATATCCCTTGGCCTGTCAAAAGACCAAACAAATTTTTCTTAGAAAAAGTGCAGCCAGAATGTTCCTTGGAGAAAAAGATGATAAATCTTCATCTCACATACTTCAGGCATGTTGTTAGGAAAAGCAACTCCTTTGTGAGAGACATAGTACTTGGAGAGGTGGAGGGTTAGTGAAAGTGAGGAAATCCTCAACCAGATTAATCGACTGAAATAGATTCAAGTATATTAAGTAGTGTTAAGATCGCACAGGATAGGACAGAATTCAGATATGTTGTTCATATTATTGATATAGGACATGACTTGATGGCACCTAACAATACCAACAATATTCAAAAATATTGTAACTTAAAAGAAAGTTTTGAGGTTTTCTTATAGATTATGTTATCTATAATTTTTATTCATAAATATAATTAAATATAACTGTTTTGAGCTTTTTCTGTGTATAACTGATTAACAAGTGACATTTAGCTAAACAGACAACTAAATACTAGATGTCTTTCTTATCATATATTAAATACTCCTTTAAATGAATCTATATTTAGAATTTCTCTTCTACATTCATGTGACTATTCTTAAATTAATCCTATTTTAAAACTTACTATCACTTATAAAATATCTGCCTGTGAAAGTAATCTCTTATTCTATTTCTTCTGTTCTACTTTGATTATTAGGATATATTATTATCATCACAGAAAACCTGTATAATTATATTGTCAAGCCAAAATGTTATTTAGGAATTTGACTGAAGTATAATTATACATATATTATGTACTCTGCCCTATTTTTAGGGAGCTCTGAAAGTGAAGTCTGTAGGGAGTTGTGCTGTTGCCTCATAGATAAATTTCTCGGAAATCTCCCACATAATTTACATACTTGGAAACCCAATGGAAGGTCAGCTTTGAGTTGGTTGACTCCATGGCAAATCTTTGAGTTTGCCTTATTTATGATTTTAATAAAAATATGTTTGTCATATTATTCTCATAACTCATCACTCTCATTGCTGTGAAGAGGGAAATGACTCACAGCTGGCCCTCCAAGTGGTTTTCAGAGTCTATAAATGGTATAGGAGGAAATAGCCCATATTACCTTCCTTGGAGTCACTGGTGTATTGGAACAAGCCTGAGAGGCACTGCCTTTGAGTTAACAGCACAATTCCCTATGGACTAGACCACCAGAGCTCCTCAATTCTTATACAGGGTATTAAATATTGAACTGAAATTGAAACTAATTTTACAATAAAAATACATTATTTATAATAATATTAGTAATTACAATGTATGGAGGGGCTTACTGGTAAGGAATGATATTCTTGGGCTGTTAACCCAAGAATACTTGGTTGGAATCCAGCTGCTCCACAGAAGAAAGATGGGCAATGAACTTCCTGTGTGACTTAATGTCTCTGAAAACCTATTGTAGGGTAAACGATACATTGGCCCCAACTCAACAGAACATAACAACAACAACAGGCCCTATATGATTCTTTCTAAATAACAATGTTGTTTTGTACCATCAAGTTAGAACACACCCATAGCTGACCCACAGGTAGATTTTCAGAGGCAGTTAATTGCACGGGTGAAGATTGCTCATCCTTCTCCCATGGAGTGTCCGGTGGCCCCAAACCATGTGCCTTTGGGATTTCAGCTCAGCTTCTTCTCACTAGGCCACCAGGGCTCTAAATAACAATAATAGTAATAAAAATTATTCTTTTTTATTATTACTCTTTTATACTAACTGTGTCCCAGTGTCACCTGTTGTATGCCAGTTTGTCATTCTATGGTGATTTCCTTGTTGCTTTGATACTGCAACAACTAGCAGGGTCACTTTAATGGATAGGAAACATCACAGAGTCCAGGTTAAGACAGAATAGAAAGAAGGAGCAGGAAATACACTTCTAAGAAACTGAGTACTTAAAGCCTTATAAACAGCAACAGAAAATTGTTTGATATAGTGTCAGAGATAAACTCCTCAGTTTGGAAGACATTAAAAAATACATCATCCTATCTATGCACCTAATGAAAGACCAGCAAAATACATAAAACAAACATTAACAAAACTGATAAAGGAAATAGAAAACACCACCATAGTGCTTGGAGACTTCAATATACCCATCTCAAGAAAAGATAAAACTACCAGGAAAAAGCAGAGAAAGCTCTAAGAAACAATGTTTATTGAAAAGTTTACCTATTTTTTAATTTTTTTATTATTAATTTCAATTAAAATTTACAGAGACTTTGGATTTCCATTCATTCATTGTTACACTTTTCTCCCCTCCCAGCCTTCTCCTCCCCCCCAGTACACTCCCTTCTTGGAAAGGTGAAAGAAAAATTCTTTCATTGTTTTGAAAAGTTCACTTTTATGAAGCTTTTTTAATTACTTTTATAAAAACTTTTGAAAAACAATTTTCTTAATTTACAGCCTTTCAAAGGCAACATGAATGCTTTTTCAAAAAAAATATTTTATACTGGTTAATTTACAAAATTTGTATATATTGTTTGTCACAGCAGATCTTTCCACTTTCCGTGACCCCTCCTCCCTCCACCCATCAAATTGTGTGACCCTACGATTAAGTTCACTTCCCACCTGCAATCTTACCCCTCTGCTCCCCTCTTCATAATCAGAATGGATTGAAAAAATTATGGTACATTCACATGATAGAATACTATGCAGCACACCAGAGCAAAGGTTTTGTAAATTACTAACTAACTTGGGAGAGACTGCAGAGCATTATGCTAAGAGAACTAACTGTGTCTCATAAAAACATGCATGCTTTTTGATATTTTACCTGTGTTCATTACATTAATGTCATAGTAAGAACTTGGACACACCTGTCATTGGTGATTTCAGTGCATTCCCCATTAGTTTAGTTTCTACAACTATTTGCAGGCTCAATGTTGGTTTCAAACTTTTATTCTATGATAGAACTTTGAGTCTATTTTATCCTATGACTTTTATTTGCATTGATAGTAGATAGTAGCTTTGATTCTGTGATCTTATATACATCAGAAAATAGATATTTTATAATTATGTTTAGTTAGACTATCAATTTCTGTCAATAATTTTCTGTAATTGCCTTTCTTTAAATAAAGTTGTACATTTTCCCCTTTTCTTTCTTAGCCCAACAAAATCACTGGAGTGTTAGAGCCTGGTTTTGAGGACCCTAATTAACTCTTCATCAATAATCAACATATGAAATCAATCTTTTTGTTCACTCTTAGCACAAAATACGCGTTACCATCATTGCTGCTGTATAATAATTTCTGCTTCTCTCAGATATTGCAGATGCCCTAAATCAGTTTTCAGCTTTTATAACAGTGACAATTTGGGGTTACCTCAAGGATATAATCTGTGTTTCTTTTGTTTTCATACAGATGACTAAATATTTTAATGACAGCGTGAGTATATAGGACACAACACACACTCATGAAAAAGAATTTCTGTGGATTTAGACCAAAAAAAGAAAACTCACTTTTTACCACATAGCCTTTTTATAAAATTATGACCTCAAGATTCAAGAGATGGTTTATTTTTTAATGTGTTGTGTTTATTTCAAGAGGGTTTAGAATCCTAGTGTTAATTACAAATGCATGTGTCTTTTGTTTACTGGTAACATATGCTCTATGGTTGCAATCCATGTCACACAGTGGGCTTCACTCACATAAAGCAGATGCTATTTGGAAGAAAAGGGGCATGGATTTATTTTTAATGATGAAAATACTCAACTCTTTCAAGAAGTACAGTCCTGGAGCTGAATCGAATATTTGATTTTCCACTAAACTACAAAATGAAAGCCATTTTTAACAACTGCAGTAGTTAGAACCAACTCAACAAGGACTTTAGGAGGACTTTGGGAGGACTTTGTTATTATTATCTAAAGTTGAATTTAAAATCACTTAACTTGCTACCTTAGGTGCTTTATCTATTGATTGGGCATCAATATTTAATCCTCTATTCTGAAAAAATTGCAATATAATATGCCATCTTCAGTACTTTAAAAATCCACTTCTGGTGTCTATATATGGAATATAACTTTTAAGATATTGCTTTTTTAGATAAAGGATTTTTGCTAAGATGTATTTTATGTCAAGCGTTATTTTGGAACTACATATTGGTTTAACTTTTTTTCCCTTGGTTTCTTATTTTAGCATCTGTGTTCATAAAGATCCAAATACTTTTTGCCCTTCTCAAAGCATTACTATGTATCTGTCCTCTGGTGTTTTAGCACAATGTCACAACAATGGGCTGAATCACTGACATTCTAATCGCTGCTGGCATTAGGATGTAGTCTCATATAACCAGTAGAGTAGATAAAAAAATGGTCATATTTATTGCTATTAAATTATGAGTGTTTTTCAATATATAAATAGTTGACAATATATTTAAGACAAGTTGTTCATATTACTTAATCAAAAGACTTATTTGTACCTGTTTTCTTAATGCTAATGTGAGTCTCCACTTTATTTATCAAAACAATCAAAAAACAATCATCTGCCAGTGGGTTGACCCTGACTCATGGTGACCCCATATGTATCCTAATAGAACTGTGTTCCAAAGGATTTACAATAGCTGATTTCTCTAATCATCACAACTCACTTAATAGTAGAGTCCTGACCTCTAATATTTTGCCTTGCAGCTTAGCATATTACATGTTTGGACCACTGAAGAACTCTGTGGTCTTTATAAAGAGGGTTTATTTTTAGCAAGTAACTTGGATAGCAATCATGCCATCAAGTAGAAAAATAATACCATAATATCTAGGCTACACTATAAAAGGATACAATTCAGTGATAAGAACTATGAAAATACACTTCCTTTCTCTCAATGAAGAAGGGAATCTCAGGAGTTGTCTCAACCTAAACTATTATACTCATCATAGTCTTATGTATTTTCTGCTAATTCAATTTTAAGAAACTTAGTCTCTGATTTCTATTTTTATAATATGCTAATGCCATCTCAGGAATAGTTTTGAGGCCTTGACTCATTAGTAATGAGTCAAGACTAGATGAGCTATAGAAGGATATTAAGATTATCATCCATGAAGAATGCAAAAGTTCACTACAAAGACAGGATGAAGAAAAGACCAAAGTGGAAGATTATCTGACAGAGATTGAAAACCATACATGGTGAAAATAGGTACCTTAAAGTAAAATGCTTTTCACTTATGACCTGTTTATAAATGGTCTGAATATCTTTTACTTTGCAATTGGAGCTGCTGTTGTAGTTGTTGTATGATGTTGAATTGGTTCTGACTTATAATGGCTCATGCCATAAGTAAAACTCTTTGATGGTGTATGCAGGTTATAGTTTTTATGGAAGAAAATTGTCAAATGTTTTAATCCATAGAGACATTCATTGAGTTCTTACTGTCAGTGTTTATGCTGTCAGCTAAGACTATACCTCCCATATCATTAGGGATCTTGCCTCTTAGATTGTTGTTGTTCTATGTTCCACTGGATCCACTACAACTCACAGTGACCCTAACCTGTACCAACTCCATAATTTCTGATGTGCTTGTCATACTCACTGTATCAATCCATTTTGCTGAGAGGCTTCCTCTTTTTCTCTGATCTTCTACCTTTCCCAGCAAGATGTCTTTCTCAAAGAACTAGTATCTTCTGAAAATATACCCAAAGTATGTGAGATGAAGTTTTTCTACTATTCAAAATCTCTATGAGGAGCTGAGGAACACCTACATATAATAAAAGAACCTCAGATTTGACGGTGCACAAAAATGAGAAATAGGAAGAACCAGGAGCAATAGTAAGTATGGTGACATTCTGTGGGTGTTCTGAGAATAAAAAGAAATGACGCATTTGGTAACTTCTGCAGTCGGCCTCAGAGATTCCAGGACTAATTCGGTGCTGTGGAAAAGAGCTTGCTCCCAATATCAACAGGTGACCAACCATGAGGACTTGCCCATTACAATAGAGGATCCTTATAAGGAACCTCTTAAAAATGTATGTTGGGTGGAAAACATGTAGATTATAAAAATGTACAGCTTTTGTCCCAGTTTATTTCTCTATTTACTGGATGCATATATGGAAGGCACATAGCAGGTCTTTGTGGGAAGAAACTAAAAGGAATCACGAAAACAATTAAAAGGGTTCAAAAATTGGGATTTATGTCAGTTACACACAGATTCTGCATATCTCAAAGATCCTAAAGTTTGTAATATCAGATATCGGGAATAAATTATATAAGACCAATAAATGATTGTGTTGTCAAAAAAAGAGAAATAGTTGCTGATATTCATAAATAATTAAAATATTCAATGTTCATATATAATTAAAATATGCAATGTACAAAGTATGAGCCTAGGAATATTGGGGGTTTAAAAAAATGAAATGGAACACAGTAAGAGCAACATCCTAGGCACTAGTGAGCCAAGATAGACTATTATTGGCCATTTTGGCTCAGATTATTTCAGACTATCTATTATAATATCTTATTCTGGAAATGGTAAATTGAAGAGGAATGGTATTGCATTCATCATCAAAAAGAATATGTCAAGATGTATCCTGAAGTTCAATAATGATCGATAGAATATTGACCGTATACATACAAGGAAGACCTGTTAATACAACTATTATTCAAACATACACACCAATCTCTAGAATCAAAGATGAAGAAATTGAGGACTAACTATAACTGTGGGCTTGAGGATGTCAGAGATAGTCAGGATGGTGAAGGATAGGGCTGGGTTCAAATCCTCTGTTTATAAGGTCATTATGAGTCATAATTGAATCAATAGATACTCAACAACAACAATAACAAAACAACTATCTCTTTCAGTCTGAAATTGGTCAAACATGTTTTGATAATATTGAGTTATTGTAGTACAAATTTTAGAAAGAAAGGAGTAGTAGTTAGAAAACACAAACCTGATGATAGAAATAAAACTGGATAGCAAATGATGTAATTTTGTACAATTTTTCCCTCTTTGGTTAGTTATCTGCAAGGATTCTGAGGCTCCGTCTAACATACTTTAGACATGTTGTAAGGAGGGACAGGTCCTTGGAGAGGGACATCATGCTTGGGAGGGTGGAGGGACAGCGCAGGAGGGGAAGGCCCTCTATGAGGTGGATTGATTCAGTGACTGGGGTAATTGGGATGGGTGTGTCAGAGACAGTGCAATTGGCTGAGGACAGATCAGAGTTTAGGGCTGTTGTACATAGGACCGCTATGAGTCGCAAGAAACTCGATGGCACATAACAACAACAACAACAAACAATATGAATATATTATGTACATGCCAACCATAGATAATTTGGCTTGGAGAGTTGAATGTGTTGGAAATAGTGCATTGACAAAAGATATTGTCTTTGCTTATTGATTTTTGTAACAGTTGTCAGCAAATGGATAGCTTATAAAAAGTTAAACTGGTGAACATTGAGTTTTACAACAATGACAAAAGCAAAGCAAACAAAATCAAAAGCAAACTGAGTAGTTGCTGAGGCTGAGGATGTACACCCTCAACTTCATGAGATTTGGTTTCTTGGTTTTATTTCCTATTTTGATTTATATTTCTGGAATTTGAAGACATCGTGTTTCTTCAAGGCACAACAATTGGTTCTGAAACAACAGAGAAAGGAGAAAGGAATAAAGGAAGATATGGAAAGTGTGACAAATTGTTTCTGTGAACTACCTCTTGTTTAGAGACTACAAGAAACAATATCATTAATTTTTCACATTTGTGTGCATTACTGATTTTTTTCACTGAGAAAAAAACCCTCATTGCTTTGCTTCAACATGTCTTTCTTTTTCTTTCTTGATTACTTTAATCACATTTCCCCCCAACTATTATCTTGTTTATTGATATCTTTTGCTTTCAGATTTAGTCTATTACAAGTAAAGATACTATAAACCCTCAAACATGTGTTTATGCAAACATGTTTTTTTGTCTCTTGGGTAAATATATAGGGATGTGATTTCTGAGCCACATGGTAAAGTTAGGTTTCACTTATTTGAAAATATTTACACTACTAACAATCACACCAGTCCCATGTGATCACCCCATTTGTTCTTTAGTAGGATCAAAAACTCAAATCAAACACACTGCTATCCTGTAGATTGCAAACAGCAGCACTCTACTATGGGTTTTGAAGGTAGTAAATGTAAACTTCTGACCTTTCTGTCAGTAAGAAAATAGGTAAAGAATTCATGACATTACCAGTGCTCCTTTTAAAAAGAACGTAAGTTCTAAGTTTTGGTTAAGATCAACTTTTCAAATTCTATAGGTCTCATGCATTTTATACTATATTTATATTTTGTTTTCTATTTTCCCCCATTCCAATGCTGTAAAATTTTTCTCTTTTGCTCCATTATGTTCAGGAGAAATAATAGGTGAGCTATAGATATAGTTTATATTTTTAGAGGCCACATTAAAAAAGAAACAGGGAAAATGAATTTTAATAATTTAACATATGGTGAATATA
>NW_006399823.1:4722325-4728632 GCF_000299155.1 Elephantulus edwardii | reverse complement strand
TTTAATATTGCCCAATATAAATGCTAAAAATACAATTTTTCCACAAAAATACTAGTGTAGTGGGTTGATTATTTTAAGCATCTTCTCTAGTCCATTTACTTTGTTTTCTACCATATAGCTGAGTAGGAATATAGTACTGATGGGAAAGGGGTAAATAGCACCTTTTGGTTGGAAACATTGAAAATAAGGCATTTGGTAGACTACTAAATAAGACATATATCAACTTTGCCATCCTTCAGTGTTTTAATCAAATGTATTTACAGGGAGAATAGTTGAATCTCGCTTCCAGTAGGAAAGAAAAAAAAATCTCCAAAAATGCAATATGAATCTGTAGGGATTATAAAGATCTCTGTGCAATAAGCAGAAAAGAATCAAACTTGTTCCAAGACTAGGAGAAGAAGTCATAAATGACAACACTAAAAGAGCTTCTCAGATAGAAAGAAATGAAAAACAAATTCAAGCTTTGAACTGCAAAATTGAGAGATTCTACAGGGAAAATCTTAATTGATGCAGGAAGCATCAAAATAAGATGAAAATAACATATAGAGTCACTGTTCCATAAAGAATTGGTTGATACTGAAACATAGCAGGAATAAGCATTTAATCAAGAGGTAATGGTAGTGAAGGAAGTAGTCCAAACCGCACTGAAGGCCTTGGCAAACACATAGCTCAGGAAATTTGGGATACCAATTGACATGTTTAAACAAACAGATGAAGACCTGAACTTGTTTACTAGTTTGCTAAGAAATTCAAATGGTAGCTACCTGTCCAGTTGACTGGAAGAAATCTATATTTTTTCCCATTCCTAAAAAAAGATGATCCAAAAGAATGTGACATTGTTGAACAATATAATCAGTATCACAAACAAGTAAAAATTTCCTGAATATGTTGAAATGCAGCTGGAACAAAACCTAGAGAGCTATTAGAAATTTAAGTTGGATTCAGAAGAGATCATGGAAAAAGGATTCCATTGCTGATGTCAGACGGATCTTGATTGAAAGTAGAGGTATCAGAAAGATGCTTGATTGTATTTTACTGGCTACATAAAGGTACTTGACAGTGTGGAACAATGAATGAAATTTTTTAAGAGAAAAGTGAACTGCGGGTGGGGGTAGGGAGAAAAGTGAAATGAAAATGTGCAACAATGAATGAATGGAAATCCAAGTTTTCTGTAATCTTTCATTAAAATAATAATAAGATACTATAAAACATACAAAAATAAAGTATTGAGGAGAATAGATATTCCAGAACATTTAGTTGTGTTTATGCAAAACTTAAACCAAGAAATAGTTGTCTGAATAGAACAAGGAAATATTGCATGGTTTAAAATCAGGAAAGGTATGAATCAGGGTTCTATTTTCTCTCCTTATTTATTCAGTCTGTTTGCTGAGCAAGTCATTCAAGAAACCTGTCAATTTAAAGAAAAACATGCCATCATGGTAAGAGGAAGACTTATAAACAGCCTTTTATGCAAATGACCCAGTCTTGTTTTCAGAAAATAAAAACTTAAAATACTTGCTGCAAAAGATCAAAGATGATAGCCTTCAAAATGGGTTACACCCCAACATTGAGAAAGCAAATATGTTCCTTATTGAATCAACAACTATTATGATGATAGATGGAGAAAAGATTGAAGTTGTCAACAATTTCATTTTACTTGGATCCACAGTCAAAATCTGTGATAAGAATAGTAAAGAAATTTAAAAAAATAAAGGGTAACATTTGGGAAATCCACTGTCAAAGACTTTTCCAAAGATCTAAAGAGCAGAGATGCTAAAGACTAAGATACTTCTGATCCAAACCATTATATTTTTCAATGCCTTCTTAGGTATGCATTTGAAAGTTGGACAAAGAAAAATGGTGGGAGAAGGATCAGGACATTTGAATTGTAGTGTTGGCAAAAGAGTATTTAAAATCCACTGGGCTGCCAAAACAACCAGCAAATCTTTCTTATGTAGCCACCGTGCTCCTTGGGGACTGAGATGGTGAAACTTTAACTCCCATACTTGGGATATATTTTCAGGTAGGTCCAGCCCTTGTTTCAAACATGCTGGAAAAATGAAATGACACATCTAGTTGGGATGACATGTTCAATGGGCTTTTGTGTAATGAATATTGTGAAGATGTCTCAGGATAGAGCAATGTTCTGGTCTATTATTCTTAGGGCGTCTATTTGCTATGAGTCATAGTTGACCTAAGAGCATATAATACTGTCAACAATATTGTGTTTTAATACTGATTTAAAGCTGTAAAATGTAAGGTTAAAGAGTCTGGGGGTATGCCTGAGATGTTTACTAACTGAATAATTATATCTTGTTATTAATATGAGCTGTAACCCCTTAATATTCCTATAAACTCCATATCCATGCATATTAACTTTGATTTCTGTACGTTCATTCACTTGATTAGGGGACACAGTAACATAGCAGCAAGAGCCTTGGAAGAAATGACTGGTGTTAGATTTGATAGAAGTACCTGTGAGGTGGAGGGGAGGTACCGTTCCAATATCATTGGAATTGCTTTTTTTAATTAAATTTTATTAACTTTAATGAATATTTACAGAGATTTGGGGTTTCCATTCATTCATTGTTGCACTATTTTCTCTATCCTCCCCCCGAGTTTGTTCCTCTTTTTTTCCCCCCTTTAAAATCTGTTTTAATTGTCCCATTATGACAGTGCTTGTCAAAGCCAGTTCTGATGGGAATTGCTTTTGTGAGAAGATGTTTTAGATAGGGCCTGTTGCCCTTTGTGGAGTCAGAGGAGGTCAGACTCAACTGCCCTTATACCCTCTACACTCTTTTTACAAATATGTATTTCCAGAATGATTTGACTGAAAGATTATACATTCCTCATTTAATTAATTTCCTTACCTGGTAGAAACAATAAGCATAAATACATCTGTGGACCTATTTCTAAACACCAGCTTTTTCCCCCTCTCTTTTCCTAGATTTCTGCCATATACATTGGGTTGAATACTGCAGTTTATAGCAAGTTTGAAATAAAATTATTCAGCACTTTAAGTTTGTTCTTCCAATTATTTTAAGCCCTTTTGAAGCTAAAATCTAATTTCCATTTAAGTGAAGGACAGTAAAAATTTGGAATTGAATTTATTTCTAAGTTAATTTGCACAGAATTGGTAACTTGAATATTCTGATTACACTGAATATGTTCAGGAAGTACCATGTGAACAAAGGCCAAGGATAAAGAAGGGTGAAGTTCAAGCTGCACTGAGGACGTCAGTAAAAAATAAGGCCACAGGAATCTATGGAATACTGTTGGAATTGATGAAATATTGGTTACATGTTTCAACAAACAGATGCAGCCCTGGATATGATCTCCACTTCATACCAGGAAAATTTGTAGGACTACTACCTGGTCACCTAATCCGGAAGGGGCTACGGATTCATCCATTACCAAGAAAATGTATTCAACAGAATGCAGAGATTATTGCACAATATCATTAATATCTTCTGCTAGTAAAATATTATTGAAGAACATTCAAAAGTAGCTGGAACACTACACTGACACATAAGTACCAGAAGTTCAAGATAGCTTTAGGAAAGACCACAATGCCAGGGATATCATTGCTAATGTCAGATAGACACTTGCTGAAAGCAAAGAATAACAGAATGATCTTTATTTGTATTTTATTGACTATACAAATGCATTTGACTATATAGTCATAACAAATTAGAGCTAACATCGAGAAGAGTGAGAGTCCCAGAGCACTTACTTGTGCTCAAAAGGAATCTATACTTAAACAAAGAAGTTGTATGAACAGAACAAGGGACACTGCATAGTTTAAAATAAAAAATTGATGTTCATCAGGATTGTATTCTTTCTCCAAATCTGTTCAATCTTTATGCTGAGCAAATTATTCACAAAGATGAAATCTATGAAGAAGAATGTGGCATTAGGATTAGAGGAAGACTCATCAAAATCTGCATTATGCAGGTGACAAAACTTTGCTTGCTGAAAGTGAGGAGGCTATAAACACTTGCTGCAGAAGATCAAGAACTATAGCCTTTGGTATGGATTACATATCAACATCAAGAAAACAAAAGATTTTGCTAGATAATTGGAGAAAAAAATTGAAGCTGTCAATGATTTCAACTTCCTTGGATCATCAATCAATACCCTTGATACCATGGTCAAGAAATCATTGGGCAAGTCTGTTGTTAGGGACTTCTCCAAAATGCTGAAAAGCAATAAAGTCAGTTTAAAGACTAAGATACACTTGATTCAGGCAGTGATCTTCTCAATTACCTGCTACATATCAGAGAGCTAGAAAATGAATAGGGATGACAGAGGAAGACCTGATACCTTCGAATTGTGGCACTAGATAAGTGTACTGAATAGCCCATGGACTTCTAAAAGAACAAAGATGTCTTGGAAAAAGTGCAGGCAGAGTTCTTCTTGAACATAAAGATGTGAAGCTTTGTCTTTCATATTTTGGGTATGTAGATAGGTAAGGCTATTTGTTGAAAAGAGAAATCATGCTTGAAAAAATGGAGGGTCATAAATGGAGAAGAGACCTTCACCAAGATGTATTGAGAGGGTAACTTCAGAAGTGGGATCTAGTGTGTCAGAGGTGATGAGGACATCACAGGATGTAGCTGGGTCCAGGTCCATTGTTCATAAGATTACTATGGGTCATATCCAACAGCACCTATCATCAACAACAACACATAAATATATACTTTGCACAGATGTAATCAATCTGATTCCTTTCCTATGCATACCATTAGATGAAATCTGTATAGACTAAGTTTATGTTTCTTATAAAACATATTTGCATTGAATAAATTGTTGATTGTGCAAAATTCTATCATTCTATCTCCAGCTTCATTTCTGTTACCAAGCCCATGTTTTCCAACTACTGAGTCTTCTTCTCTGTTCCCAACTTTTTCATTCCAGTAACCCATTAATTTTAATGCATCTTGATTGCGTGTTTGATCAATTTTTGGCTTCCAAAGTTGTTAGAAACCTTCTATTTCCTCTTCTTTGGCTCTGGTTGTTGATGCATTTAACTGAATGATAGTGATATTCACTGGACTTCCTTGTATGCATATGGATATTATCCTGTCATTCACATTATTTTATTTCAACATGAACCTAGAAATGACTTTTTTAACTATGAAAGCAACCCCATTTTTCCTCGCTTTTTCATCTCCAGCATAGTAGGTCATATGATTGTCTGCCTCAAAATGTCCCATGCCAGTCCATATAATCTCATCAATACTTAGTATGTCAATATTTATGCATTCCATTTCTTCCTTAACAATATCTAATTTTCCTACATTCATGGTTCTCACATTCCATGTTCCAATCACTAGTGTCTACTTAAAACTCTTCCTCCTTTGTGATTCTGTACTTGAGGGCTCCACCTCAGTTTCTCTGTTAGTCCAAGTATGTTCTATTGTACACAGGTTTTGGAAGACCTGCTATTTCAGAAGTGGATGGCCAATCCTTCTTCCTCGTCTATCTTAATCTGAATTCTCAGATTTAGGACAGTATCTGACAGACAACTATTTTATAGGAAAGAGCAGATGAAAGTATTTCCCAGTTGTAGAAATAACCAATAGTTTCAGTGTTGTCTCTCCCTTGACACATGTATCTTGACCCACCCATTTCCCTGCTCCACTAGAATTCCCTCTATTACCTCCTTCTCCCTTCAACACCTATCTCCTGCTATTCAGTTCTTAATATGATAGCTTATGTCTCAAGATTTCTGGGCTTCTATGATTCCAAACACTTCAAACTGCTGCCAGTTTCTCAGTGTCCAGTACAAGAGGGATGTCTATATGCTTCATTGACTATACAAAAGTGTTTGACTGTGTCTGTGTGGATCACAATAAACTGTGTCTAACTCTGAGAAGAAGGGGAATCCCAGAATAGTTGATCATGCTAATGCTAAACTTATTCATGGACCAGAAGACTGTCATCATAACAGAGCAAGGAAACACTGAACACTCAAAATTGGGAGGGATATACACAAGGAATATGTCCTATCTCCATACCTCTTCAATCTATATGCAGAACTGATTATCTGGGAGGCTGGGCTCTATGGGGAGAAATGTGGCATCAGAATTGGAGTAAGACTCATCAACAATCTGCATTATGCAGATGACACAACCCTGCTTGCTGAAACTGAGGAGGACTTAAAGTGCTTGCTGTAGAAGGTCAAGGACTTCAGCCTTCCATTTGGACTGAGGCTCATTATCAAGAAAACAAAGATTCTCACCACTGGACCAATTGACAGCATTATAATGGATGGTGAAAAGATTGAGATTGTAAATAGCTTTAG
>NW_006399823.1:4720860-4721950 GCF_000299155.1 Elephantulus edwardii | reverse complement strand
GATGTCATACTTGAGAGGGTGGAGGGACAGTGCAGGAGAGGAAGCCCCTCGGTGAGATGGTTTGATTCAGTGACTGGGATAATGAGGGTAAGTGTGTCGGAGACATCAAGATTGTCACAAGATAAAACAGAGTTTAGGACTGTTATACATAGGGTTGCTATGAGTTGCGTGCAACTCGATGGCACATAACAACAACAACAATATGTACTGACTAGTGGTGAGAAGCTGTGCTGCAAATCCAAAGGCACATGGTTCATATCCAATAGCTGCTCTGCAGAAGAATAATGGATAATCTCCTCCCATGTAATCTGTCTATGAAAAACCACAAGAGGATCAACTAGAAGTCAGTTACTATTCGATAACGCATACTAACAACAATATATATGTAGAGGTCATTCATGAATATGTAATACTTTCTTAATATATCTTTTTTTATATATTCTGTGTAATGTTTTCTTTTGTTTCTTTTTGCTTATTCTGATTGTAAATGGTGAGATTTTAGAATTTCAGGAGCTTTATGCTTTTTTTTAGAATTTGACTATGAAGTCTATAGAATGAGAGATGCATGACCCCAGAAGTGAGGGACTTATAAGGGAAGGAAGCAAAAGAGCACATACCCATTACTAAGTCTGAAAGAAATGATGTCAGTACTAAGCACCATCAGAATTTAGGAGGGGGCTGGGACATCCCAACTGACAGTATTATTAGAGCTTCTGTGAGAAAAAGAGGTTTGAAATGTGCCCTACCGAAACAATTACAATATTGTCGTCAACTGGCTTTATTAATTTTTTCCTCCTAGACTTCCAAAAATCCCCCTTGCCTTGGATGATTTTTCTTCCATCTTCAGTATAAAAATACTTAGATGTTTTGTTAACAAATAAATGGAAAAACTTGTAGAGGATAGGTGAATTGAATTATTGGTTACTCCAAACTAGAATGCAGATCGCTCATAAGAATAGCAGAATAGAAAACACATGCCTAAGGAAGGGATTGGGTAAATAAAATTAAGAACATTAATTTAATTCTAAGTCATTACCTTTCAAAAAAGAAATGTAGAGGAATCTTCACAATGAGATAAACATAATTTTTA
>NW_006399823.1:4718404-4718871 GCF_000299155.1 Elephantulus edwardii | reverse complement strand
GTTCCAAAAAAAAACCCAAGCACCAAAAACCTTTGGAGGATTTGTCTTAGTTTATGTTTCTCCTTCTGGCTACAATATGCTATAAAGAGGTACAAGCATATAGCCATTTCCTGCAACATCAATTCCACATATAGATTTTGAAAAACACTAGTTATATCTTAAGGATGAGTTGGTGTGCGTACACATTTTAAGTGGAATAGAATAGAAGCTTTGCATGAATTAATGAGATGATCTCCAACTTATTTAAAATAGTGAAAACTATTGCTTCTACTTTTATTTTGGCTTGATCTTGTTATGTTTCTAAGGTTAATTTAAGGACATGTATTTAAGAGGCACTGGTACAGGTTTTTATTTTCTGAGTATATGAAGATATTGTTGTTGTTATGTGCTGTCAAGCTGTCTATGATTCATAGCAACCCTATGAATTATACCTCTGAATTCTGTCCTACTTGCAGCCAATCTCATTG
>NW_006399823.1:4712966-4717714 GCF_000299155.1 Elephantulus edwardii | reverse complement strand
CTGCATTGTTTCCTTGCTTTGTTCTGTTGACTGCTTCCTTGTTTAAGTATAGATTTTGCATGATCGCAATTGTAAGTGTTCTAGGATTCCCATTCTTCTCAATATTAACCACAATTTGTTGTTATCTGTACAGTCAAATGCCTTTGTATAGTCAATAAAACATAAACAGACATTCTTCTTATACTCTCTGCTTTCAGCCAAAATCTATTTGATGCTGACAATGATATCGCTAGAGCCATAGCCTTTTCTAAACCCAGTTTATACTTCTGACAATTCTCTGTTGATGTACTGTTCCAGTCATTTTTGCATAAGCTACAACAAGATTTGGCTTGTGTGATATTAATGATATTGTTTATTAATTTCAAATCTTTGTTGGATCAACTTTTCTGGGGACTGAGAATAAGTATGTATCTCTTTAAAGCAGTTGCCTAGGTAACTGTCTTCCAGAGTTCTTGGCACAATCTGGTGAGCACATCCAAGGCTACACCTGTTTGTTAAAATATAAAAGTAACTCCTAGTAAATAGAAACCTTAGCATTCATTCATTTTAGTGGTTAAATATTTATCTGCTAACTGTAAAGTGAAAGGTTTGCATCCACTTGAGACATAAAGTGGGAAACATCCAGGAATCTCTTGCCATAAAAATACTTTATCTCATTGCTCTTGAATCAGAACCAACTCATAATTTACCCTTCAGTGGGCTTTTAGAGGCATAAGAGAAGATTGCCCATATTTCTTCTGTGAAGGCACTAGTGAATTCTAATCAACTGAAAAAGGCTGCTTTAGGGATTAGCAGTGCAACTCCCTATCTGCTATCAAGCAATTAGCTGTCATATATTTGTTTGTTGTTTTTATGTGCTGTCTGTTGCCTGTGACTCTTAGCAACTCTCTGTAGAACAGCCCTAAGCACTGCTCTATAATGTGCCATCTTACTATCTCTGACACATCTACCCCATTACCTCAGTCAGGGAATCAATCCATTTCATTGAAGACCTTCTTCTCCCGAGCTTTCCCTCCACCCTCCCAAGCATGTTATCCCTCTCTAAGGACCAGTCCTTCCTAGCAACATGTCCAAAGTACGTCAGACAAAGTACAGAATCTTTGCTTTCAAGGAGCAGCCTTGTTTTATCCTCTTCAGGATGAACTTGTTTGTTCTCCTAGCAGTCCATGGTATATTCAATACTCTTTCTTCAGCACCACAGCTCAAAGACATTAATTCTCCTTCTATCATCTCTAGTCATTGTCCAGCCTTCTGATACTTAGCAAGTACTTGCAAAGACTATGGCCTGGGTCAGGTGCACTTTAGTTTCCAGACTGAAAGTTCTTCAGTACTTTGGAGGATCCTAATAGGTAAGGATTGACTTGGCCCTACACAGTAATATATATTTGTAGAAGATGTATGAAAGTTGAACTACAAAATATGTGCTTCTGAAAAATAGATGGGATCCTAGGATAGTGTACATGGTTAAGCATTTACTGGACTACTAATCACAATGTTGGCAATTTAAATTTATCCACAGATTCATTAGGAGATATTGTTGTTGTTAGGTGCTGTTGAGTCAAGTACGATTCATAGCAATCCTGTAAACAAAAGATTTGAACCCTGTTCTATGCCATCCCCATACTTCCTAACACATAAGAGCTCATTGCAGCAGTGATCATGTCAGTCCACCTGGTTGAGGGTCTTCTGTTCCCTGACCTTCCACCCTCCCCAGCATCATGTCCCTCTCCAAGGAGCAGACCCATCTAGCAACATGCTCAAAGTATGTGAGGTAAAGCCTTATCCTTGTTGCCTCCAAAGAGCACTCCAGTTGCATTCTCTCCAAGACATTTCTATTGTTCACATTGGCATCTATGGCATGTTCAGTGTTCTCCAGAATAACAGCTCAAGGGTGTCAATTATTTTTCTGTTATTCATTGTCCAACTCTCAGATGCATAGTAAGTGATCATAAAGGCTATAGCCTGAATCAGATACACCTTAATTCTCAAACTGACATTGTTACTCCTCAATAATTTGGTGAGGTCCCTAACTGCAGAGTTTCCCAGTGCAATACATAGCCTTATTTTCTTATAGCTGGTACCAGAAGTGTTACTTTTCAATCCAAACAAGATAAAGGTGTTGACAGTTTCAGTCTCCCCTCTATCCATCATGATATTACCTATCAGTCCAGTGGTAAGAATCTTTGTTTTCTTGGCATTGCAATGCAATCCATACCAAAGACTGTATTCCTTGACCTTCTGTAACAAGTGTTTCAGGACCTTCTCACTTTCAGCAAGCAGGTTGTGTCATCTGCATAACACAGGTTATTGATGAGTCTTCCTCTGATCCTAATGCTCCACTCCTCATCATAGAGTCCAGCTTCTCAGATAATTTGCTCAGCATACAGATTGACTATGTATGGAGAAAGAATACAACCTTGACATACTCCCTTCCCAATTTTAGACTATGCAGTGTTTCCCTGCTCTATTCACACAATAACGTTTTGATCCATAGGTTTTTGGTCCATAGGTTTACAAGTTTTGCATGAGCACAATCAAGTGCTCTGGGATTCCCATTCTCCTCAATGTCAGCCACAACTTGTTATGATCCCACAGTCAAATGCCTATGCATAGTCAACAAAGTACAAATAGACATTCTTCTGGTATTCCTTACTTTCAGTCAGGATTCATCTGATATCAGGAATGATATCCCTGGTGCCACAGCCTCTTCTAAATCCTGTTTGAATTTCTGATAATTTTCCATGTATGTACTGTGCTAAACTTTTTGTGAATGATCTTCAGCGGTATTTTCATGTGATATAAATGGTATTGTTTGATAGTTTCCACATTCAATTAGATCACCTTTCTTGAAAACAAATATGAACTTCTTCCAATCCATTACACTTTTCCCCCAAGGAAATTGTCACAATTTTTCCACCCATAAAGTCACAGGAAATAAATGAGTCTCTTATAAGATATATCACTGTCACATATTTATTCCCAGTTTGTGAATTCCCATTTTCCTTTTTATTCTATTGAAGAAATCTTTTTTAAGTGTGCAAAAAATTTATTTTTAGAATGCCTCATTCACCTTTTTTTTAATTACCTCCTGATTGTGGGTGATTCTTGTTCATT
Organism: Elephantulus edwardii; assembly: GCF_000299155.1. NCBI lineage: Eukaryota > Metazoa > Chordata > Mammalia > Macroscelidea > Macroscelididae > Elephantulus > Elephantulus edwardii. Next base: position 4,714,600 of record NW_006399823.1, on the reverse strand, counting down.
TCAAAGTATATTCATATCATAAATTGTGACTTTCAAATTTTTTCTTTTTTAAATTTCTCTGATAATTTTTATGGTGTTTGGGTTTACTCCTAGAGTTGATAAAAAACTTGAGTTGGTCTGATCTATGGTGTGAGGTATGGATCTTGCTTCAGTTTTTCTGCTGATGGATGTCTAGTTTTACCAGCACCACTTAATTTTTCCCCACTTTATTGATTGAGTCTTCTAGTAAAAGATCAGTTGACCATAGGTAGATAGGTATACCAGTGCATCAATAAGAAAAAAAGCAAACAACCTAATCTCAAAATGAGCAAACAATATGAACAGAAGCTTCACCAAAGAAAAAAGTCAGACGGCAAAAAAACATATTTCTAAAAAGCACTAGTTATTGGAAAGATGCAAATCAAAACAACAATGGGGAATTATCTCACCCCCTCAATAATATGAAAGTTCAACAAGATAGTAAACAACAAAAGCTGATGATGATATGGAGAGATCAGAACCATCATCTACTGCTATTGGGAATGTAAAACGGTTTAGCCACTCTGGAAGGAACTCTGATGCTTCCTTAAAATGTCTGATGGCCAACAGACACATAAAGAAAGACTCAAAATTACTGGCAATGAAAGAGATACAAATGAAAACCACAATGAGATACTATCTCATTCCAGTAGCAGTAGCAAAATTAAACAGGACAAAAAACAAATTTTAGGAGGGATATGGAGAGTTTGGGACTCTCATTCACTACTGGTGAGACTGTAAAATGGTATAATCACTCTGGAAGGGGGTATTATGGTTCCTTGAAAAGCTGAACATAGAAATTTCATATGACTCAGCTATGACACTGTTGGAAATATAACCTAAGGAAAATAGAACTGAGATACAAATGGAGATTTGTACACCAAAGTTCTTAGCTGTGTTATTCACAATAGCAAGAAAATGGCAACGGCTCAAATGGCCATCAACAAATGAATGGATTGAGAAATTATGGCACAGTCACAAAATAGAATACTATGTAGCACTAAGAGTAATGATTTTGTAAAATATTTTATGACATGGGAGATGCTAGAAAGCATTATGCTGAGTGAACTAACTCAGTCCCATAAGGACAAATACTGTATAAAATCATTATAGTAAAAATAGAAAAATAACTAGTAAGATATGCATTAAAAATCCAAAAGGGCTAGGGAAAAGGGGAGGGAAAGATGGTGGGGAGGGGAGAAAATCACTGGGAATACAAAGTTTGGTGAGTGGAGAGGTGGGTGAAGGAATTAGGAAAGATCCAATGGGAACATAAAAAGTTGAGTTCATAGTAGCCATAAATCAATGGTGATTAATTTTCTAAAACACAATGTACATGAGAGATTGTTTGAACCATAAAGTAAACGTATACTTTATACATTTATTTTTATATATGCGAAACACATTGTGCATGGTTGATATACAGTGGATATGGATTTTGTATGCAACCCAATATAAAATAAAGTGGAGAGAACCTAGCTGTCTCACTACTGAGAATACACCTGAGAGAAATCAGCTGTGATACAAACAGATGTATACATACCCATATTTTTTGTATCATTATTCACAATTGCAATGAAATGGAAGCATCTCAGGTGCTCATCAACAAACTAATG
>NW_006399823.1:4710036-4711196 GCF_000299155.1 Elephantulus edwardii | reverse complement strand
TCTTTAGAGAGGGACATCATGCTGGGTAGAGTGGAGGGACAGCGCAGGAGGGGAAGACCCTCTATGAGGTGGATTCATTCAGTGACTGGGGTACTCGGGATGGGTTCATCAGAGGCAATGAGATTGGCACAGGATAGAGCATGGTTTAGGGCTGTTGTATATAGGGGCACTATGAGTCGCAAATGACTCAACGGCACATAACAACAACAACAACATTATTAAACTACCTTTTCCAAAGCACACTTTGGTGACTAAAGTAGTATGAAGCAGCAAGTACAGTCTATCCCACTCAAATTTCAAAACCATCTCAAGAACAGGTTTGAGGCCTTGACCACCAATGAGCGTAGATCAAATGAGCTCTGGGAGGATATCAAGAAAATCGTCCATAAAGAATGCAAAAATCATTAAAAAGACTGAAGAAGAAGAAAAGACCAAGATGGATGTCAGATGAGATTCTGAATATTGCATTAGAGCACCGAGAAGCCAAAGCTAAAGGAAGAAACCAAGAAATCAAAGAGCTAAACAGAAAATTTCAAAAGGCAGATCAGGACGATAAAGCAAGATACTATAATGAAATGTGCAGAGAGCTGGAGTCAAAATCAAAAGGGTCGAACTCACTCAGCGTTTCTTAAGCTGAAGGAGCTGAAAAACAAATTCAAGCCACGGATGGCAATACTTAAGGATACCTTGGGTAGAATGTTAAATGATCCAGGAAGTATCAAGAGAAGATGGAAAGAATACGCAGAGTCACTGTGTATCAGAAGGAATTGGCTGACACAGAAGAATTTCACGAAATGACATATGAGCAAGAGCCGATGGTGATGAAGGAGGAACTTCAAATTTCTCTGAAGGAATTGGCAAAAAACAAGACTCCAGGAGTTGACGGCATACCAATTGACATATTTCAACAGACGCTGGCCTGGGTGTGCTCACTTAGTTGTGCCAAGAAATCTGGGCCATTTGGCCCACTGACTGGAAAAGATCAATATTTGTTCCCATTCCAAAGAGGTGACCCAACACAGTGTGAAAATTATCGAGCAATATCATTGATATCACATGCAAGCAAGATTCTGCTGAAAAGTATCCAAAAACGTTTGGAACAATATGTCAACAGAGAACTGCCAGATGTGCAGGCTGGATTTAGAAGAGGTCGTGGTACT
>NW_006399823.1:4703359-4709936 GCF_000299155.1 Elephantulus edwardii | reverse complement strand
AAAAAAAATCCCTATCTTGTAAAAATTATAAATACCCTCCTTCCTACACTAGCAAGATTGATTAAGGAAAAATAACATTTAAATAAATTTTTTGAAGTCTTGATCAGAATAGAAGGGAGATTTATATAAAGAAACTATAAAATAAAACTGCAGGATTTCTAACATCAGCACATGAGATTTGACATTAAATGATTTTTTTTCTGGTATTGTAAATAGAATCTACAAAATAGTTTAATGAACGTATCTTCTGAGAGAAATCTTTAAGTGTTTTGCAACTATTTTGTGGGGGGTTGTTGTTGTTTTGAGGGTTTGGGGGTTTTATGATGTTGGGTTTTGGTTGTGGGGTATCATTATTATTATTCTTGTTTTGAGACTTTTTGCCTGTAAAACCTAGATGCCACACTTCACAAGGAAATTCAACAAGATCATCTTTGGAGTGAGTAATCACACTAGCTGACTGTGTCACCATGGGTGACCCCATTGGTGTTTTAAATACTGCTGGCATAGCTTTTAGAATCATCCTATGGCCATCCAGTCTGTTTTAAGTCATAATAACCTACTATTAGGTTTCTAAATCTGTAATCCTCACAGAGGTGGGGATGGAGGGGTGCATGGAGGTTGGGAGGGGAGACATTATATTTCTCTTTCACAGAGTGAATGGCGGATTCAAACTACAGACAGTACAGCTAACTGCCCAGCATGTTACACACTATGCCACAATGACTCCAGCATCATGTTGTTATATGTCATTGACCCGACTACAACTCATAGTGTCTCTGTGAATAACACATTGAAAATTTGCCCTATTCTGCACTATCTTCATGATCACCATCTTCCTCAAGCCAATGTTGCAATCACATTGTCAATTCTTCCAACTGAGGGCTCATCTTTTATATTATAGTAAAAGATGTTCCAACGCAATCCACAGCGGTTTTGAGGGACTGTTACTTCATTCGTTGATGGGCAGTGCTGCTCCTAAATTGTCTTTGTTGGAATCTTTACTGAAACCTGTTCATTATTGGTAATCATACTAATATTAGAATCCTAGTGACCTGAACTCAACAAGACTGGTTTGTTTTTCTGAGTTTTACAAGTTTTCCGCCTTTGTTAAGGGAAGTTTCACTATTTTTCTATCATTTCTTGTTTAAGGCACTCTGCTGACATAATTAGTTAAATGTTAGGCTGTTAATTGAAAGATTACAAGATTGAATGCACCAGTCACTCTTTGTCAAGATTTATATCCCAAGAACACGATAAGGGAGAGGGATTAATCATGGGGTTGTATAATTTGATGAGAGTGGGGGAAATTGGAAGAATCTGTCCTGGAAATCAGTGTATTCAAATTTTGTAAGAAACTAATATACCAATTAAAAGAAGAACACAGTAAGTTATTACCATGAGTTGAAATTAATTCACTGACAATGGACTTAAAAAAATTAATTGTGATTTTAACAAAGTTTACAGACAGAAAGTTTGGGTGTTCATTCATTTATTGTTGCACATTTTCCTCCCTCTTTTTCTCTCTTCCTTTTCGCCCAGTCTACTTTATAATGCAACTCTTGTTCCAGATTGTTGTCATGCATATAATGCCTAGTCAAACATTCCTTTCAGTCCTTCCTTCACCTGTTTCAAAGCAATGTTCATTATCTATTCACTATTGTGTTATGCAGTATTTGTCCTTTTGTGATTGAGATATTTAACTTAGCATAATTTCTTCCAGGTTCACCCATGTTGTGTGGCATTTTACAAGTTCATTGTTTTTCAATGTTGTATAATATTCCATTGGGTGAATGTACTACAATTTTTCCTATCCTTTTGTTTGTTGATAGGCAGTTGAGCTGCTTCCATCTCTTCACTCTTGTGAATAATGCAGCAATAAATATGGGTGTGTATACATCTGTTTAAATCAGGGCTTTGCTTCTTTAGGTCATATCCCCAGTAGCGGAATATCTGGGTCAAATAGGTATTTCTATTTCTAGCTTTTTGAAAATGCACCAGACCTCCTTCTGTAGTTGTACCATTTTACAGTCCTGCCAGCAATGAATAAGAATTCTAATTTCTCTACAGCCTCACCAGTATTTACTTCTTGCTGCCTTGTTGAATTTTATTACTGTTGCTGAAGTGAGATATTTTATAGTTGTTTTGATTTCCATTTCTCTGAAAGCTAGATATGTTCAACATTTATTTATTTGTTGGCTATGTGAATTTTTTTCTTTAGTGAAGTCTCTAATCTTGTGCCCTTTTTGAGATTATGTTGTTTAAATTTTTCTTGTTGAGATGCTATGGTATTATATAAATTTTAGATAGGAGTTCTCTATGAGATATGTCATTATCAAATATGTCTCCCAGTCTGTTGGTTTCCTTTATATCCTGTTGGAGAAATGTTTGATGTACAGAAGGATTTTATTGTTAGAAGGTCTATTCATCTATTGTATTCTCTCCTGGTTGTAGGTTTTTCATTAACTTTAGAAGGTCCACTCATCTAGTTTATGCTCTCCTGGTTGTAGGTTTTTCATTACCTCTGTTTATGCTGAAGATTAGCACTTCAAGAGTGCTTCCTAGTTTTTCTCAGGTGAATTTTATAGATGTTGATTCTTTTTTTTAATTGCTCAATTATGTGGAAAATATTTAAACTTTGCTTCTCCGACCTATCTATATTACCAGCTCCAGTTTTCACTATATCAGCAACAAATTAACATGAGCTGAGCAGTTTAAAACAAAGAAAATGTATTCTTTTACAGTTCTAGTGGCTAAAAGTCTGAACCAAGATGTTGACATGGCAGCACTCTGTAGGTTTTAAGAAAAGATTGTTCTTAGTGGTGCATCTACAATAGTATCTCTCCAGGAGAAAGATGTAAAGTTTCCTTCTATGTGATTTATAGCCTTGGAAACTCAATGGAGGGTCAGTTATGAGTTAGTTCTGACTCTGGCAATTCACTTGAGTTTCAATAGCTATCTTTCTAAGTCACATTGCCTTCTCCTTTTTGTGTAATTACGTCTTCTCTCTTACAATGATGATTACAATTAAATTTAGGGCCTTTGTAGGTAATACAAGGGAGCTGTGGTACCACAAAGGCTAATTGATTGATAGGCTCTTGTTTAAAACTCAGCAGCCACTCTGGGGTAAAAAGATGAGGTAGCCAATTCCCATAAAGACAACTGCAGAAAAAAACCCACTAGAACAATTTAACAGTGCTACCGGATCAGCAGGAATCAAAATTGATTCTAGGGCAGTGAGTTTGGGCAATCCAGGTTGATCACAACAAAAAATCCTTAACTCAAATAATATATCTTCAAAGACTCCTTTTGCAAATAAGGGTACCATTCACATACATATGTATTTGAAGATGAGCATATCATCCTGGGATGAGCTCTGGTAGCCTAGTGGCAAGGAGCTGCACTACCAACCCAGACACATATGGTTCACACCCACCAGCTGTGCCATGGGCAAAAGATGCGCCATGTACTCTAGAGTGATTTACAACCTCTGAAAATCTGCTGGAGGGTCAGGTATGAGCTATACCTAACTCAATGGCACATAACAGCAATAAAGTTTCTCTAGAACTATCATTGAACTTTCATGATAAACATTTTACACCATAGTAAATATAGTTTCATTATTAATATTCCTTGTAAAAAAAAAACCTTCAAAACATCATTCAGAATATAATATAACCTTTCTTAGTTCTTGAATTAAGAAAATTTTCTTGATTAATTTCAAAGTCTATTTCTTGATCTAAAAGTTTAACAGGAGAAACAGGCTAAAATACAGTAGATTCACCAATCATTCATTAAGGGGACATCCCATTATTGGAGTAATATTTTTATTTGTAATATAATGGGAAAATCATTAGTGCTTATTATGTTACTCATTAAAGAAATCAATAATACACATTTTTATATCATTAATTCCACATTGAAAGTGTCATCAATGTGGTTTTTATGATGTAATTACAAAATATATTCTCTAGAACAAGTGCTTATACATAAATCTTTTCTATTAAAAGTCAGCATGATGTTAACACAGAGAATCAACCTTTTACTCTCTACATTATTGGAATGTGAATTAATATGGCACCTAAAATAGTTATTAAAGATAAAGTTGAATAATATCTGCTTATGACAGAATGAGAATCTTATTCCCCAGAGACATTTTGAACCACAGAATAGAACATGTGATCAATGGCAATTTAAAAAAGAAACTCACAACCTGGGTCAATAAACTAAGGAGGCCAGAATAACCATACAGAGTCCTCTTAGAATTACACAAACATTCACTTAAACTTGCTCTGTCAACAAAGCCAATAAGATGACTAAGCCAATAAGATGAAATAAGGAATTTATGTCCACAAGTTCACGTCTAACTCACTATATCGTGTAGACAGCAAGAGTCAGAGGGCTGAGACCTAGTCACCTGTTTCCTGTTCCATTATAAATAGCTTACCTTAACAAATAGGTACCTGTTGCCCTATCAAATAACTTCTTAGAGTTATAATTGCAGTTGTTAAAGTCTACTTTGAAATAAGCTTAAGAATCTAGTAAGTAATTCCAGTCTTAAATGTCATGAAAGTGCAGCATACTTCTAAATGAGAAAAATGTATGTAATTATTTATTAATAGCATCAATAACATCATCATGTAAACTTTCCACTTAACATTGCAGAAACTTATATATTTGATTAAAAGAAACTTCAGAAATTGTAATTAGATTTCAAGATAAGACAGAAAAAATAGAGAATTAATAAATTACCAATTATATTTACAAATATATGGTACATGATTTCTCATTTGCCTAGAGAGATAGTTTTGAAAATTAAAGCATTAATTTGTAGATCATACTCGCCAGAGACCATTAGCTAATTGATGTTGATCAGTAATGAAACTAAATATTCTCAAATGGATAGAAAACAAATAGTCATCCTATAGAACAATGTTTGCAGATGATTAAAATTGTCATAGCTTGATTTGGGAAGTGCTGAACTAATGTATAGTTTCCAGTTTGTAAGAGTGACATGTCATTGAATGTGAAAAGTAGTAGTTTTTCAAAGAACTATTTAAAAAATAAAAAGAAAAAATGAAATTAATTTCTGAAAGCTGCTGTTTATTTAAAGACCACTTCAGATAGGATAGTTATCTAATAGTTGAAGTTTAAATTGTACTTCTTATAGACAAAAACTACTTCCAATAAATCAATTCTACCTTGTAGTGACCTCTGGTCGCCTTGTAGGCCAAGAGTTCTTGCGGCCAACCAAGAGTTTGAAATACATCAGGTGCTATGAGAGGACAAGATAGTCCTTTTATGTCATTTACAGCCTCTAAAAACTCACTACACGGTCTGCTATGAATGGCATGCACAACCAGATGTACATATTATCGACAGTACGAAGTGGCTCCTATTGGACAGAGGGAATTTTACCAATAGAGTTTCTAAGGAAAAAGAAGCCGTTTTCTCTCAAATGTATAGCCAAGATTTACAGCCTCGGACTCTTGATGGAGGGTCATGATAAATGGGGAAAAACTCAAGACCAGTATGTTTTGTTTTAATTGATTTATTGACTGAGAAAACATCTTTCCTCATGGAAGCTGGGGGGGTGGATCCAACTCAAAGAGCCAGTCGAATTCCTGTACTTAATATAATTTCCTCTAACTCAGAATTTCAGGATAACACAAGACTTTACAAAAAACAAACAAAAAACCCCAAAAACAACAGGGAAAGTGACAAAGGCTGAGTTCCTTTATTTATTATACTATTTTTGTGCTATTGATTTGGAACTTACTTTTAGCTGACTCTCCAGCCTATTTTTAGATTCATAGGAGGAGATTACCCATCTTTCTACACTGAGCAGTTGTGGATTCAAATAACCTGAATTTGAATTACCAGACCTTCCAATAAATAGATTAATACAACAGAGAGAGTTAAAGAAAAAGAAAAGTAAAACAAAACCCAAAACACATCCTGTGTATTTTCTTTCATTTCTTCTGTTATGTCATTTAATCCCCAATTTTATTAATCTGAAGCAAAAATGTATTTTAGTCTTTGAATATGTTTTTCCAAATTTTATAAGAGACTTCAATCTGCTGCAAATTCAGTGCTGTCTAGTCAGAGCTGACTCATGACCACTTCCATTAGGTTTTGAAGCTATAAATTTTTCTGGGAGGAGATTACCCAGCTTTCTCCTATGGATCTAGCGGTGTATTTGAACCAGCTACAGAGTATGCCACCCCAGAGCTTCTTATTAATGCTATATAGCTCCAAGTTTTTCTGTGTTTTACTATCATCTTCTCTGAAAACCTATTTTTCCTTTATTATTTTCTCATGAAATTACTGCAGTATTAAACTGAAAGTGCAAAAAATAAGGCCCCAGGAATAGATGGTATACCAATTGACATATTTCAGCTAACAGATGCTGCCATGGATGTGCTCACCAAGTTGTGCCAAGAAATCAGGAGAACAATCACGTGGCCAACTGATTGGAAGAGGTCTATATTTGTTCCCATCCCAAAGAAGGGTGACCCAACTGAGTGTGGAAACTACAGAACAATATCATTGATTTCACATGCAAGCAAGATTCTACTGA
>NW_006399823.1:4695611-4701034 GCF_000299155.1 Elephantulus edwardii | reverse complement strand
ATTAATTAATTAATTCATTCATTCATTTATTTATTTATTTATTATGACCAAGAGCTTGCTCAGGCTAATGGCCCCAAGCAGCTTCAGAGCCCTTGATTTTATTAGCAGAAAATTAAAGAATTCAGCAAAGCATGATTTCATAAGGTAGGTAAATGTTTAAGCATAGCTGCCTTCCAAGCAGTTAACCTGGGTCATGGTGACCCATACGAGTAATAACATATATAAGTGTGAATAGTTTTCACCTGCACTTCCTTGTACTCTTAGAAGGATTTACTGTACTCATAACAACTTTATCAAGAATACCAGAAACTTTTCATGTTTAACTGAAACTTCTCCAAAACCCCTTCATGGTGATATGTGCTCCAAGAATTCTGGGACTGCTTTCAGACCCACCCATCTTGGTCTTCTTCACCTGCTTTAAAGGGTGCAACCAAGTCCTTTTGTCTGTACTCCATGACCATTAGTAACCTTCAGTGAACTATAGTAACTCTATGATGGTGTTCTTTGATTAATTTTTTTATATTGTGCAGCTTTGAGATAATAGAAATTTCTTGAATGTGTACTTATAACACAAATGTTAGATTGATATGTGAATGAAAAAGAAAACTAATACTTGAAACAAATAAATCTTTAATTTTTGAATTATTGTAAGACTAAAAATGTTAATTCTATTTTTAAAAAATTGTATTTTGATCTGTTTATTTATGTATGGCTTTACAGCAAGGGAAGATTTCAAAGCAGACCATAGAATTAGCAAACATGTTCCTCTAGTGGAGTTTCTGAATTTTACTGCACAACAGAGGTCAACACAGTTTTGTGGAAGCATGTTAACTGCCTACTTTCTATATAGGAACCCTTGTGATGCAAGATGTTAAGTGTTCAGCTCTTAAATGGAAAGTTAGCATTATAAACCAAGTAACATTTTCTCCAGAAAAAACCAAGCAAATGAAAAACAAACAAACAAGCAACTATCTGCTCCAGTCAAGATATCAGCCTAGGAAACTCCATGAGGCAATTCCTTCCTAGTCTATTGGGCCACCATGTATCAGAAAAGACTTAACACTACAACCCATCCTTTCCCCGTGGAGCAGCAGGTGGCCTCAAACCATGAGCCTTTAGGATTACAGCATATCTTCTTGCCACTAGGCCAACAGAGTTCTCTATGCAATGGCAGTAACATTATATATAAATATGTCAAACAAAACGCAGTCCATGTTAGAACCATTGTTTTAGTACTATACTAAATACATATGATCAAAATAAAAAAAGAGATGAAAGCATCATTAGATCATTAAGAAAATCACATAACTGCAAGTAAGGCTTGGCAACAGAATCACTGACATCAGAGGAGTTAAAGTCTTCTAAGTATCAAAGTCTTATTGAATGAAATTACTAAAGATCTCATTTGATTATTTTATTCTTGGCTATAAAATTTTCATTAGTAAACGTTGTCTTGTTAGTGTGTTGCACTTTACAATCTTTTTTAAAATTGTTTTTCCCTCCTTCACATTGCCAACATCAAGCCCTACCTTTTTTAGACTTGTCTTTGATTTTAATTACTCTCCTTTGTTGCTTTGACTTGTCTCCTCTTGTAAATGTTCTATGATATGAGTTCTTTTTTATACACATCAAAATTACTTCATTGCTTTTTTACACATTAACTCATGTTTCCATGTATCTTTTCAAATTGCCAAGACAATGCTGGGCATTGAGAGGGAAGAGTGAAGAGTTAGTCCAATGCACATCTTTCACCTTTGCTGTGTGGTATGAGCTTTGCGCTTTAGTCAGAATCCTATTCTAATTATATTTTACCATTTTATGACAGAGCTAGAATAAATGTTTATTTCTTCCTTTGAGGTGAGATATATAATGTCTTAATTTCCTAGTGTAACATAAATATCATGTGTATGTGGTTTTAAAGAATAGAATATAATTGTATTTTATATAGAGGCCAAAGGTTAAAATCAGAATCTTAAAAAACTAAATAAAAACTCACAGATGAATTTAGACTTTTAGTGATCTTTGAGGACAAAGCAGAACTTCCCCATAAAGTTTTAATGATTTTAAATCTTTACAGAAAGAGATTACTACATCTTTTTTTTTTTTTTTCTCAAAAGTGGCTGATGGGTCTGAACCATGAGTCTTTCAGTTAGCAGCCGCTGGCTCACTGGAGCTCCTATAGTAGGGTGTGTTGTTGTTGTTGTTGTTTTGTGCCATCAAATGGAATATGATTCATAGCAACTCTATGAATAACAACAGGTTAGAACTCTGTACTATCCTGTGTCGTCCTCATCATCTCTGATACTTGAACTCATTGCTTTAGACACTGTATCAATTCATCTTTTTGAAGCTTTTCTCCTCTTTTGGTGATTTTTCCAAGGAATAAACTCTCCTAACAACATGTCTCACAAAGTCTCATTGTCTTTGCTTCCAAGGAGCATTCTGGCTGTATATTTCCAAGACGTGAGTTTGTTCTTTTGGCAGTCCTTGGGATGTTCAGTACTCTTATCCAAAACAGCATTTCAAAGGCATAAATTCTTCTGTCACCTTTATTCATTGTCCAGCTCTCAGAGGCATAGAAAGTGATTGAAAAGACCATGGCACACCTTAGTCTTCAAATTAATAGAACTGCTTCAATATTTTTTGGTCTGTATCTGCCAGACCTTTTCCCCAGACTTTGTGAATTTCTTGGTCATCATTATGTGGGATTTGTTTTCCACCACGGCAGTCCCTGTGTCTATTCTTCTCTTTTAATAACTTACAAGTGATTAGGTTTAAAACTCACCTCATTCTCCCTACTTCTATGTGACTTCCCGATATAAAAAAAGAAAACTCTTTTGAGTTTTCTCAAAGAGAATTATATAGTGTTTGTGGTTAAGTGCTGTCATGTTAAGTATGACTTATAATGACTCTATGAAAAGAAGATCTAAACCCTGTTCTATCCTGTGCTAATCTCATACTTTCTGACACAGAAGAGCCCATTGCTGCAGTCACAGGTCAATCCACCTGGTTGAGGGTCTTTTTCTCCTCACTCACTCTCCAGCTTTCCCAGCATCATGTCCTTTTCTAAGGAATAGCCCCTCCTAGCAACATGTTCTAAGTATGTGAGGCAAAGCCTCATCATTCTTGTCTCCAAAGAGCACTTGGGCTGTTTCTTCTTTTGGATGTCATTGGATGTTCAGTGCTCTTCTCCAACACCATATCTCAAAGGTGTCAATTTTCCTGTCATAGTTCCTCCTTCATTGCCCAGCTCTCAGATCCATAGAAAGTGATCAGAAGGACTCTGGCCTTAATTAGATACACCTTAGTTCTCAAAATGAGATCTTTACTTCTTATTTGGAGAGTTCCCTAACTGCTGATTTTCCCAGGGCAATGTGTCTCCTTGTTTCCTAACGGCTGGTATTAACAAAAAAGTCTGTTTAGAAGAGGTTGAAATAAAGACTTTCCTTGGAGGCTAGGATTTTGAAACTCTGCCTCACATAATTTGGGAACGTGGCTACAAGAGATTGGTCCTTGGAAAAGGGCATCATGTTCAGAAGGGTGGACAGACAGACAGCACAGGAGAAGAATATTTCGGATGAGATGGGTTGATATGGTGACTGGGGCAAAGGCGGTTGGTGTGTTGCAATTAGTGAGACTGGCTCATTAGAGGGAAGGGTCCAGAGTTGCTGTACATAGGGTTGCTTATATGTTGCAGGTGACTCAACGGCGCCTAAAAACAATAACATTTTATGATATGTTTGGAAACAGGAATGGCATCCACTTCTAAAATAACATGCCGCAGGAAACTATGAACTTTGATACATGTCAACAGTTGTAGAGTAGCTTCAGGCCTTTTGTTCATAGGGTTGCTATGAGTTGTGCTCAACTGGAAGGCAATCAATAACAAGAAGCAAGATCAAGTTGATAGTTTCAATCTCCTTTCTATCCATCATGATGTTGTCTATCAGTCCAGTGGTAAGAATTTTGTTTTCTTGACATTAAGATGCAAACCATACCAAAGTATGCATTCCTTGATCTTCTACAACAAGTGCTTCAAGTTCTCCTCACTTTCAGCAAGCAAGGTTGTGCCATCTGCATAACACAGGTTATTGATGAGTCTCCCTCCAGTCCTGATGCCACACTCCTCTTCACAGAGCTCCGCTTCCAAATAATTCGTTCAGCGTACAGATTGAATAGGTATGGAGAGAGAATACAACCCTGACATATTCCCTTTTCTATTTTAAACCATGCAGGGATCCCCTGCATGTTGTTTGCACAACAGCCTCCTGGTCCAGGTCTGCATGAGCACAATTAAGTGCTCTGAGACTCCCATTCCTCTCAATGTCACCCAGAACTTTTTATGATCCACACAGTCAAATGCTTTGTATAGTCAAAAATGCACAAATAGACATCCTTCTGGTATTCTTTACTTTTATCCAGGATCCATATTACATCAGCAATGATACCCCTGGTGCTACAGCCTCTTCTAAATCCTGCCTGAACTTCTGGCAATTCATTATTGTTCCAGCTGTTTTGAATGATCTTCAGCAGTATTTTGCTTGTGTGTGCTATTAATGATATTGTTCAATCGTTTTCACATTCTGCTGGAACACTTTTCTTGGGAATGGGAACAAATATAGACCTCTTCCTATCCATTGGTCAGACAACTGTCCTCCAAATTTCTTGGCTTAAACCGATGAGAGCATTGAAGTCTGCATCTCATAATTGAAACAAGTCAAATGCTATCCCAGCAATTGCTGGGCCTTTATTTTATGTCAATGCTTTCAATGTAGCTTCCACTTCCTCCTTCATTAGCATTAGCTCCTATGGTACTCTCTGAAGTTTTGAAGTATCAAACAATTCTTTCTGGTACAATGATTCTGTGTATTCCCTACATCTGCTTTTGATGCTTTCTGGGTTATTCAATATACTACCCATAACATGTTTCAATATTGCAACTTGAAGCTTAAATTTGTTTTTCAGTTTTCTCATCTTGAGAAATGCAGAGTGAATTCTTCCCTTTGTATTTTCCAATTCCAGCTCTCTATATATTCTATTATAATACTTTTGCTTTATTTGTTTTGGGTTTAGAAGAAACTTAATTTTGTTTGTTTGTTTTTTGTTTTGCCTCTACCTCTTGGTTCAAAATTGGGACGGACGGACGCCAGGGATGCATCCTATCTCCATACCTTTTCAACCTATATGCAGAGCAGATTATCCAGGAGGCTGGGCTCTATGAGAAGAAATGTGGGGTCAAGATGGGTAGACGATTTATCAACAATCTGCATTATACGGATGACACAACCCTGCTTGCTGAAACTGAAAAGGACCTGAAGCGCCTGCAGCAGAGTGTCAAGGACTGCAGCCTACAATATGGATTGAGGCTCAATGTCAAGAAGACAAAGATTCTCACCACTGGACCAATTGGCAGCATCAGGATG
>NW_006399823.1:4689380-4695511 GCF_000299155.1 Elephantulus edwardii | reverse complement strand
TGGAGACAAAATACATCCCTGACGGACCCCTTTCTTGATTTTGAACCACCCAGTGTCTCCCTGCTCTGTTCTGATGACTGCCTCTTGGTCCAAGTATAGGTTTAGCATTAGCACGATCAAATGTTCTGGGGTTCCCATTCTTCTCAGAGTCAGCCATAGCTGCTTGTGATCCACACAGTCAAAAGCCTTTGTATAGTCAATGAAGCACAGATAGACATTCTTCTGGTATTCTCTGCTTTCTGCCAAGATCCAATTGGGATAGAGAACAGAAAAAGAATAGATAGATAATGAACATTGCATTGGAATAGGTGAAGGGAAGGACAATTTCAAAGAAATGGACAATTAGACATTGTATGTACGACAATTAACAATCTGGAATAAGACAAACTTTACAAAGTTAACTGGGGTAGGGATGGGGTATGGAGGGAAATGTGTCTGTATGAATGAATGAAACTAATCACTTTATAAACTGTCACTAAGGAAAAAAAAAGGGAGCGAAGAGATGAGGAGAGTGACAATTCTATTTTTTCCACATACTAGAAAAACATTTTCCCTAATTTGATTTTTGCATCTCACCTTCATAATACAACATTTTAGGGCCACCTATTGTATTATTAGTCTTTAAATCAATACACGATGCATAAAAATCGGTAGACATAAAAAAAATTTACAAAACAAAACTATAGGTCACATGTTTGAAAAACCTATCGAGCCGTCTGTAAACACATGGTGTTGTCATCAGTCTGAACCAACTTTATGCCAATAATAGCAAACAACATAGGGAGTCCCTGGGTGACTCTAAGGTCTAAATGCTCAAATATTAGTGATTTGTTTGGTAGTTAGAATCATAAAGTGCCTCAGCAGACAAATCTGAAATATCACATTCTTTTAATCTTATGGAGTACATTGACATGAATGTAATCTCCATGGGCTAGCTTCAGCTCTACTGCAATCAGTAACAATAACCATGTATAGCATATATGTAGTAAAGAGAAAAGAAAGGTGTAATTTTTCTGGATAACTGTTATTATAACTTATTATCATAAGTTATAATAACTGTTATTATAACTTATTATCATAAGTTAACCAAGGTTCTTATTATCATTTGCGGTCAAGTCGTAAACTATCAATAGCTGATCCTTCAATGGGGTTTTCTCTATGTTTGGGTGTGCATTGTTTCAAAGACATTAAATTATATGGGAGGAGATTATCCGCCTTTTTCCCATGTAGCAGCTGGTGAATTTGAATCCACTGTTTTTGGAATTGCAGTGCAGTATCTTAGCGCACCAGAGCTCCCAAGTTAACTATATTGCTGCTATGTGCTGTTGAGCTGACTACAACTCATAGTGATCCCATGCACCATAGCTCTGAACCCTGCCCTATCCTGAACCAGTCTCCTTGTCTCTGACACATCTATGGTCATTATCCCAGTGTTCTGTCTTTCTCATCCTGAGTTTTCCTCTCTTGCGTTCTCTCCATCCTTCTAGGCATGTTGTATTTCCCCAAGGATTTGTCCCTCCTTGCAACATGCCCAAAGTATGTCAGATGAAGCTTCAAAATTCTTACCTCCAAAGCTTCATCCTCTTCAGAACAGAGCTGTTTGTCCTTTTGGAAGTCCATGGCATGTTCAATACTCTGTTCAGTCACTAAAACTCAAATGCATAGATTCTTCTTCTGTCATCCTTATTGTTTTTTCTATGTTCCTAATTCATAATGAACAATTGTGAAGACCATGGCCTGGATCAGATGTGCCTTACTGTCTAGACTAACATATTTGCTTTTCAGTAGTCTAGAGAGACCCCTGAACAAGCAGATTTTTTCAGTGCGTTGTCTTTTGATTTACTGAGAGTTGGTGCCATAGATGTTGATTGCCGAACTGAGTAAGCTGAAATTGTTAACTATTTCAATCTCTTCACCATCTATCATGGCCAATTGGCCCAGCGGTGAGAATTTCTGTTTTCTTGATGTTGAGCTTCAATCCATATTGAAGACTGAAGCACTTGGCCTTCTGCAGCAAATGCTTAAATTCCTCCTTCATTTCAGCAAGCAGGGTTGTGTCAAGTATTTGACCCTTAAAGGCCTCCCATAAGAAGTGTTCTCTTGTCCTTTAATATTTTCTTTTAAACTATTGTTACAAAACATTTTGTAATTTATGACTACGCCCCTCACTCCCGTTTTATTATTTAGGTGTTAGGCTAGAGTGAATAAGGGCTTTTCCTTTGTAGTTGTTGTTGTTTACCATTGAGTTGGAACTGACCCGTAGCTGACCCTCTAGTCTGTTTCCAGAGGTATTAATCACACAGAAGAAGATTGCCCATTTTCCTCCCATGGAGCAGCTGGTGGATTTGAGCCACGTACCTTTAGGATTGCAGCACAGATTATTACCACTAAGCACCAGAGCTCCCTTTGCTTTATAGTAGAAACATAAATAAAGACATTATTAATATTCTATTAAGAATCGCTGAATTAATGTTATATGTACACTTAGATGTTTTATATATAGTTGAAGCCTTATACCGTATTGACTAACTTCTAGACTCAGTTTGTGTCTGAAGGAAAGGTAAAGGATTCTTAGTTGTTGTTCTTGTTAGATATCATCAAGTTGAGTACAACTCATAGCGGCCCCATGTGCCCTGCCCTATCCTTTATCATCCTAATCATCTCTGATATATTAAAATCATTGCTGAAGTCACTATGTCAATCCAACTCATTGGAGTTCTTCCTCTCTTTTGCTGGCCCTCCATTTTTCCAAGC
The DNA here is from genome assembly GCF_000299155.1 of Elephantulus edwardii. Taxonomy (NCBI): domain Eukaryota; kingdom Metazoa; phylum Chordata; class Mammalia; order Macroscelidea; family Macroscelididae; genus Elephantulus; species Elephantulus edwardii. The sequence continues at coordinate 4,692,757 of NW_006399823.1, read as the reverse complement.
ATGATGTCCCTTTCCAAGGAATAGCTTCTCCTAACATGTCCAAAGTATAAAAGATGAATCTTTATTATCTTTGCCTCCAAGGAACATTAGACTGCACCTTTTCACAGACATTTCTGTGTATTCTTTGGACAATCCATGGGATACTCATTATTCTTCACCAACACCACAACCTAAAAGATTCAATTCTTCTGTCATTAGGTAAGAGCTATTTCTACTCCATTCTTACAGACACCACTGATACTTTGAAATAAACCATTACTTCAAACTGAAAGCTGATATTATTTATATGATAGACTACAAAATAGGCTGGATTTGGTATTTTTGTTTGGGTTTTTTTTCCCCACATTTCCTTTCCCTTCGTTATTTGCAGCGTACCATTTCAGTGGTTTCTCTGCTGTTTCTGAGCATGACTACCTAACTGATTTTAACTAGAGAAATACTAGCAAACTGATGTTAGCTTATATTTGAAGACATATACATAATTAGATGTATCCTTAATTCGCTTTAGCCTTGTCACTGTCATAAGAAAGACATGCTCAGCCTAGCCCACTTGTTTCAGGGAAAGAATAAGAAATCATGGGGACCCGCTTGTTCATCCAGAATCAAACAACCTGAAATCCGCTTTCTGAAATGTGAGGAAATAGAGTAAAACTACCTACTCAATCCAACCTCAGTAATAATGTGCAGTTATAAGCTAAATAAATATTTGTTCTTTTATTTTGAGGGTTTTCCCCCTTTTTTATTGCTACTTATATAGCACAACAGTGAATATAAAATTAAGAAAATGATTCAACTGAAGTGTCATTAGAACAAAAGTCTAAATTATTTGGCATTTGCTTTGAGAAAAAGTGAAATCAAAGGTTAACTATGTTGAAGGCACCTGTGGGATAGTACAGAGGGCTGAAAACTTGGAAACTCTTGTATAATCTTTGCCAAAAATGTTAGTAAAGTGTGGCATCTGGTACTTTTAAACATATAAAAAGTTTCTCATGCTATTTTACTTTTACACGGGAAGATTTATAAATAGTATAATGCTAAATAGAAACATAACATTAAATCAATGGTATTGGTTCTGGTGCCAATACCAGAAGAATGTCTTTTATATGTTTTATTAACTATGAAAAGGTATTTGGTTGTACGGATCATAACAAGTTATGGCTAACATTGAGAAGAATGGGAATTTCAAATTATTTAATTGTGCTCATGCAAAACCTATACCTAGACCAGGAGGATGTTGCACAAACAGCATGGAAACATGCTGTCTAAAAATACATGGTTTAAAATAAAGAAGGGAGTGTATCAGGGTTGCATTCTCTCTCCGTATCTATTTAATCTCAAATGCTGAGAAAATTATTTAAGAAGCTAGCTTCTGTGAAGAGGAATGTGACATCAGAATCGGAGGGAGACTAAGCCTGCGTTATGCAGATAGCACAACCTTGCATGTTGAAAGTGAGGAGGATTTGAAGCACTTATTGCAGAAGATCAACAAATACAGCCTTCAATATAGATTGCATCTCAATCTCAGTAATTATTATCACTGGACTGATGGGAAATCTCATGATAGATGGAGAACATATTGAAACTGTCAATAATTTGATCTTACTGGGATCCGCGATTAACAACATTGATACCAGCAATGAGGAAATCAAGGGACATATTGCACTGAGAAAGTCTTCAATTAGAGATCTTCCAAAATTGTTGAGATGTAATGATATCAGTTGGAGGATTAAGGTGCATCTGATTCAGACTACGGTCTTTCTGACCACATGCTATGTATCTACGAGCTGGACAATGAATAAGGATAACAGAAGAAGAATTGACACCGTTGAGATATTGGAGGACACTGAGCATCCCATGGACTGCCATAAAAACAAATACGTCTTGGAGGGGGTGCAGCCTGGTTAGTATTTGGAGGCAAAGATCATGAGGCTTTTCCTCATTTACTTTGGGCATGTTGCTAGGAGGGTCTATTCTCTGGAGAGGGACATGATGATCAGAAAGGTGGAGAGTCAGTAAAGCAGAGGAAGACCCTTGACCAGAAGAATTGGCTCAGTGACTGCTGTGCTGCAAGGAGATTTAATGTGTCAGGAAGTGTGATGGCCCAGGATAGGGCAGGTCTCAGATCTGTTCTTTACAGGGTCCCTGTGGGTCATACTCCATGGAACTTAACAACACAACTTTAAACATGAATTATGAAGTATGAGTAAACTCAAGGTTGCTTCTGAATGCTTCAGTGTATTTGAGAAATTTCAGAGTAATTACAGGTTCAGAATATCTGTACTATTAATTTGGAAGAAGCAAAAAAATCTGTCTCAAGAGAGATGCTGGATGGATGCTTTTAATGATTTAACACTTCTTTGTACCCCTTTATTAAATGATTGCTTTAAAATGTCATCAACAATAGAGTGTACATAGATAAAATAAGAATTTATGTCTGCTATTCTGGAAACTAAGGTGTGCCTGATCCAGACCATACTTCACAGTTGTGTGTTATGTGTCAAAGAGCTGGACAGTGACTAGGGATAATAGAAAGAGAATTGATGTGTTGTCCTGAAGAGGGCGAAACTGGGCTGCTCCTTGGAGGCAAGGATTCTGAAGCTTTGTCTGACATGACATATTGCAAGGAGGGACCTTTCCTTGGAGAGGGATGTCATGTTTGGGAGAGTGGAAGGACAGTGCAAGAGAGGATGATCCTGAATGAGATGGATTGATTCAGTGATTAGAGTAATGGGAGTAGGTGTTTCAGAGACAGTGAGGTTGGCACAAGATAGAGTAGGGTTTAGGGCTCTTGCATATAGTATTGCTATGAGTCACAGTCAACAGCACATAACAACAGCAGTAACAAGTCTAGTAGAGACTTGTTCAAAATAATTTACTTTAGGAATAAGCAGGATATCACTTCATTTGAGTTAAAAAGTGAACATGGTCTAACAATTTTTCTAATTGCAACTCACATCTTCTAAAATCTAAAAATAAGAACTAAATTTTCACTACTCAAAAGGCCTTAGAAGAGAGAATGTTAGAGTTTTCAATCTGCATGAATGCTAAGTAGTTATTTCATCCTAAAGTAACAATTCAAAGTCTGTTATATAATAAATTGAGAATAATTACTGAGCCAGAATATAGTAAATACAGCAGTCAAATAATTTCTTTGAAAGCAAAAACTTCATTTCCAGTTTTTCATCATGTATTTAACAGTTTGGCCTTTTATAAATAAGGCTTTCAGTCTATCAAGTATAGCACAAAGTGTATTTTAGCTGTAGAATATTTTTGTGGTTTTTCTTTTTGTTTTTTCACTTTTAGGATGCAGCTTATTTTCAAAGTAGGAAACATAAGGATTAATTTTTTTTCTTAGTATGTCATTATTTTTCTCTTGA
>NW_006399823.1:4681408-4689280 GCF_000299155.1 Elephantulus edwardii | reverse complement strand
ATAATTGGGATGGGAGTGTCAGAGACAGTGCGATTGGCACAGGACAGAGCAGAGTTTAGGGCTGTTGTACATAGGGTCGCTATGAGTCGCAGGTGACTCGACGGCACATAACAACAACAACAACAACAAATGCCATGGAGAATTAAGAGTTCTTTCTCTATGGCAGATTTTAGGTCTCAACTCGTGTCTCTTCCTACAGCTATTATAGCTGTAATTTTAGAGATTCTCCCTCCAAGAGGTAGTTGTTGTTGTTTGTTGTTATGTGCCGTCAAGTCACTTGCGACTCATAGCGACCCTATGTACAACAGCCCTACCAAGCATCATGTCCCTCTCCAAGGACCGGTTCCTCCTTATAACATGTTCAAAGTATGTTAGACGAAGTCTCAGAATCCTTGCCTTCAGGGAGCTGCCCGGTTTAACCTTCTTCAGGATGAATCTGTTTGGTGTCCTAGCAGTCCATGGTACCCTCAAAACTATTCTCCAGCACTACACCTCAAAGGCATCAATTCTCTTTCTGTCCTCCTTAGTTGCTATCCAACTCTCTGATGCATAACAAGTGATAGCCAAGACCATGGCCTGTATCAGACACACCTTAATTTCCAGAGAGACACCATTGCTCTTCAGTACTTTGGAGGGGTCCCTAACAGCAGACTTTTCCATCACAATAAGTCTTTCTTTTAATTTCCTGGCTACTGGTACTAAGAGTGTTGACTGTGGAGCCAAGGAAATTAAAGGTGTGTACAATCTCAATCTCTTCACCATCTATCCTGATGCTGCCAATTGGTCCAAGGATGAGAATCTTTGTCTTCTTGACATTGAACCTTATGCATATTGAAGGCTACAGCCCTTGACCCTCTGTAGCAAGCGCTTCAGGTCCTCCTCAGTTTCAGCAAGCAACGTTGTGTCATCTGCATAATGCAAATTGTTGATGAATCTTCCACCAATCCTGTCACCACTCTTCTCCTCATAGAGCCCAGCCTCTTGGATAGTCTGATCTGCATACAGGTTGAAAAGGTATGGAGACAGGACTCATCCCTGGCATATGCCCTTCCCAATTTTGAATCATGCAGTGTTTCCTTGCTCTGTTCTCACGACTGCCTCTTGGTCCAGGTGTAGAGTTTAGGCGTCAAAAATTTGGCTAAAAATTCTCTTTGAGTCTATCATAGAATTTGATCAAGAGCTTCTTTGAGATGAAGATTTTCACTTGTGTTAGCACATTTTTCAAATCTGAAGGTTACAATCCAGATTTAATTTATTGGACTGGTTAATTTGGACCATGCATGTAGTGTCTTAAACATTTAAAATGATGAGTTTTCATATAGAAGATTTTCTAGATTCTTTTCACAAAATGAAATGTAGAATTACACTGACTGCCTTTCTGAACTGCAAACAATGGTTTATATTGAATATTAACATGGCTTTCTCTTTAGAATTCCTCTATAGAAAGTCCAACCGTCTTATTGCGTATAAATAGGATATTCTTCAATCACTGTCAAGAAGACAAAGATTCTCACCACTGGGCCAATTGGCAGCATCATGATAGATGGAGAAAAGATGAAGGTTGTTAATAATTACAGTTTGCTCAGCTCCACAATCGACACTCTTGGCACCAGTAGTCAGGAAATCAAAAGACAAATTGCATTGTGAAAAATCTGCTGTTAAGGACCTCTCCAGAGTACTGAGTAGTAACAATGCCAATCTAGAGACTAAGGTGTACCTGATTCAGGCCATGGTCTTAAAAACTATTTACAGAGAGCCAGACAATGACTAAGGATGACAGAAAAAGAATTGATGCCTTTGAGTGGTGGTGCTGGAGAAAAGTTTTGAACACACAATAGACCACCAAGAAAACAAATAGGTCTGTCTTGGAGAGGGTGAAACCCAAGTTTCTCCTTGGAGCCTAGGATTTTGAAGCTTCATTTCACACACTTTAGGAACAGGAGGAACAAGTGGCCAGGAGGGACCAGTCCTTGGAAAAAGACATATTGCTTGGAAGGATGGAGGGGCAGCAGAGGAGAGGAAAAACCCAGATTATATGGTGTATTACAGTAAATAGGACAACAGAAGTCGGTGTGTCAGAGTCAGTGAGGCTGGCTCAGGACACAGAGGGTTTCAGAGCTGCCATACATAGATGAGTCGTAGGCAATTTGGCTGCACATAACATCAACAGCGTTCTTAGTTACACATCACTCATTTAATTAATCTGTACTATATGATAGATCATGTCAATTAAATGTAAGTCACAACAATAAAGATTTGGCCCTTCAAAATACTAACAATGAAAGTTGCCACTTACCAACTTCAGTGGCAGGAAATCGAAAGCAATGCTTCTGGGGGGAAAAAAATCATTTTTGCAGAAAGACTGACTACATTTTCTATACTCAGTAAATTAGATAAAAAGTAAGCCCTTGGCAATGAAGAGAACAACTAAATGAGGTATTATTGATATTCCTATACTCTCAGGACAAAATCAAGAAAGGAAATTGCATTAATAGTATTATTTTCATAATTTTTTTAAAAAGCTGCTTTTATAATGGTTTTCTTAAAAAGTTCTTATATATTTTTCACATCAACCTTCAAGCTCATTGTGTTTCATACAATCATTCCCATTAATTATGTTTTGTAAAAGTTAATCATCATTGAACTATGCCCACCATTATGGTGTCTTTCCAGATCCCTGCTAGATGTTGGCATTTTCTAAAGATTTTATTCTGGTGAGATCCACATTCAATACCTTTAGTGCCAGCAGTCAGGAGATCAAGAGACACATTGTATTGGAAACATCTTCTTCAGTCAGTGACCTCTCAAAATTACTGAGGAGCAATGATATTAATTCAAACACTAAGGTGCATTTAATTCATGTCATGATTTTTTTTTGTCATTTGTTGTGCATCTGAAAGATGGGTATGAATAAGGATCATAAGAGGAGAATTGATGTCTTTGAACTGTGGTGATAGAGAAGAGTACTGAATATCCCATGGACTGCCAAAAGTACAAACAGATGTGTCTTAGGGAAAAGTCCAGCCAGAATGCTTCTTGGAAGCAAAGATGGCACCACTTTGTCTCGCATACTTTGAGTATATTGTTAGGAGAAACTATTTCTTGGACAGGAATGTGATGCTTTGAAAGGTGGAGGGTAGGTGAAAGAGAGGGAGACCCTTAATGAGATGGATTGACATAGTGACTGCAGTAACAGGCTGAAGCATGTCAGACATTACAGGCATGGCACAGGATAGACTAGGATTCAGATAAATTGTTCATAGGGTCACTATAAGTTGTACTCAATGGCTCCTAACAACAACAGAAACTTTCCTACCAAGGATGGGGTACACATTTGTATAGAATTAAAATGTACAATTTGTTTGAATTAAGTGCAATTTATCACTTGTTGCTGTTATGTTGTTACATACTGTCAAGTCGGAACATTCTCATAATTGCTCTCCAGTGAGTTTCCAGAAGCAGTTAATTGCATAGGAGATTTCCCATCCTTCTCCTGCAGAGCAGCTGGTGGTCTTGAACAGCGTATCTTCAGATTTCAACACAACTTCTTGCCCCTAGGCCACCAGAGAATATATTTGGAAATATTTTATTTTGAAAATTAAAATGCAAAGTATTCTTTCTAGTTAAAGTCTTCTTTTTTTATAAAATTGACTTAATAAATGTGGATAACAAGGCTTTTAGGATTAAGTGCACGTAACACTATAAAAAAAGTTCTGAAAATAAGTTTAGTATAATATATATAAGGATATATAAACAAAGCAGAAAAATTCACTGTTTTCTAGTGAATTACTTGCTATCAAGTTCTCAAAATTGTAAATCTGAAGAAATGATCTCCTGGGAACTGTGTATAGGTTCAAACTAGTGACCTTTCAGTTAATAGCACATCATTTGCCTATTGGTCAAAAGGAACTTTGTTATTTCTTCTCAGCGATGGTTCTTCAAAGCTGATTGTCTTAGTCTAAGGTGTTCTTTTTAAGTAATAATTTTAAATGAAAATTTACAATAAGATTTATTATTCTTGCACTTGTAGATATTTTGGTTTAGATCATTAATTTTCCTTGGTTAATGTAATTAATTAATTAATTACAATATCTAATCAACTCTGTTGTGGATTGTCTTTTATTTCAAATATTTTTATATTTTTTATATTTGAAGTTATTATTTCTTGATTTCCTTTTTTAGAAAACCTCTTTGATTGTTATACAATCCCTCCCCCCAAGTCCACTCTGCCTTCACTCTGGACCTCTTTAGTGACAAGAATACCTATTCATATATCCCTTTTAAACAGTTCTCTCCCTCATCTGTTCCAATGCAATATACATCATTCCTCCCCTACTTTTCTGTCTTCCTTCAACCCCGATTTCAGCCCCATTTTACAACAGTGGCCCTATACAATATTTGCCCTTTTGTGACTGAGATATTTCACTCAGCACAATGTCCTCCAGAGTCATCCATTTTGCATAATATTTCATGAGTTCCTTGTTTTTCAATGCTGCATAGTATTCCATTGTGTGAATATACCAGAGCTTTTCTATTCATTCGTTTGTTGATGGGCACTTGGGTTGTTTCCAGCTCTTTGCTATTGCAAACAAAGCCTCAATAAACATGGATGTGCATATATCTGCTTGGACGTCAGTTATGGTCTCTTTGGGGTATATGCCCAGTAGTGGAATTTCTGGGTCAAATGGTATTTCTATTTGTAACTTTTTGAGAAAGGGTCATACAGCCTTCCATAGTGGCTTCACCATTTTACACTCCCACCAATAGTGAATAATGATTCCAGTTTCTCTACACCTCGCCAACATCTGTTGTTTGCTGTTCTGTTAAATTTTGCTATTCTTACTGGGGTGAGATGATATCTCATAGTTGTTTTTATTTGTATCTCTCTTAGAACTAGGGATTTTGAATATTTCTTCATGTGTTTGTTTGCCATCTGAGTGTCTTCTTTGGTGAGGTGTCTGTTCATACCCTGTGCCCATTTTTTAATTGGGTTATTTATTTTATCTTGTTGTGGTGCTCCAGTATTTTAGAAATCCAGGTATAAGCCCCTTTTCAGACATGTCATTACCAAATATTTTTCCCAATCTGTGGCTTCCCTTTTTACCCTGTTAGAGATGGTTTTGGATACGCATAGGGATTTAATTCTTAGAAAGTCCTGTTCATCTATTTTGTCCTCTTCTGGATGTAGATTTTTCAAGATGCTTAGAAGACTGTTTATGCTGTGGATTAGGACTTCTAGAGTTCTTTCAAGTTTTTCTTTATTTATTAATTTTTGTGATTTTTTGAGAACCAATAATCTTGACTACTTGATTTACATTAATTTATTACAGATGAGCTTATTCAATAAATTTAAAATGTGATAAAAAATGCAAAGTTAACTTTAACTAGTTAAACAGTTTGGGACATTAGCTTAAAAGTGAAAGAAAACATTTAATAGTGCATAATATACTTATTTTACAAATAATGTAAAATATGTTCATGAAAGAAGAACAAATTCCAAAAGAATATGCTCTAGCAAAAATGGAAAATATAAATGCACTGCAAATTTTACACTGATTCAGCTGCTCATTTTTTAATATACTATTATTTGCACATGGACTACTTTTCTTCTTTATATTCTAAATAAATCTCAATCTGACAAAAATCTTATAAATTCTCATGCCCTTAGAAATGCATGTTATTAGAAAAGAGAATTATACCAATTCAATTATGCTGGCTTTATGGATTTTCCTTGCATCATAGAATAAAAATATTTTCCTTGCAATCATAAAGATCCTGAATTTCAACATTGTGGTCATAGAGCAAACAACAGGACACAATACACTTTGGAATTCCAAAGTGTGGATTAAAAATGAGCTGCAGATGCTGATGGCTCCTACATGGGCTCCTCTAATAGAGTTTTTATTCTGTTAAAAAGATAATAATTTGACCTAAATATTTTAAAACCATTACAAATTGTTCAACTGTTAGATTTACGTTCATTTCACTTTCATGGCTGGATAAGAATTAGATTAAAAAAAGAGAAAAATAAAAAGCAAGAGAAGAATTTTCAGTCTGTCATCCTCTAGGTTTTCCTAGATAGATATGGAGTTTAAAAAACTTGTGATTTGGAGGATATGCTTTTACAAATATATGAAATGTAACACAACCAACTAACCATTCTATTCTAATTTGTTCTTTGAAGGCTATTGTCTGCACATGCCTTTTATACAACCGTTTAACAACTTGGCCTATGACTCCTTGATGTTATTCTTTAGAAGTATTGAAAATTCTGCTAACTTTATGTTCCATAAAAATATTTGTACCACTATGGATTATTATACCTCTGGCATTGGGGTAGCAACATAGCTTTAAGGAATGGTGATGATAATCCACAAGTTGTACTATTCTAGTGGTTCAGATCCACCAGTGGCTGTACAGTTTTCTGAAGCTACAGATCCCTGCAATTTAGACTCAGAAACTTAATGCATGTACAGTTATGAGTTGGAACTGGCGCAGTGGCACTGATTCTGAATCTTGAGCATAACACTCTGTGATTCTGCTTTAAAGGAGCATTTGTGTATAGTAAAGGTGCACTGTTAAACCAAAGGCTGTGTGTCTCTGGTGGTTCAAATCCACTAGTGTTTCTAAGGTAGAAAGATAGGCAGCCTTCTCTTGTATCAGGCTGGAGACTAAGGTGCGCCTGATCCAGGCTATAGTCTTTGCAATTACATGCTATGGATCAGAGAGTTAGACAGTGAATATGGATGGTAGAAAGAGAATTGATGCCTCTGAGCTGTGGTGCTGGAGAAGAGTGTTGAATATACCATGGACTGCTAGGAGAACAAACAGTTTGTCCTGGAGAGGGTGAAGCCAGAAAGTTTCTTGGAGTCAAGGATTTTGAAGCTTTGTCTGACATACTTTGGGTATGTTGCAAGGAGGGACTGGTCCTTGGAGAGGGACATGTTTGGGAGAGTGGAGGGACGGCACAGGAGAGGAACACCCTCGGTGAGATGGATCGATTCTGTGAGTGGAGTGGTGGGAATGAGTGTGTTTGAGATGGCGAGGTTGGCACAGGATAGAACGACATTTAGGGCTCTTGTACACAGGGTCGCTATGAGTTGCAAGCGACTCGATGGCACATAATAACAACAACAACAACAGAAAATTGATGGAGAGTCACTGTGAGTCTGAACTCACATGAGAATTGTGAATGAGTGAGCAGGTTATATGGTGTGAAGCACTCTCAAATTCCACATTTCAGGACACATCTGCCCATGGCCTAATTCATTAGCACCAACCTGATCATACTCACTTTAATTGTCATGGAAGACCTGGAATGGGGACAAATTAACTCCAGTGTGCAAATTGTATAACGTAAAATTTAGAGGACATAATACAGATGGGAAAGAAGATTTGGGAAAAAAAGACATCAATTCCCACAGAGTAGACACTAATAATTCCTCAAAATATATTGTTTTATGAGTTCTAGGAGATTCATATTGAATCAAAGGTAAACCATTGCTTAGCAATATAAATACAAAAATGAACAATCCTGAAGTAGCATGGCAATAAAGAGCATGAAAAAAGGCCTAAAATAGTTTCAATTTCTAATCTGAAAATTTTAAAAAAATGCCCATTCTTAGTGATAGGGTGGGTGCATTTTACAAATTATGAGCACAAGAATGCATGGATGGAAAGTAAGGAGAAATAAGAATATACTAAAAGCCCTTGTTGTTGTTGTTATGTGCCATCGAGTCGTTTCCGACTCATAGCAACCCTATGCACAACAGCCCTAAACCCTGCTCTATCCTGCGTCAACCGCACCGCCTCTGACACACCCATCCCGATTACCCCAGTCACCGAATCAATCCATCTCATAGAGGGTCTTCC
>NW_006399823.1:4675315-4679288 GCF_000299155.1 Elephantulus edwardii | reverse complement strand
ACAAAATTCAATCATTCTATCTCAAGCTTCATTCCTGTCACCAAGCCCATGTTTTCCAACTACTGATTCTTCTTCTCTGTTCCCAACTTTTGCATTCTAGTCACCCATTATTATCAATGCATCTTGATTGCATGTTCGATCTATCTTCGACTATAAAAGTTGGTAGAAATCATCTAGCTTACATAATTTTCCTCATATTGAGGTGGTTCAGAAAAAAGAAGAGAGAAAAAAAAACTGCTTGGACACACTTGTAAGGAATGTGAAATTTATTATGCAGATATCCCAGCAGAAGAAAAAGAAAAGAAGTCGGCTTCCTGTTCAAGACACCAGTTCCGCTACATTCCACCCAACACACCAGAGAATTTCTGGGAAGTTGGTTTTCCTTCTACTCAGACTTGTGTGGACAGAGGTTACATTCAGGGAGATCTTGATCCTTGTCCCCGTCCAAAGAGACAGCAGCCTTATAATGCAATGTTTTCTCCAAAAGGCAAGGAACAGAAGACATAGATATTGAAGCAAAACCAGAATAGAGGACAAAACTTTTTCCTTTTTAGTTATTTATAGTTAAAATTAGTACTAAACACTGATTTTTTTTATCTTCTGTAAGCTGATTTATAAATAAATTTTCTATTAAAAATGTTTTGAAATTACATTACCCACAACACAGACCACTAAAAAAAAAAAAAAAGGTGTCGTTGGTCATGTGATCTTCACCTGTGCCTTCTATCAATGGTGGACTTCAGTGACATTTTGGGTCTGCCAAAATTAGTGTTTATTCAGAGCCAATGTCCAGTTATCTCCAAATGACCTGACCCCATGTGGTTACCAAATAATGACAAATTTAAGTTATAACAAATTACACTTACATCAGTTCACATTTTGTGCATTATAGCATTAGTAATACTTAATACACAACAATGAAAAGAAAAACCAAATCATTCCTCCCTTTTTCAGGTGGTACTTTGTCTTTCTCTTCCTGGCACTTTCTGGGACTTCAAATTAGCTTGAGGGAGCTGTGGTGGCATAGTGTGTATGGAGTTGCCTTGCTGAAACGAAGACTGCCCCACTCTGGCAATTAGAACCCACCAACGGCTCTTTGGGAGAAATAAGTGCAATCACCTCTCTTTCAATTTGGAAGCCTCCAAATTGGCTCCCATACCATGGAAATAATTTTTTTAACTCTAGAAGCAAAACTGGATAGTGAAGTGAATCTTAGAGATTTTGTTAATGTTTAATTGCTGAAGTGCCCCTCAACTGCAGCCTAATTTATATGTCTTCAGACATTTTGTTGTTAAGTGCCGTCAAGTCGCAGATGACTCATAGAGACCCTATGAAGGAGAGTCCTCGACTCTTCAGACATAGCTGAGTTTAAAGAGAATACTAGCCAAGCTTAATAACTTAAGTCATCAATTTTATAGTAGCAGTGCCTTAAATTATTTTTTATTAACTATATATTTATACTTATACATTATAAGCCAAGATAATAAATCAGATGTTACCTTAAAACACCTGTCAGAGATATTGTGGGTATAATCAGGAATAGAGCCAAGGGTATTAAGTTTCTTGATTCAAAAATTGATAGTAAATATGGCTTATATTCATCAGAAGGCAAAAAAGCAGAAGAGACTACTCTTAATTTATTTCTTATCTGGCAAATTTTTTAAATATTTTTCTGTAATTTAGGTTTTGTTGCTTTTTTAGACTACAGCAACATGATACTTTGTCACACAAAAATCTCTAGTTATTGAGCCTTACGTTTTGAGGTTGAAGGAATTATTGTAAGGTTTATTAAAGTACAGTCATTAGAAAGTGCCACCAGTCAGAACAGGAGATTTCAAAGTAATTTTATGATGACTAGATTGCTAACTGCTGTGAACTCCTTGGGTGAATAAAAATGGGAGTCCTGTTAACTGAGAATAGCAGTCATAATTTTAGCCAAAAGGTACTGAAATAATATCTTTGGGTGATTGAACATTACAATTAATATTTGGTGACAGAAAATCCAAAAGAAATATTATAAGCTCTGATTTCAAAGGATTGGATCTGTTTTCTATACCTATGATGAAAATTAATTTATGATTTTCTTATCAAAACATGATTGGAAATCTGGAAGACTAACAATTACAAATTATAATAAAAATATTATTTTACCCCTATTTAGCAAATATTATCAAACAATAGCATGTTTCTTGGAGCCTTTGGGTGATGCAAAAGGTTATGTTCTCAAATGCTTGGAAAATAGTTGCTGCTGGTGTTGTTTGGTGCCGTCGAGTCACCTGGGCAGCTCTGAAGCCTGCACTTTCCTGAGCCAGTGTCACTGACTCTGACACACTTACCCTCATTGCCCCAGTTACTGTGTCAGTCCACTTCATCCAAGGTCTTTCTCTCCTGTGCTGTATCTCCACCCTTCAGAGCATGATGTCCTTCTCTAAGCACCAGTCTCCACCTAGCTACATGACCAAATAAGTAAAACAGAGCTTCAAAATCCTAGCCTCCAAGGAGAAACTTGGCTTCACTCTCTCTAAGATAGAACTATTGGTTTCTTGGCAGTCTATGGTATGTTCAAGACTCTTCATTTTGTTCATTTTATTTAGTCAATAAGGAGCAAATATAATGGGGTACCATCATATCTGACTTTTACTAACTTCACAAAGGGAAACTATCCCTGTCCACAGCATCAATAACAATATTCCTATAAGGCCAGACATGTCCTCCATGTACCATATTTGTTTGTTTCTACTCATCTCAATACCGATATTACTGCTTTGGTGGGTCTCAACTCTGATGTGATAGCTCATAGATCACACAGAACCATACTGGGGAACACAAAAGGTTATATAATTCAGGAGCTCTGGTGGCCTAGTGCCAAGAAGCTGCACTACGATCCCAGAGGCACACGGTTCGAATCCACAAGATGCTCTGCTGGAAAAGGAGGGACAATCTCCTCCTGTACCAGTCAAATCTGATTTGATGGTACACACAAATAATAAAAAAAATTAAAAACAAGGTTATATGATTCAGACTAATAACAGAATACAGACAAGATAGCTCAGGAAATGAACATGCAGAAACCTCAGCCTTGAGCTTCTTGGTTATGCCAATATTGTCTTTCTTCCCCAATTGTCCAACCAAGTTCTCAGTCCTGTCAATTTTGGCTTTCCCCCCTCCCAAAAATCCCATCACTCATTAATTTTCCAACTTGACCATGGCTATTGCTGCCATTCTAAAGCATGTCCTAAATTTTCTGCTTCCTCTTCACTAGGGTGGGAAAAGTCTCGTTCCTTATTTCTGGAGGAGGAGGATTCCATTTCTATGGCTAGAGTTAGTCCATTTACTAGTAAGATTAGCCAATCTGTTTGTAGATTTTTGAGACCAGCCAATCCCCTTGTGGAATAGTAGATAGCAAGTCTTTTTGTGGATAAGCCAACACACTCAATTCACATAGTCCAGCACTTTCACCTGGTTGGACAAGTAATGCCTGGAAAAGTTATATTGAAAGATAAACTCCATATAGTGTTTTGATACCTAATTCATTGTTCTCTTTTTAGACATTACTTTTATTATTTTGTACCATTCCACTTCATTATTTCCAGCTTTTGCATTCCAGCCACAATTATTATTTTTTCAATTTTATTTTATTAATTTTAATGAACATTACAGAGATTTTGGATTTCCATTCATTCATTGTTGCACTATTTTCACTAACCCCCCATTTGTTCCTCTCTTTTTTTTCCTTGAAAATGTGTTTTGATTATCCCATTGCCACAGTGCTTGTCAAAATCAGTTCTGATTAAACTCCTTTGTCAGTGTGTCCTTTGCCATTCCCTATCACTCCTCCCTGAGAGAGATTTCACCCTGATTCATAAGAAAAGGGGACAGCGTATTCTCTTAGCTACTTCCTGCTGAAAAGGGACGCTGTAGGTTTCAGGGTGAAGATCTTCTCTCACTACTCTAAAGGGCCCCTTTGGCAATA
>NW_006399823.1:4671750-4674920 GCF_000299155.1 Elephantulus edwardii | reverse complement strand
GAAGTAAGGAACTGCTTATGAGGTTTTCCGTCAATTCCAACAACTAAGAAATAATGAGAAGAGTTGGGATCTCAGAAGGCTTTTAGGACCAAATAATAGGTTCTTGTGTCCAGGAGAAAATGAATATACTTTCCAGTAATGTTAAAGCTCACTCACAGGAGGATCTGATTTGTTGAAGCGTCCTCTTTTGTTTCCAGCCGGGAGCTGGGTCCTGTCAGTCCTGTCAGCCATGAGGACCTGATGTGGGCCACCCTTGGCCATGTGTCCTTCAGATCCACCATTAAAGCAAGTGAGTGGGAGCTTCCTCTCTACTCCTTTGCCTATCCGTGGCTCTCGTCTGTGACACTGTCCACTGAGGTGGCCCAGCTTTCCACAGCAGAAACAATTCTGACGTCCTTTATTACCTTTGGGTGGCACTGTTTATGAGTAAGACTTCCGTTTCGTGACACAGGCCCTAAACTGGCAGCAATAGCTGCCCCAATAATTTTGGCCATTCTCTGGTCTTTTCTCTTCCCTCTAGATCCCAGTTGTTAAAAGAGGGAAAAATTTAAGCAAATGTATAACAAATAATTTTGAACATTATAATCTTTTAAGCTTAAGGCTAGAAGTATTAACAATATCATCATTTCCAATCCAGAGATACATGTTCCAATGCAATTCCTATTTTCCATAAATGGTTTTGGTAAGAAGAATATTGTAAATGTGGATACAGTTCCACTATTCCTCTTCCATACCACGATATAGTGTTATTAACATGAGCAATAATAAATCCATTGCCATCCTTACTCTAACTTAAATGTTTTTTTACGTTTAAATTTATTATTAATTTCTGTAAAAATTTACAGAGGCTTTGGATTTCCATTCACTCATTGTTGCACATTTCTCCCCTCCCAAGCCTCCCCCCCGCCCAGAACACTACCCTCTTGGAAAAGTAAAAGAAACATTTTTCATTGTTTTACAAACTTTCCCCCAGGTCCACTCGACCATGTAGTTTTCGCTCTAGACTGGTGTCATGACAAAAATACCTAATCACATATCCCTTTTAAACAGTTTTCTCCCTCATCTGTTTTAGTGCAGTATACATTCCTCAACCCATATGTCTCAGTCTCTCCCCAACTCCAAGGACAGTCCTGTTTAAAACAGTGGCACCATGCAGTATCTGTCCTTTTTTGACTAGGATACTTCACTCAGCATAATGTCCTCTAGAGTCATCCATTTTGAATAATATTGCATGAGTTCCTTGTTTTACAATACAGTGTAGTGCTCCATTGTGTAACTATACCATAGCTTCTCTATCCATTCATTTGTTGAAGGGCACTTGGGTTGCTTCCAGCTCTTTGCTATTGCGAACAAAGCCTCAATAAACATGGATGTGCATATATATGCTTGGGTGGTAGTTATGGTCTCTTTGGGGTATATTACGAGTAGTAGAATTCCTAAGTCATTGGTATCTCTATTTGCAACTTTTTGAGAAAGCGCTATACCATCTTCCACAGTGGTTGCACCATTTTACACTCCCACCAACAGTGAATAAGGCTTCCAGTTTCTCCACAACCTCAGCAGCATTTGTTGCTTCTGTTCTGTTAAATTTTGCTATTCTGACTGGGGTGAGGTGATATCTCATAGTTGTTTTAATCTGCATCTCCCTTAGAACTAGGGATTTTGAACATTTCTTGATGTGCTTGTTAGCTATCTGAATGCTGTCTTCAGTGAAGTGCCTGTTCATATCCTGTGCCCATTTTTCTACTGAAATATTTACCTTTATCTTGTTGTGGTGCTCAAGTATTTTATAAATTCTGGACATAAGTACCTTATCTATATATTATTACCAAATACTTTTTCCCAGTTGGTGGCTTCCCTTTTTACCCTGTTGGAGAAGATTTTGGATGTGATTCTTAGAAGATTCCATTCATCTACTTTATCTTCTGGTTGTAGGTTTTTCAGGATACTTGGAAGACTATTTATGTTGTGGATTAGGACTTCTAGCATTGTTCCTAGCTTTTCTGTAATGAAGTTTATAGTCCTTGGTTTTAGTCCTAGATCTATGATCCACCTTGAGTTGGTTTTTTTATACGGAGTGAGGTGTGGATCTTGTTTGAGTCTTTTGCAGATACTTTTCCAATTTTGCCAACACCATTTGTTAAAAGGCTGTCGTTTCCCCACTTCACTGATTTCATCTCCTTGTCAAAAATCAGTTGACCATAGATAGATGGGCTGACCTCCGGATTCTCAATTCGGTTCCATTGATCTGTGTGTCGATAATTGTACCAGTACCATGCTGTCTTTACCACCATGGCAGTGTGGTAGGATTTTAAATCAGGGAGTGAGATACCTCCTACATTTCTTCTATTTTTAAGGAGTGTCTTGCTTATTCATGGCTTCTTTCCATTCCACATGAAACAGAAGACTGCCTTTTCCATCTTCTTGAAGAATGGGACTGGTATTTGTATTGGGATTGCATTAAACATGTAAATTGCCTTTGGTAGTATTGCCATTTTCACAATATTGAGTCTTCCTATCCATGAGCAAGGGTTATTCTTCCACTTCTCAAGGTTTCTTGTAGTATTGTTTTACAATTTTCTTTGAATTGATCTTTGTACATCTGGTTACATTTTTTCCCAAGTATTTTATCTTGTGATTAGCAATTGTGAAGGGTATTGTTTTTCTTAGTTCTGGCTCTATATTCTCTTTGTCACTGTAGAGAAATCAAACTAATTTTTGTATGTTGGTCTTGTATCCTGCCACTTTGCTAAATTGGTCCGCTCTCTTTTATTGTTTTTTTGCTGAGTCTTTAGGGTTTTCTAAGTACACTATCATGACAGTCACATAGAGAGACAATTTTACCTCCTCTTTGCCAATTTAGATACTTTTATTCCCTTCCATTTCTTATTGCTATCACTACGACTTCTAAAACAATATTGCATAAGAGAGGTGATAGTGGGCATCCTTGCCTAGTTCCTGTTCTTAAAGGGAATGCCTTTAACCTCTCTCCATTGAGAACAATGTTGGCTCTTGGTTTTGCGTAGATACTTTTTACTATGTTGAAGAAATTCCCTTCTAATCCTATTTTTTGAGTGTTTTAATCAGGAAAGGGTGTTGGATTTTGTCAAAGGCCTTTTCTGCATCAACTGAAGGATCATGTGGTTCTTGTTCTTTGCTTTTTTAATGTG
>NW_006399823.1:4666651-4668289 GCF_000299155.1 Elephantulus edwardii | reverse complement strand
ATTTAGCCTGTCTTTATCTTCATTTTTCAGGTGTGTCTTTTGTAGGCAACATATTGATGGATTTGGGGTTTTTACACAATCTGCTACTCTCTTTCTCTTCAGTGGTGCATTTAAACCATTCACATTCAGTGTGACTATTGGGAGGCTAGGTTTTATTGCTATCCCTGTGTTGAGTTCCTTTTGGTGTTGTTGATAGTTACTTTGGACTATGCAGCTTCTGTGGTATGTCTGTAAGAAGGACATCTCTGAGTCTCCCCTGCAATGGTGGTCTCGTTTTTCCAAACTGTCTTAGGTTATGCTTTTCTGGGAATATCTTTATCTGTCCTTCATATTTGATAGATAATTTTGTTGGCTACAGGACTGCAACCTTCAATATGGACTGAGGCTCAATGTCAAGAAGACAAATATTCTCACCACTGGACCAATCGGTAGCATCAGGATGGATGGCGAAGAAATTGAGATTTTTCACAGCTTCAGTTTGCTTGGCTCCACGGTCAACGCTCTTGGCACCAGTAGCCAGGAAATAAAAAAACATATTGCGATGGGAAAGTCTGTGATTAGGGACCTCTCTAAAGTACTCAAGAACAATGGTGTCTCTCTGGAGACTAAGGTCCGCCTAATACAGGCCATGGTTTTTACAATCACTTGTTATGCATCAGAAAGCTGGACAATGACTAGGGAGGATAGAAGGAGAATTGACGACTTTGAGCTATGGTGCTGGAGAAGAGTATTGAATGTAGCATGGACTGCCAAGAAAATAAACAGATTCATCCTAGAGAGGATTAAACCAGGCTGCTACTTGGAGGCAAGGATTCTGGGGCTTCGCCTGACATACTTTGGACATGTTGTAAGGAGAGACAGGTCTTTAGAGGGAGACGTCATGCTGGGTAGAGTAGAGGGACAGCACAGGAGGGGAAGACCCTCTATGAGGTGGATTGATTCAGTGACTAGGGTAATCGGGATGGGTGTGTCAGAGGCAATGAGATTGGCACAGGATAGAGCATGTTTTAGGGCTGTTGTACATAGGGTTGCTATGAGTTGCAAATGACTTGACGGCACATAACAACAACAAACAGTATTCTTGATTGACAGATGTGTTGATTGTTTGATATATGTACTTCCACTCTCTTTTTGCTTGCATGGTTTCTGCTGAGAAATTGGCACTTAATCTTATCTATTCTCCCTTATAGATTACTGTTAGTTTCTCCCTTGCTGCTTTTAGGATTCTCTCCTTATCTTTGGTTCTGGCAAAGGTAATATCTATATGGTGTTAGCTGAGCTTCCTGAATACATATTCTCTTGTTCTTCATTATGCCTGGGAAGTTTTACTCTAGCCCTTCTTCCACAACTTTTTCAGTGCCTTTACTTGCTTCTTCCATTTCTGGTATTCCAATGATGCACGTGTTATTTCTCTTGGTGGTGTCCCACATTGTTGTTGTTGTTATGTGCCGTCGAGTCGTTTCCGACTCATAATGACCCTATGCACAACAGCCCTAAACCCTGCTCTATCCTGCGCCAACCACACCGCCTCTGACACACCCAACCCAATTACCCCAGTCACTGAATCAATCCATCTCATAGAGGGTCTTCCCCTCCTGCGCTGTCCCTCCACCCTCCCAAGCATGATGTCCCTCTCCA
>NW_006399823.1:4648494-4666266 GCF_000299155.1 Elephantulus edwardii | reverse complement strand
GATACGCTTTTTGATTTCCTAACTGCTGGTACCAAGAGTGTTCACTGTGGAGCCGAGCGAACTGAAGCTGTGAACACTCTCAATCTCTTCGTCATCCAACCTGACGCTACCAATTGGTCCAGTGGCGAGAATCTTTGTCTTCTTGACATTGAGCCTTAGTCCATACTGAAGGCTGCAGTCCTTGACCCTTCGCAGCCACATTATTCTTAGGTTTTCTTCTTTTTTGAGTGTGCTTTTTACTCTAGCAGATCAGTGGTGACAATTCTGTATTCAGTTTCACTGGTTCTGTGTTCTATGCAATCAGTTCTGCTCATGTGTCCCTCCATCATGTTGACGGCCTCTGAAACATTGAACCTTATATTTTGAGTAGTGGATTCTTGTTTTTCCAGTGCTGCTAATTCCTCATTTGTTTTCTCTGCAGTGTTCTGCATTGTTTTTTTTGAGCTCCTCCTGGTTTTTGCTTGTAGTATCCTGTAATTCATCAAGTTTGTCTTTCGTCCATTGGATGGATATATTGTCACTCCTTTTTTAAATTCTGTGTCAGAAAGTTCCATCAGACTTTCTGGCTTCATGAAATCCACTGATACTGTGTCACTTTATGGGGGTGACATCTTGTTTTGCTCTTGTATATTGTGTGGGATAGCTTGCTTTCTTCGAGGCATTGATATGTTCTTGATATGAAAACAATGCCCTAGAGATCAGTTGGGCAGCTACCCCACTTGTGTGTTTCTCTGAACTTCTGACTTCAGAGAAATGTCAGTTCAGAGCCTGTGAAGGCAATGCCTTGTTGGTAAGAAAGGTCAAGGTGCTCCCAATTAAAGGCAAGTTGATTGCCCAGATGTGTAGGCATCAGTGTGGAGCTAAATGTTGTGAGGCACACACAGGGTTGGGGTGATCACAAAGGCAGACCAAACACTTGGGGGACCTTGCTCAAACCTCTGCTGTCTGAGTGTGCTCATGATTGGGGTCCCTACTCAAATTCCCGCTGTCTATTTCCCACCCAGTGGTTTTTCTCAGTGTTCCCAGCCCAGTGGCACTTATTCAGGTGCCCTCACACAACAGCCCCTGCTCCAGCAGGGTCCTGGATCCAACAGGACCCGAAAAGTCAAGGTCAAATTCCCACCTAGCCTCTAGATGGTCTGCAGAGTCCACAGAAGTCAGCCAGTGGCTGGCTTGTATCTGGGCAGTTGGTGTGGCCCAAGAGAGCTTGCCCAAATTTCCCACCAGTGGGCAGGCCCTTGGTTGCTCTTCCAGGTAATCAGTAGTGCCCCAGAAACCCTAGTTAGGATCCTACTGGCCTTTCTCCTGCCAGATTAGTTCCACAGCAACTCTGCTGTAGCTCCAGGTGATGGCTGATCCACGGCAGTGCCCTGGGGTCACAGGGCTGTGGGGGGCTGAGGTGTGTGGTTGTGGAGCTGCAAGGGGGAGGGAAAGGAGAGAAAGCAAGGGGCTGGGGGTGTCAGAAGCACAGGGCTTGAACACTATCACCAGGAGTTAGAGGGTGGAGCTTGGGTGGTGCTGGGGGTTTATTCAGCTGCCCCCTGCATGGTGGGGTCACACAGGCATGGGCTGCAGGGGGGTCACACAGTGGCGGGCAGTCGTAGCTCCTCTGGGGCCACATGGTCCCAGCCACAATTATAATTAACTACATGGCACCTAATATTAATAAGAAGAAAATTGGCTGATTCTGGTAACCTTGTTGTTATTATGTGCCATCAAATTGCCTGTCAGATAACCTTACATATTAGGAATCTGCTGCACAGCAAGTTGTTATGTTGTTGTTGTTGTTTTATGTGCCTTTGCATCACCTGTGACTCATAGTAACACTGTGTACAATCCCTCTGAACACTGCTCTAACCTGAGCCAATCTCATCATCTCAACAGATCTAATTCCACTTCTCCAGTCACTGAGTCAATCCATATCATTTGGATCTCACTCTCCTGTGCTGTTCCTCGACCCTTCCAAGAGTGGTGTCTTTCTCTAAGAACTGGTCCCTCCTTACAGTGTGCCCAAAGTATCTGAAACAGAGCAGGACGAGCACAATATAAAATTGTATTTATAGTCCTACAGCATGTAATCTTTGGTGGCTTAGTGGTAATTCCATCACCTGCTCCACGGGAGAAAGATAGGTGATATCTTCCCATACAATTTACTGCCTCTGAAAAGCTAATGGGGTATTAGCTATGAGTTGGTTCTGACTTGAGAGTACACAACAAGAACATAACATCTAATCAGAATGTGTTAAATATACTTTCTACTCAAGCAATATTCAGTAAAACCTATAAAAACAGGAATGGATATAAGGCAGAAACATTTCAGAAAAGGAAAAAATCAAGTCTTTACAACGAAAACAAGCTATAGAAAAATTAATGAAACTGTACCCTGTTGAACCATACTCAAAAGGATTAAAGAGACCAAGCTGATTTATCTAATAGAGATTAGTGGAAGTCCTGAGACTAGAATCCAAGTAACTCTTGGAAGCTGGGGATTAAAACCTCACTTTTGACTAGCCAAACTGTGAAGAGCCCAGTGGCCTAGTGGTAAGAAATTGAAGAAGTTGCACTGTCAGCCGAAAGGCATGTGGTTCTCATCGACCAGCTGCTTTTTGAGAGAGAGATAAATAATCTCCTCCTGTGCAAGTTACATCCTCTGAAAACCCAGCAGAGGGTCAGCTATGAATCAGTTCTGACTAGGTGGCACATAGTAATAGCATAAAGTGACGAACACTAACAGGGAGGTACTTACTCCTGTGAATCACCAACTATAAAAGGTAAAC
This sequence comes from Elephantulus edwardii, assembly GCF_000299155.1. Taxonomy (NCBI): domain Eukaryota; kingdom Metazoa; phylum Chordata; class Mammalia; order Macroscelidea; family Macroscelididae; genus Elephantulus; species Elephantulus edwardii. Next base: position 4,663,489 of record NW_006399823.1, on the reverse strand, counting down.
TGCATAGCATTTGTCCAAGGAGAAAGCTTTGAAGGCAGGAGAAGGTAGACAGACTACAAGAATTATAGGGTTGAAATGGGAAAAAATATGATTACTGTGTTGGTTGTTAGATGAGGGTAAGGATTAAGATTGTGACTCATAGGCACCCTATAAATAACAGACTGTTTCTATCTTAAGCCATCCCAATGATCTTGGTCATGTTCAAGATCATTGTACAATTTGATGGGAGAGATGGAGGTTGAAGAAAATTGAAAGAATTTGTTCTTGAAGGAAAAAAATCATCAGTTTGAGGATCTTCCCCTATCTAGATCTATACTATGTGTATTTTCCAGCAGGATGTCTTTTTCCAAGTAATGGCCCTCCTGATAGCATATCCAAAATATGGGATGTGAGATTAATTTTTATCAATTTTGCTTCTAAAGAGCAGCTTGACTTGTTTGTGTTGTCAATCCATGGAATAGTAATTACTCTCCAAAAATATGTCCTAACTCCATACCTTTTCAATCTATATGCAGAACACATAGTTTTGGAAGCAGGGCTCTATGAGGAATAATGTGTCATCACATTATTGGAGGAAGACTCATTAACAATCTTGTTATGCAGATGATACAACTTCGCTTGCTCCAACTGAGGAGGACCTGAAGCGCTTGCTGCAGAAAGTCAAGGACTGCAGCCTTCAATATGGATTGAAAATCAGCATCAAGAAAACAAAGATTCTCACCACTGGGCTGATTGATAGCGTCGTTATAGATGGTGAAGAGATTGAGATTGTTAACAGTTTTAGTTTGCTTGACTCCACAATCAACACTTGGTACTAGCAGCCAGGAAATCAAAAGATTAATTGCATTGGGAAAGTCTGCTGTCAAGGACATCTCCAGAATACTGAAGGGCAATGATGTCAGTTTGGAAACTAAGGTGTGCCTGATTCAGTTCATAGTCTTTGCAATTACATGCTATGCATCACAAAACTGAGCAATGACTAGGGATGATAGAAGGAGAATTGACACCTTTGCGCTGTAGTGATAGAGAAGAGTATTGACTATACCACGTACTGCTAAGAGAACAAACAGGTTCATCGTGGAGAGGGTAAAAATAGACTGCTGTTTAGAGGCAAGGATTCTGAAGCTCCACCTGACATACTTTGGGCATGTTGCAAAGGAAAAGCCAGGCTAAGGAGAGAGATATTTTACTTGGAAGGGTGGAGGGACAACAGAAAAGAGCAAGACCGTAGATGAGATGGATTGATTCAGTGACTGGGGTTATGGGGTTAAGTGTGTCAGAGACAGTAAGGTTGACTCAAGATAGAGCACGGTGAAGAGCTGTTGTACATAAAGTTACTATGAGTCACAGGTGACCTGATGGTACAAAGCAACAACAACACCACCATAACTGAAAACATTGTAGTTATTGTAATTTACTTTAGAAAATAAAATATATATGAATTATTGAATTTAAAAAAATGACACATCCTGACAAAAGAGGAAACCTGTGAGAGCTGGCAAAGTAAGGCAGCGTGTTTAAGTTCTGACACAGTGTTTGCTCTTATAATTGCTAAAAAAGCATGATCTGAGAAGAGGCTGAACTTGATTCCATGGTATAATAACTGCTTTTTACACTAGATACTCTCGTATTATATTGTAAAAAGCTTTAAAGTTCTGTCAGTTTGTCATTTTATTTCTAAGTAAGTGACATAGTGGTAAGAATCTATGTTGGCAACCCATAGGTGCATGATTTGAATTCACTAGTTGTTCTGTCAAGGACTGATGTCAAGGACTATAGCCTTCAGTATGGATTAAGGCTCAATGTCAAGAAGACAAAGATTCTCACCACTGGAACAATTGGCAACATCAGGATGGATGGTGAAGAGATTGAGATTGTTAACAACTTTAGTTTGCTTTGCTCCATGGTCAACACTCTTGGCACCAGCAGCTATGAAATAAAATTTAAAAAAACCGTATTGTGATGGGAAAGTCTGCTTTTAGGGACCTCTCCAGGGTACTGAAGAGCAATGGTGTCACTCTGGAAACTAAGGTGCGTCTGATCCAGGCCATGGTCTTTGCAATCACTTGTTATGCATCAGAGAGTTGGACAATGACTAGGGAGGATAGAAGGAAAATTGATACCTTTGAGCTGTGGTGCTGGAGAATAGTATTGAATATACCATGGACTTCCAACAAAACAAACAGATTCAGCCTAGAGCGGGTTAAACCAGGCTGCTCCTTGGAGGCAAGAATTCTGGGGCTTCGTCTGACATACTTTGAACATGTAGGAGAGACAGGTCCTTGGGGAGGGACATCATGCTTGGGAGGGTGGAGGGATGGCGTAGGAGAGGAAGACCCTCTATGAGGTGAATTGATTCAGTGACTGGGGTAATCGGGATGGGTGTGTCAGAGGCAGTGTGATTGGCACAGAATAGAGCAGAGTTTAGGTCTGTTGTACATAAAGTCGCTATGAGTCGCAAGAGACTTGATGGCACATAACAACAACAACAACTTGTTCTGTTGAAAAAAATGGGCAATCTTCCTGTAAAATTCACAGCTTCTCCTAACCTACTAGAGGGTCAGCTATGAGTTGGTTCCAACTTGACATTACCACTAAGCTTAAGAGACATTGGTCACAGCATAAGAAACTATCAGCAGCTGACTTGTTTGGAATCACAGAAGCCAAGGAAGCTACAGATATAAGCTATCAGACCAAGGGCTGGACAGTGGGAGGTAAATGTTGAGGATAGCGGGTAAAAGTGGATGGGTATCCTGGTGGATGGGGGAACAGGGAAATAAATGGGTAAAGACACATGTGCCAAAGGCAGGGACAACATTGATACTAATGGTTAACTTCACAATAAGGGATATATCTTTCACTTTTTCTGTAAAATGCTGATCTGTCTAACACTTCTCTAAATCTGAGCATTCAGATTAAGACAGACTAGGAAGAAGGATTGGCCATCCACACAATAACAATATAGAATAATAATTTCTTTCTTATAAAGCTGTGGCTGTTGTTGCCTTTGAGACAACAGAACTTGCTATATCCTGTGCCATCCTCACCATCCCACCAGATTCAAGCCCACTGTTGCAGGCCGTGTGTCAATTCACCTTTTTAGAGACTTCTTTTTCTTTTTCTGACACGGCATTTTCCCTGAATAATGTCTTTTTCCATGGATTGGAGTCTTTGAAAAAACATGCCTAAAGATGTGGCTAGTACTGCATAATTTAGTTCATGAAATTGGTAAGAAACAGCCTGGCAAATATAAGAATTCTGCATAATCTATTTAATATAGATATTTGTTGAATTTTTATGAAATGTGAATTAATTCAGGGGATGGCAGTGCCTTAAAAATTAGCTCACATAATTAACAATATACAACCCTATGCACTCAACATAAGTCAATTTTTCTATTTCATACTTCTGAGATTTCATGAAACCCACATTTACTGTAAGTTGAATAAGTACGTAAATTAGTTCAGGTTTTATTCAAAGACTTTGCTCTCCTTCTCCAAATAGCAGCTGGATGTGAGTCAGTTTGCCTTTGACATCCTTCCAAGATCACTGGAAAACGTTTATTTGTTTTCTTGCTTAGAAATAAGGAAAATGAGTGATGAGAATGAAATTTTTTGGCATGGTATAATATGTTTGTGATTCAACTAGACACACTGTTACACACAGAGAAAAACTTCATAGTAACTCTCAGTAAGTAATCCGAGCCACTGGTGTTCTCTGGAGGAGAAATATTAGTGATATAAGCCACTAGGTCCCCAAGCCAAAGTTTTGATTTCACAAAAACCAGGATGATATGAATCTCAGTGGTTCTTTATTACAATAGAGTGAACACATTAACTGGAGCTTCTTCAGAGAAGTTTTAAAAAACATTTCATTTGTAAATTTCCATTCAATTAATTTCACCTCCTTCTCTCTGTTCTAGTAATTGGGCAGGATGATGAGAAATAAACGGCTTGAACATTTATGGGGTCCTGCAAAATTCTCCAGGCACATTTCTGCTTTTCTTTAATGTCTTACTGTTTTACCTTTTAATGTTTCCAAGTGTCGATGGAGCTGGAATTATCAGAACCTATTGTTCAAAGCTCCTGTCATTTCACTGCCCACTGGCGAAAGACTAAGTGAAATGACTGTCGGGTGGTGTCTGGAGACTAATAACATTAGGGACGACTTTCTGAGGCATGTGATAAGTTTAAGCAGAGAAGCCTTTCCTCTTGAGATAAATCATAAATATACTTCTCTCCAACAGCCCTTGTTAACTCGTCTCGCCACATTAAAAAGAGCTGGAACTCAGAACCATTTCCTTTCCTCATCAATATTTATACTAATAAGTAATGGGCATTAATGAGGAACAACTGTTCCAATGAGGGTTTCTCTAAATTAAAATTACTTTCAAAATATCCCAGTGCCAAAAAGTGCAAACCTATGACCATTCCTATCCTTTTCAGATGAAGCATCTGAGAACCTGAGTGGTATCATTGGCAAGGTCATACCTATATATGGTCGAACTAAACTAGAAGCAAAATTTGTAAATGAATTGGCTTACATGTAAGAGAACTTATGGATGCTCTCAGTACTACCGTAAAATTCTTGGGCAGTGGAAATGGTCAAACACATGGTTGTTTAAAGTTTGAAGGTTCTAATCTGCACAGAAGTAACTCAGAAGAAAGACCTGGTGATCTGCTTCTGAATAGTTACTTTTTAAAACCTTATGAGAATAAATTAAAGCACTACTCATTGTATACATAAGAGTCAGCCTATTTGATGGCAACTGATACTGATTTCATGAGTGCCAATGATGTTGGTACTTGCAAGCTAATATTTTGCTGGAAGATGTATGGTAGTGCCTTTGGGAGGAGTATCTATCATGAATTTTTTAAATTTTTTTTTTACTGGATGAGTACTGATCATATGTAAAATGTTTGCACTGAATTCTAGGTTAGTTTAGCCATGCAGTCATGTTATATAGTAGCACTATATTCCAACACTATTTCGGGCTTTGCACTGTACAAGAGACGAGGTACCACACCAACACTCCCACTCCACATTCACTCACTCCCTCCCTTACTCCGGTGTATCAGTTTATGTATCAGTTTGCATTGAATTCACCAGCCACTCCAAGGAGAAAAGTGGACAGGCCTCTTAAAGATTTTCAGCTTCAGAAATCTATTAAGAGGTCACTCTGAGTTGGAACTGAATCAATGGGAGCAGGTTGGTTGCTTCCTATACCTCTGAATATTTAGCTTCAATCAATTGCCCATGAGAATTCTTTAGTTAGCTTAGTTTATTTTGTGATGAAGGATTTTTCCATTAAGGAAAGAGGAGTAGGGGAGAACACAAGCCCAACCCTACTGAAGGTTTCTATAAACTCAAGGAACTTTAGTGCTGCTCCCTCTTTTTGTGACAGCAGCTTTGTAGCTACACTGAAATAGTCTACAATGCTCACCAGTCTTGGCAAAACTAGCCTGAATAACTATAGTAATGTGAATCATTTCCCTTATCGGTCTGAGTCTATGGGAAATCATCCAATAATCCACCAAATCCAAATGACGTAGAGTAATGTTGTTGTTGTTACGTGCCGTCGAGTCATTTGCGACTCATAGCGACCCTATGAACAACAGCCCTAAACCGTGCCCTATCCTGTGCCAATCACATTGCCTCTGACACACCCATCCCGATTACCTCAGTCACTGAATCAATCCACCTCATAGAGGGTCTTCCCCTCCTGTGCTGTCCCTCTATCCTACCAAGCATGATGTCCCTCTCCAAGGACCTGTCTCTCCTTACAATATGTCCAAAGTATGTCAGACGAAGCCCCAGTATCCTTGCCTTCGAGGAGTAGCCTGGTTTAACCCTCTCTAGGATGAATCTATTTGTTTTCTTGGCAGTCCATGGTACATTCAATACTCTTCTCCAGCACCACAGCTCAAAGGCGTCAATTCTCCTTCTATCCTCCCTAGTCATTGTCCAACTCTCTGATGCATAACAAGTGATTACAAAAACCATGGCCTGTATCAGGCAGGCCTTAGTCTTCAGAGAGACACCGTTGCTCTTGAGTACTTTAGAGAGGTCCTTAACTTTCCCATCACAATGTATTTTTTTATTTCCTGGCTGCTGGTGCCAAGAGTGCTGACTGTGGAACTGAGCAAACTGAAGCTGTGAACAATCTCAATCTCTTCGCCATCCATCCTGATGCTACCAGTTGGTCCAGTGGTGAGAATCTTTGTCTTCTTGACATTGAGCCTCAGTCCATACTGAAGGCTGCAGTCCTTGACCCTCTGCAGTAAATGCATGAGGTCCTCCTCAGTTTCAGTGAGCAGTGTTGTGTCATCTGCGTAACACAGATTGTTGATAGATCTTCCACCAATCATAACGTCACGCTTCTCCTCATAGAGCCCAGCCTCTCGGATAATCTGCTCTGCATACAGGTTGAAAAGGTATGGAGATAGGACACATCCCTGGCGTACACCCTTTCCAATTTTGAACCATGTAGTGATGCCCTGCTCTGTTCTGTTGACTGCCTCTTGGTCCAAGTATAGGTTTCGCATTAGCACGATTAAATGTTCTGGGATTCCCATTCTTCTCAGAGTCAGCCACAGTTTGTTATGATCCTCACAGTCAAATGCCTTTGCATAATCAATGAAACACAGATATAACTAGGCTGCTCCTTGGAGGCAAGAATTCTGAAGCTTCGTCTGACATACTTTGAACATATTGTAAGGCAGGACCAGTCCTTGGAGAGGGATGTCATTCTTAGGAGAGTGGAGGGATAGTATAGAAGAAGACCGTCGATGAGTTGGGGTGCTTCAGTCACTAGGGTAATGGGGATGGGCGTATTTGAGACAATAAAATAGGCAAGGGATAGAGCAGGTTTAGGCTATTGTACATAGGGTCACTATGAGTTGATGGTACATAACAACAACAAAAACAAAAACAATATAATATCCAGTAGTGATTTTTACTATGTATCTTAACATTGCAATATAAAGAGACATCAATATCCATCAAATACATCTAAATTAACATACTGCATTTAAAACATTTTGTCTTAAACCATAAAGCCTATCTGGCTTCACTTTTTTGGACTCTGACATTGAGCTGAAGAAAGTTATTTTCTTGCTCTGAGTCTCTCTCAAGATAGTCACATAATGTTAGAGTTCCCTTGCTGTATGACCCATTTATTAATTTCTCTACCCATGGCTGTTATTTATCCTTTCTTCACATTTGTTATTTATTTTCACCCAAACTAGTCTACAATGGGAAGGGACATCAGCTTCAACTACCCTACCAGTCCAAATCACAAGTAGCAACACCAGTCCGGCAAGTGCTTGACTTCCCTTTTAGTCCATTTCCATTCATGTTGGGTAAAGTTATATAGATAGAACACCAATGAGCTGTCTTGGCCACTAGACAGGACAGTAGTATTAACCATTAGCTCTACTTTTTCCATATATGGTGAAGGTATAATCTGTCTCATCAGAATCTTGGGAATTCTGGCATGCAAGTTTAAGCGTATTGTTACAGTTGTATGCTCAGAAATGACGTCTGTTTCTGGTACTTGTAGCTACATCCCTGGACCTGGGTTTGCAGTATCTGGAAGTTTCTTGGTTTTAGGAATATAACTTGGTGGCCCAAACTTATGAAGTATCTTTCCCTCACCCCCATTCCTTTAATAGTATTTCTGGCATTTATTTTGGTTACAGGATATGTGAATCTGTCTGAAGTAAGTTTCTATTCTTGTGAAGACCCATTTGTAGTTATCTTGTGCTACTGGTGCTATTGGTCAAATATAATTGACTTGTAACTATGTTCAGTACCTTCCCCTGTGTGAATTTGTCCCATAGTCATCTTTCACTTCTTTCTATCTTGCTGGAAAGTGAAACAATCTTTATTGGTGCTTTGTGCCTCCAAGGGAGAAAAAGGTATATGTCTAGTTTTAACCCATCTCACCATTGCTGTGGCATACTTTCCCCTCCCCATTGTCTAATCATTTCATGGCTCTAGTTGGCCACCTCAAAAGAGTGTATCAACATGTCCACCTGCTGATTCCAATCACACTCTGAGCCTGACAGGTTGTTGGTGTTCTTTTGTTTTTCAAATAAATAGAAATTCACATATCCAACTGTAATTTGCCCCCTAAATTCCCAGATTGCTTTCCATAGGTCAATGCCCCATATTGGTCTCTCCTTAATAGTCTTTCTTGAACAAATGACTAAGCCATTAACCACTGACCACGTATCAATAAAAATCCAAACATATACACTCTCACCATTGTCCAGTTCCTCAGTCACTTCTAGGAAGAGGGCATGCAATTCATTCATCCCATTGTGCAGAACTTTTCTTACCTTCCTCAATCAGGGTGTTTTCCCACATCAAATGTTGTTCACTTACTCAGAAACTGCCATCTGTGAAACAAGCAGCCCTTTGCTAATTAGCAGGAAGTTGTTCACAGGGTAATGTCAATGTGGCAATGGGCTCTGGCAGCCTCTCTGGAGGTTCTAGGGAAAAGAGATTTCTTGCTCGAGGATATGGTGGGTGACTTGCTGCATTTCCCCAGGGGTTTGTTCTCTTATTAACCATTTCAATTTTATCACAGACCTGGTTTGGGCACGAATTTTTTTATTAAAGTATTTCTCTGACAAAACCCATGATTTGGTAGGTAATTCAGGCCTTATGATAATCTTATGTCTTTCTGTCATTGACACAATCTCAACCACTGTCCAATAAGGGGCAAGTAATTGTTTTTCAAATGGTATGTGTATTGTGCTGCAGCATAAGAATATTTTCTTGTCCAGAATATTTTCTTGTCCAGAATTTCTATGGCCTTCATAGGGCAACCTTCTCAGGTTTTTACCATAAATTCAAATCTGCATTATGTGTTCCATTTCTCTCTTAACAGTGTCCAATTTTCCTATATTGATGCTTCTTACATTCCACATTTCATTCCCTAGTGTCTGCTTACAACTCTTCCCCCTCCCTCCTTTGTGTTTCCATATCTGAGACAGTCTCAGTTGCTAGTCTCTCTAAGCATGCTCTATTGTACATAGGGCTTTTGAAGGCCTAATATTTTGGAAGTTGATGGCCAATCCTTCTTCCCCGTCTGTCATAGTTTTAATGTTCAGCTTTAGAACAGTATCTGATGGATGAGCATTCTAGAGGTGGCAGATACCTCAATAGTCATGTCTGAATGTGAATCATATGGGTCCAGAGGCAAAGAGAGTGAGACTGTTTTCTGCATTTCAGCCATAGCCTGCTGTTCAGGCCTCCAGTCAAACATAGTTTCCCTTTGAGTAACTTTATTAATGAAACCTGACAATATTCCAAGATGAGGGATATGAGTCATCCAAAATCCAAATAGATCAAATATTGGTCCTCCTCTTTAGTGATGGGTGTAGCTAGTGACAGCAACATATTCGTGGTTGCTGGTGGAATATGGTTCCTTCCTAGATTAGTCCTAAAAAATATACTTGTTGGGAAGAGCCTTGGACTTTTGCTAGATTTATCAATCAACCTCTATTGGTCACGTGGGAAACTGCTATTTTCAAATCATCCCCAGCTTATTTTTCAGTGTTTGATATTAACAAGATTCCATCACTATAATGTATACTTAAACTGGATATCTGGACCAAGACCAAGTCTCTTCTAGTCAGCCTGTAATAGAAATCTGGTAAATGCAAATGCCCCAGCAGTATGACTGTACAGGTAATCTGAGATCTTACCCATGAGATGGCAAACTGTGATTGGCTCTTTTCTGAGACTGGAATGGAGAAAAAAAGTACACCCCCCCCCATATCAACTTGGAATATCTGTCATGGAGCACTAATATCCTTTGTTTTGCTATAGTTTCTGTACCATTGATACTATGGAACTGCTGCAGTTACTTATTTTGTTCTTAAAATCAACAAATAGTTGTAAATACAAAATTCAATCATTCTATAGCCAGCCTCATTTCTATCACCAAGCCCATATTTTCCAACTACTACTCTTTCTTCAGTGTCTAGAGAGAGCATGGTTCTAAATGGTGCTATACTCTGTCAGTTTACTGTACTGAGATTACTAGAAGTCGCTGTGCTACCCACTGGTATGTCAAATTCCAGAAGGATTTCTCAATGTGGATGGCACCTAACAACAAAATTCCTTCTTCTGTTTCCAATGTTTATATCCCAGTCACTAGTAATCATTAATGCATCTTGATTGCATGTTTGGTCAGTTTTGGACTGCAAGATTTGGTGAAAATATTCAATTTCTTCCTCTTTGGTTCTAGATATACAAGTGTACATTTGAATAATAGTCATGTTAACAGGTCTTGCTTGTATGCATATTGATGTTATCCTATCACTCACAACATTGTATTTCAGGATAGAACTTAAAATTGACTTTTTCACTATGAATGCAACACCTTCTTCTGGTTTTCTTTCCCTGTATAGTATGCCATATGATTATCTGATTCAAAGTGGCCAAATCTGTTCCATCTCATTTTACTAATATTGAGCATGTTGATGTCCATAACTTCCATTTCATTTTCAACAATTTAAAGTCTTCCAATATTCAAGCTATGTGTATTCCACATTCCAATTATTAAACGACATTTGTTATTGTTATTTATTTCAACTGTCTTTCAGTTTTGGGCTCTCCTACTATACTGTTTTGATGATCTTTTTCCTTTAGTGTTCAAAGACATAGCTGTTATTCAGGAAGTAGATGTTCCACCCTGCTTCCTAGTCTGTAGTAATCAGGGAGCTCTACCAAAACCTGTCCACCATAGGTAACCTTTTATGACATTTGACATACTGGTGGCATAATGTTCAATATCACAGTAACCCACACGCTATCTTAGTACAGCAAACTGACAGACAAGTTCTTTACCGTTTAGAACAATGTTCTCCCCAAACACAGTTAACAAAAAAATTCCCAGTTTATACCAAGCTTTCACGTATATAAAAAACAACTAACCCTCAAGAATCCAACTGCTCCAAGCTAGAGATTCACACTTAGGCAGGACCCAACTGACTTGTAAATACCAAAGGCCGACCCACGAAGTCCTGATTGCTTAAACAAGAGGCTTCCAGCTTCCATCTGATTGTTAACAAAATAAAAAATGACCAAGCTTACACTTGATTGTTAACAAAATACAAAATACTCAAACAGTATACTTCAAAGATTCAGGTAAATAAAAATCAACTCACCATCCAGAATCCAACTGTTCCAAACTTGGGAAAACAAAGCAAAGTATTATATTGGAATGTGAAGAGAGCTGGAATTGTAGAATAAAAAGGGAAGAACTTGCTCTGCTTTTCTCAAGCTGAGAGAAATAAAAAACAAATTTAAGCCTTGAGTCACAATAATAAAAGATGCTATGGACAATATACGGAATGACCCAAAACAAATCAAAAGAAGATGAATGCAATACACATAATGTACCAGAAGAAATTGATTGACACTGAAAAGTTTTAGGAATTACTATATTAACAGGTGCAGGAGAAAAGTACTGAATGTACCATGGACTGCCAAGAAAACAAATAGATTCATCCTAGAGAGGGTTAAACAAGGCTACTCCTTGGAGGCAAGGATTCTGGGGCTTCGCCTGACATACTCTGGACATGTTGTAAGGAGAGACAGGTCTTTGGAGAGGGACATCATGCTGGGAAGAGTGGAGGGACAGCGCAGGAGGGGAAGACCCTCTATGAGGTGGATTGATTCAGTGACTGGGGTAATCGGGATGGGTGTGTCAGAGGCAGTGAGATTGGCACAGGATAGAGCAGGGTTTAGGGCTGTTGTACATAGGGTCGCTATGAGTCGCAAGCGACTCGACGGCACATAACAACAACAACAACAACAACAACATATTAACAGGAGCCAACATTAATGAAGCAGGGGGTAGATGCTGCATTTGAAGGCATTGCAAAAAAATAAGGCCCCAGAAACTGATGGGAATACAATTGACTTGTTTCAATTAACAGTTATAGCCTTGAATGTGTTCACTAGTCTATGTCAGGAAATTTGGAGGAAAACTGTCTGGCTAACAAATTGGAAGAAGTCCTTATTTGTTCTCATTCCCAAGAAAGGTGATCCAACTGAAAGTAGAAATTCTTGAACATTCAAAATACTGAAATTATTGATATCATTAATATCACATACAAGCAAAATATAGCTGTAGATCACTAAAAACAGCTAGAATAGTACATAGATACAGAACTGCCAGAAGTTCAAGCAGTATTTAGAAGAGCCTGTGGCATGAGGGTTTTCATTGCTGATGTTGGACGGATCTTGGCTAAAAAGTAAGGAATATCAGAAGAATGTCTATTTGTGCGTTATTGATTATGCAAAGGGAGTTAACTGTGTGGATCATAATAAGTCCTGACTGACATTGAGAAGAATGGAAGTCCCAAAGTACTTAATTATACTCATGCAGAACCTATAAATGGACCAGGAGACTGTTGTGCAAACAGAGCTTAAACTGCATGGCTTAAAACTGAGACGGGAATGTGTCAAGGTTGTATTCTTTCTCCATACCTATTCAAACTGTATCCTGAACAAATTATCAGAGAAGCTGGACTATATGAAAAGGTGTGTAGTGGCAGGAATGGAGGAAGATGCATCACTTATCTGTGCTATGCAGATGGCACAACCTTGTTTGCTGAAAGTGAGGAAAACATAAGCAGTTGTTGCAGAAGATCAAGAAATGTAGCCTTCGTTATGGATTCCATCCCAAAGCCAAGAAAACAGAGATTCTTAACACTGGATGAATAGGCAGTGTCATGATGGATGGAGAGGAGAATGAAACTGTCAACAGCTTCACTTTACTTGAATACACAATTAACATACTTGGTAACAGCAATCAGAAAAATCAAAAGATGTATTGCACTGGGAAAATCTGCAGTTGAGAACTTCTTCAAATTATTGAGGATATGTCTTAAAGAGGGTGCATTTAGATTGCTCTTTGGAGGCAAGAATAACGAGAATTCACCTCATATACTTTCAGCATATTGTGAAGAGGTACTATTCCTTGGAAAAGGACATGATGCTGGTGAAGGAGAGAAATACCTTCAACCAGGAAGATTGACATGGTGACTGCTGAAATGGACTCTTTTCTGTCAGGGAGTATGATGATGGCACAGGATAGACCTATTCATAGGGTCACTATGTGTATACTTGACTCGACAATACCTAACAACAACATTTTCTAAGTATGTGAGGCAAAGCTTCATCATTCTTGCCTCCACAAAGCTCTCTAGCTGCACCCTCTCCAAGAAATATTTGTTTGTTCTTTTGGAAGTTCATAAGATGTTCAGCATTATTCTCCACATCACAGGTCAAAGACATCAATTCTTCTCCTTTCCTCTTTATTCATTTTCCAGCTTTCAGATGCATAGTAAATGGTAAGAAAGACCCTGGCCTGAATCAGATACACCTTAGTCCTCAAACTGACATTATTACTCCTCAATAATTTGAAGAGGTCCTGAACTGCAGACTTCTCCAGTGCAATATATCTCCTGATTTCCTGACTGCAGGTATCAAGGTTGATACCTGTGAATCCAATAAAATGAAGCTATTGATAGTTTCAGTCGCCACTCTATCCCTCATAATATTGCCTATCAGTCCACTGGTAAGAAGCCTTGTTTTCTTGACATTATAATGCAATTCATAGTGAAGATTGCATTCCTTGATGTTTTTGGGGGGGTGGGGTGGGAAGGTTCTGGTTTCTTTTTATTTCCTTTTTAAACTTTTTTATTATTAATTAATTTTAATGAAAGTTTATAGAAATTTTGTATTTCCATTCATTCCTTGTTGCACTTTTCTCCCTGCCCACCTCCCCCCCAAATTAGCTTTTCTCTTTGAAAAGTAAAAGTAAAAAATTCTTTGGTTGTTATTCAGACTCTCCTATATCTTCTGCAACAAGTGGTTCAGGTCTGCTTCATTTTCAGCAAGCAAGGTAGTGTCATCTGCATAACACAGATTATTGATAAATCTCCTTCTAATCCTGATGCCTCACTCCTTTTTGTAGAGTCCAGGTTCTCTAATAATGTGCTCAGCATACAGATTGAAAAAGTATGGAGATAGAATACAACCCTGACACACACCCTTAATTTTAAACCATATAGTGTTCCTTTATTCTCTCCTTACAACACCTTTCTTATCTAGGTCTAGGCTTCACATTAGCACAGTTGAGTGCTCTGGCATTCCCATGCTTCTCAATGTCAGAACTTATCATGATCCACACAGTCAATTGCTTTTGCACAAATAATAAAGCACAAATACCCAGTATTCTGTTATTCTTTACTTTCAGCCAGGATCCATCTGAAATAAACAGTGATATCCTGGTGCCATGGCCTCTTCTAAATCCTACTTGAACTTCTGGAAATTCCATCTGTACTGTTACAGCTGTTTTTGAATGATCTTCATCAGTATTTTGCTTTCATGTCCTATTAATTATATTGCTCAATGGTTTCCACATTCAGTTGGATCACCTTTCTTGGGAATGAGAAAAAATATGGACCTTTTCCAATCCATTGGCCAGACAGCTGTCCTCCAAATTTCACAGCATAGGCTAGTGAGCATATCGAGGGCTGCATATTAACTAAAATAAGTCAAGTGTCATCCCATCAATTCCTGGGGCTTTATTTTTTCCCACTGCCTTCAATGCCACTTCTGCTTTCTCCTACATTATTATTGACTCCTGTCCATATGGTACTTTGAGAATTTTTTGAGTGTCAGTCATATTTCTGGGTCATTCAATATGCCCATAGCATTCATTCAGTATTGTGATAAGAGGCTTAAATTTGTTTTTCAGTTCTTTCAGCTTGAGAAATGCAGAGTGATTTCTTCCCTTTTTATTCTCCAATTTCAGCTCTCTGTACATTCCATCATAATACTTTTTCTTCTTTTTTATTATTAAATTTTATTAGTTTTAATGAACATTTATAGAGATTTTGGGTTCTCATTCATTCATTGTTGCACTGTTTTCTCTACCCTCCTCCCCAGTTCGTTCTTCTTCCCC